>NC_053023.1:502316684-502646950 GCF_003073215.2 Triticum urartu | reverse complement strand
GCACGAATCACTAGGAAACAACATGAACATATGGCCATATGAGATAAACAGGTCAAGGACTTGGTGGAAATGCTAAGTCCCTGAAAACAGCATTACCAAGTGCCTCACTTTGCAAGCTTGTGCTAGTCACCACACACATCACAAAAATACATGGGTTGCACCTCTGGAAAGATGGTAACAAAACACATGTAGAGCTCATGGGCATATCATGCACACATTAATCATGGCAAAAATGACAAATAACTAAATGGAGCACCAGATCTGACAATTATCTCAAATAGCACTCTTCTAATAGCATTTCGGGCATCAAGGTGAACTCAAATGAAAATGATGCAATGAGATGAAATGATGTGCTCTCTGAGACGAACATTTTGATATGCTATATGCCCAAAACGGTGCTACGGATGCGGAGATACAACAGGTCAAAGTATGGAAGATAATTAGGGTTAGAGGAGAAAGTCAACCGCGAGGTGGATCTGGATCTGGATCCAGACCGGGCGCGGAATCTGAGGACGGCCGGAGCTGCAGCTCGCCGGAGAAGAAGGGGTGGCCGGCGGGGTCGCACTCGTCGAGGAGCTCTCCGAAGAGGAAAGCTCGGGGCGGAGGAGGTCGCCGGCGCCGGAGTTTGCGGTGGTTCCGGTGGGCGGCGGGCGGAGCGCGCCGGCGCCGGACATGGGGCGGCTTGCGGCGGCACGGCGGACGTGGCGGAGAGATGACGGCGGCGGGGCGTCGGGCACTCCCAGGCGCGGGGTGGCGATCGGAGCGCGGGGCGCTCGGGGCCCAAGGCGCCTCGGGCGGGCCGTGCGCGGGCCGCGGCGGGCCTCAGCGGCGCCAGGTGGAGAGAGAGGGAGGCGAGCGACAGGTGGCGGCTCCCGGTTGGCCGGGCGCAGCTGCGCGGATGATGTGGCAGGGCCGGATTGGCCGGAGCGAGATGGCGACCGAGCGGACATGTCCGGGCGCGGTGAGGACGCGTGGGGCGGCGCGAGGGGAGGAGTTTTTAGGGTTCATCCGCGAATTTCGAGAGGGGAGCACATATTTATAGGTAGAGGGAGCTAGGAGAGTCCAAATGAGGTGCGGTTTTCGGCCACGCGATCGTGATAGAATGACTGAGATGATGGAGGAGGTTTAGGTGGGTTTTGGGCCAAAATGGAGGGGTGTTGGGCTGCAACACACACGAGGCCTTCGCGGTCCCTCGGTTAGCCGTTGGAGCATCAAACGAAGTCCAAATGGTACGAAACTTGACAGGCAGCCTACCGGTAGTAAACCAAGGCCACTTGGCAAGTCTTGGTTCAATCCGGAAATGTTTAACCGCCACACACGAAAGAAAGGTAGAAACGACCACCGGAGGAGAACGGAGCGCCGGAATGCAAAACGGACAACGGGGACAATGCTCGGATGCATGAGACGAACACGTATGCAAATGAAATGCACATGATGACATGATATGAAATGCATGACACGCAAGAAATGACAAGGCAACAACAACGAATAACTAGACGACACCTGGCACATCGGTCTTGGGGTGTTACAAAGGAGGAGGTGGAGAGAAGGAAGGAGCAGGGGGGCCGCCGCCCCCTTCCCTTTACCAATTCAGATTGGGGCACGGAGGCCGCGCGCCACCTCCTGCCGCCTCTCCTTTTCCACCACTTGGGCCCATGAGGCCCAATAAACTCCGGGGGGTTCCGGTAACCCCCCGATACTCCGGTATATATCCGATAACCCCCGGAACCATTCCGATGTACGAATATAGTCGTCCAATATATCAATCTTCATGTCTCGACCATTTCGAGACTCCTCGTCATGTCCGTGATCATATCCAGGACTCCGAACTACCTTCGGTACATCAAAACACATAAACTCATAATATAACCGTCATCGAACTTTAAGTGTGCGGACCCTACGGGTTTGAGAACTATGTATACATGACCGAGACACATCTCTGGTCAATAACCAATAGCCGAACCTGGATGCTCATATTGGTTGCTACATATTCTACAAAGATCTTTATCGGTCAAACCACATAACAACATACGTTGTTCCCTTTGTCATCGGTATGTTACTTGCCTGAGATTCGATCGTCGGTATCTCAATACCTAGTCCAATCTCGTTACCGGCAAGTGTCTTTACTCGTTCCGTAATACATCATCCCGCAACTAACTCATTAGTTACAATGCTTGCAAGGCTTGAGTGATGTGTATTACCGAGTGGGCCCAGAGATACCTCTCCAACAATCGGAGTGACAAATCCTAAACTTGAAATACGCCAACCCAACTAGTACCTTCGGAGACACCTGTAGAGCACGTTTATAATCACCCAGTTACATTGTGATGTTTGGTAGCACACAAAGTGTTCCTATGGTAAACGGGAATTGCATAATCTCATAGTCATAGGAACATGTATAAGTCATGAAGAAAGCAATAGCAATAAACTAAACAATCAAGTGCTAAGCTAACGGAATGGGTCAAGTCAATCATATCATTCCCCTAATGATGTGATCCCGTTAATGAAATGATAACTCTTTGTCTATGGTTAGGAAACATAACCATCTTTGATTCAACGAGCTAGTCAAGTAGAGGCATACTAGTGACACTCTATTTTGTCTATGTATTCACACATGTATCATGTTTCCGGTTAATACAATTCTAGCATGAATAATAAACATTTATCATGATATAAGGAAGTAAATAATAACTTTATTATTGCCTCTAGGGCATATTTCCTTCAGTCTCCCACTTGCACTAGAGTCAATAATCTAGATTACATAGTAATGATTCTAACACCCATCGAGCCTTGGTGCTGATCATGTTTTGCTCGTGGAAGAGGCTTAGTCAATGGGTCTACAACATTCAGATCCATATGTATCTTGCAAATCTCTATGTCTCCCACCTGGACTTGATCCCGGATAGAGTTGAAGCATCTCTTGATGTTCTTGGTTCTCTTGTGAAGTCTGGATACTTTTGCCAAAGGAATTGCACCAGTATTGTCACAAAATATTTTCATTGGACTCGATGCACTAGGTATGACAACTAGATCGGATATGAACTCCTTCATCCAGACTCCTTCATTTGCTGCTTCCGAAGCAGCTATGTACTCCGCTTCACATGTAGATCCCGCTATGACACTTTGTTTAGAACTGCACCAACTGATAGCTCCACCGTTTAATAAAAACATGTATCCGGTTTGCGATTTAGAATCGTCCGGATCAGTGTCAAAGCTTGCATCGATGTAACCATTTACGACGACCTCTTTGTCACCTCCATAAACGAGAAACATATCCTTCGTCCTTTTTAGGTATTTCAGGATGTTCTTGACCGCTGTCCAGTGATCCACTCCTGGATTACTTTGGTACCTCCCTGCTACACTAATAGCAAGGCACATATCAGGTCTGGTACATAGCATTGCATACATGATAGAGCCTATGGCTGAAGCATAGAGAACATCTTTCATTTTCTCTCTATCTTCTGCAGTGGTCGGGCATTGAGTCTTACTCAACTTCATACCTTGTAACACTTGCAAGAACCCTTTCTTTACTTGATCCATTTTGAACTTCTTCAAAACTTTGTCAAGGTATGTGCTTTGTGAAAGTCCAATTAAGAGTCTCGATCTACCTCTATAGATATTGATGCCCAATATATAAGCAGCTTCACCGAGGTATTTCATTGAAAAACTCTTATTCAAATATCCTTTTATGCTATCCAGAAATTCTATAGCATTTCCAATCAACAATATGTCATCCACATATAATATTAGAAATGCTACAGAGCTCCCACTCACTTTCTTGTAAATACAGGCTTCTCCAAAAGTCTGTATAAAACCATATGCTTTGATCACACTATCAAAATGTTTATTCCAACTTCGAGAGGCTTGCACCAGTCCATAAATGGATCGCTGGAGCTTGCACACTTTGTTAGCTCCCTTTGGATCGACAGAACCTTCCGGTTGCATCATATACAACTCTTCTTCTAGAAATCCATTCAGGAATGCAGTCTTGACATCCATTTGCCAAATTTCATAATCATAAAATGCAGTAATTGCTAACATGATTCGGACAGACTTAAGCGTCGCTACGGGTGAGAAGGTCTCATCGTAGTCAATCCCTTGAACTTGTCTAAAACCTTTTGCAACAAATCGAGCTTTATAGACAGTAACATTACCATCAACGTCAGTCTTCTTCTTGAAGATCCATTTATTCTCGATGTCTTGCCGATCAACGGGCAAGTCAACCAAAGTCCACACTTTGTTCTCATACATGGATCCCATCTCAGATTTCATGGCCGCAAGCCATTTTGCGGAATCTGGGCTCACCATCGCTTCTTCATAGTTCGTAGGTTCGTCATGGTCTAGTAACATAACCTCCAGAACAGGATTACCATACCACTCTGGTGCAGATCTCAATCTGGTTGACCTACGAGGTTCAGTAACAACTTGATCTGAAGTTTCATGATCATCATCATTCACTTCCTCACTAATTGGTGCAGGTGTCACAGGAACCGGTTTCTGTGATGAACTACTTTCCAATAAGGGAGCAGGTACAGTTACCTCATCAAGTTCTACTTTCCTCCCACTCACTTCTTTCGAGAGAAACTCCTTCTCTAGAAAGGATCCAACTTTACCAACAAATGTTTTGCCTTCAGATCTGTGATAGAACATGTACCCAACAGTTTCCTTTGGGTATCCTATGAAGACACATTTCTCCGACTTGGGTTCGAGCTTATCAGGTTGAAGTTTTTTCACATAAGCATCACATCCCCAAACTTTAAGAAATGAGAACTTTGGTTTCTTGCCAAACCACAGTTCATAAGGCGTCGTCTCAACGAATTTTGATGGTGCCCTATTTAACGTGAATGTAGCCGTCTCTAAAGCATAACCCCAAAATGATAGTGGTAAATTAGTAAGAGACATGATAGATCGCACCATATCTAGTAAAGTGCGATTACGACGTTCGGACACACCACTAAGCTGTGGTGTTCCGGGTGGCGTGAGTTTCGAAACTATTCCGCATTGTTTCAAATGAAGAACAAACTCGTAACTCAAATATTGTCCTCCACGATTAGATTGTAGAAACTTTATTTTCTTGTTACGATGATTTTCAACTTCACTCTAAAATTCTTTGAACTTTTCAAACATTTCAGACTTATGTTTCATTAAGTAGATATACCCATATCTGCTTAAATCATCTGTGAAGGTGAGAAAATAACGATACCCGCCGCGAGCCTCAACATTCATCGGACCACATACATCTGTATGTATGATTTCCAACAAATCTGTTGCTCGCTCCATAGTTCCGAAGAACGGCGTTTTAGTCATCTTTCCCATGAGGCACGGTTCGCAAGTACCAAGTGGTTCATAATCAAGTGGTTCCAAAAGTCCATCAGTATGGAGTTTCTTCATGCGCTTTACACCAATATGACCTAAACGGCAGTGCCACAAATAAGTTGCACTATCATTATCAACTCTGCATCTTTTGGCTTCAATATTATGAATATGTGTATAACTACTATCGAGATTCAATAAGAATAGACCACTCTTCAAGGGTTCATGACCATAAAAGATATTACTCATATAAATAGAACAACCATTATTCTCTGATTTAAATGAATAACTGTCTCGCATCAAACAAGATCCAGATATAATGTTCATGCTTAACGTTGGCACCAAATAACAATTATTCAGGTCTAAAACTAATCCCGAAGGTAGATGTAGAGGTAGTGTGCCGACTGCGATCACATCGACTTTGGAACCATTTCCCACACGCATTGTCACCTCGTCCTTAGCCAATCTTCGCTTAATCCGTAGTCCCTGTTTCGAGTTGCAAATATTAGCAACAGAACCAGTATCAAATACCCAGGTGCTACTGCGAGCATTAGTAAGGTACACATCAATAACATGTATATCACATATACCTTTGTTCACCTTGCCATCCTTCTTATCCGCCAAATACTTGGGGTAGTTCCAGTTCCAGTGACCAGTCTGTTTGTAGTAGAAGCACTCAGTTTCAGGCTTAGGTCCAGACTTGGGTTTATTCTCTTGAGCAGCAACTTGTTTGTCGTTCTTCTTGGAGTTCCCTTTCTTCATCCCTTTACCCTTTTTCTTGAAACTAGTGGTCTTCTTGACCATCAACACTTGATGCTCCTTTTTGATTTCTACCTCCGCAGCCTTTAGCATCGCGAAGAGCTCGGGAATTGTCTTATTCATCCCTTGCATATTATAGTTCATCACAAAGCTTTTGTAGCTTGGTGGCAGTGATTGAAGAACTCTGTCAATGACACTATCAACAGGAAGATTAACTCCCAGTTGATTCAAGTGATTATGATACCCAGACATTTTGAGTATATGTTCACTGACAGAACTATTCTCCTCCATCTTGCAGCTATAGAACTTATTGGAGACTTCATATCTCTTAATCCGGGCATTTGCTTGAAATATTAACTCCAACTCCTGGAACATCTCATATGCTCCATGACGTTCAAAACGTCGTTGAAGTCCCGGTTCTAAGCCATAAAGGATGGCACACTAAACTATCAAGTAGTCTTCAGCTTTACTCGGCCAAACGTTCTTAACGCTGTCATCAGCATTTGCAGCAGGCCTGGCACCCAGCGGTGCTTCCAGGACGTAATTCTTCTATGCAGCAATTAGGATAATCCTCAAGTTACGGACCCAGTCCGTGTAATTGCTACCATCATCTTCAACTTTGCTTTCTCAAGGAACACATTAAAATTTAACGGAACAATAGCACGAGCCATCTATCTACAATCAACATAGACAAGCAAAAAACTATCAGGTACTAAGTTCATGATAAATTTAAGTTCAATTAATCATATTACTTAAGTACTCCCACTTAGATAGACATCCCTCTAATCCTCTAAGTGATCGTGTGATCCAAATCAACTAAACCATGTCCGATCATCACGTGAGATGGAGTATTTTCAATGGTGAACATCACTATGTTGATCATATCTACTATATGATTCACGCTCGACCTTTCGGTCTCAGTGTTCCGAGGCCATATCTGCATATGCTAGGCTCGTCAAGTTTAACCTGAGTATTCCGCGTGTGCAACTGTTTTGCACCCGTTGTATTTGAATGTAGAGCCTATCACACCCGATCATCACGTGGTGTCTCAGCACGAAGAACTTTCGCAATGGTGCATACTCAGGGAGAACACTTATACCTTGATAATTTAGTGATAGATCATCTTATAATGCTACCATCAATGAAAGCAAGATAAGATGCATAAAAGATAAATATCACATTCAATCAATATAAGTGATATGATATGGCCATCATCATCTTGTGCTTGTGATCTTCATCTCTGAACAACCGTCATGATCACCATTGTCACAACACTTTGATCTCCATCGTAGCATCGTTATCATCTCGCCAACTTATGCTTCTACGACTATCGCTACCGCTTAGTGATAAAGTAATGCATTACATGGCGATTGCATTGCATACAATAAAGCGACAACCATATGGCTCCTGCCAGTTGCTGATAACTCGGTTACAAAACATGATCATCTCATACAATAAAATATAGCATCATGCCTTGACCATATCACATCACAACATGCCCTGTAAAAACAAGTTAGACGTCCTCTACTTTGTTGTTGCAAGTTTTACGTGGCTGCTACGGGCTGAGCAAGAACCGTTCTTACCTACGCATCAAAACCACAATGATAGTTTGTCAAGTTAGTGCTTTTTTAACCTTCTCAAGGACCGGGCATAGCCACACTCGGTTCAACTAAAGTTGGAGAAACTGACACCCGCCAGCCACCTGTGTGCAAAGCACGTCGGTAGAACCAGTCTCACGTAAGCGTACGCGTAATGTCGGTTCGGGCCGCTTCGTCCAACAATACCGGCGAACCAAAGTATGACATGCTAGTAAGCAGTATGACTTGTATTGCCCACAACTCACTTGTGTTCTACTCGTGCATATAACATCAACGCATAAAACCTGGCTCTGATACCACTGTTGGGGAATGTAGCAATTTCAAAAAAATCCTACGGACACGCAAGATCATGGTGATGCATAGCAACGAGAGGGGAGAGTGTGTCCACGTACCCTCGTAGACCGAAAGCGGAAGCGTTAGCACAACGCGGTTGATGTAGTCGTACGTCTTCACGATCCGACCGATCAAGCACCGAACGCACGACACCTCCGAGTTCTGCACACGTTCAACTCGATGATGTCCCTCAAACTCTGATCTAGCCGAGCTTTGAGGGAGAGTTCCGTCAGCATGATGGTGTGGTGACAATGATGATGTTCTACCAACGTAGGGCTTCGCCTAAGCACTGCTACGATATGATCGAGGTGGATTATGGTGGAGGGGGGCACCGCACACGGCTAAAAGATCCAAGAGATCAATTGTTGTGTCTATGGGGTGCCCCCTTCCTCCATATATAAATGGGGGAGGAGGAGGGGGGTGGCCAAGGAGAGGAGGCGCGCCCAAGGGGGGGGGCAATCCTACTCCAAGTAGGTTTTGCCCCCCTTTCCTATTCCAACTAGGGGAAGGGGGAAGGAGGAGGTGGAGAGAAGGAAGGAGAAGGGGGGCCGCCTCCCCCTTCCCTTTCCCAATTCGGATTGGGGCAAGGGGGGCCCACGCCACCTCCTATCGCCTCTCCTTTTTCCACCACTTGGGCCCATAAGGCCCAATAACCCCCGGGGGGGTTCCGGTAACCCCCCGGTACTCCGGTATATATCCGATAACCCCTGAAACCATTCCGGTGTCCGAATATAGTCGTCCAATATATCAATCTTCATGTATCGACCATTTCGAGACTCCATATCATGTCCGTGATCATATCCGGGACACCAAACTACCTTCGGTACATCAAAACACATAAACTCATAATATAACCCTCATCGAACTTTAAGCGTGCGGACCCTACGAGTTCGAGAACTATGTAGACATGACCGAGACACATCTCCGGTCAATAACCAATAGCGTAACCCGGATGCTCATATTGGTTCCTACATATTCTACAAAGATCTTTATCGGTCAAACCGCAATGACAACATACATGATTCCCTTTGTCATCGGTATGTTACTTTCCCAAGATTCGATCGTCAGTATCTCAATACCTAGTTCAATCTCGTTACCGGCAAGTCTCTTTACTCGTTCTGTAATGCATCATCTCGCAAGTAACTCATTAGTTACAATGCTTGCAAGGCTTGAGTGATGTGTATTACCGAGTGGGCCAGAGATACCTCTCCGATAATCGGAGTGACAAATCCTAATCTTGAAATACACTAACCCAACAAGTAACTTCGGAGACACCTTTAGAGCACCTTTATAATCACCCAGTTACATTGTGACATTTGGTAGCACACAAAGTGTTCCTCCGGTAAACGGGAGTTGCATAATCTCATAGTCATAGGAACATGTATAAGTCATGAAGAAAGCAATAGCAATAAACTAAACAATCAAGTGCTAAGCTAACGGAATGGGTCAAGTCAATCATATCATTCTCCTAATGATGTGATCCCGTTAATCAAATGACAACTCTTTGTCTATGGTTAGGAAACATAACCATCTTTGATTCAACGAGCTAGTAAAGTAGAGGCATACTAGTGACACTCTGTTTTGTCTATGTATTCACACATGTATCATGTTTTCGGTTAATACAATTCTAGCATGAATAATAAACATTTGTCATGATATAAGGAAATAAATAATAACTTTATTATTGCCTCTAGGGCATATTTCCTTGATTCCCAGATGCGTCTGAGCTGCCACACACCTACAGTAAAATGAAGAATTTCCTTCGTGCAGTTGGAATTGGATATGATATGATCCATGTTTGTAAGAATAATTGTGTTATGTTCTGGAAGGATTATGCCAACTTAAGTGAATGCCCGAAATGCAAATCATCAAGATGGAAAGATGGCGATGTTGTGAAGAGTATTCCTCATAATGTTCTGAGACATTTTCCAATTACACCAAGATTGCAGAGGTAGTTTCATGATGCTGAAACAAGAGAGGATGAACTATGGCATTCTAGGAACCAGGAGTACAGAGATCAGAATGTAATGAGCCATCCATCACATGGTAGTGAGTGGAAAAGCTTCAATCAGAAACACGAAAAGTTTGCTGCTGACCCAAGAAACATTAGACTTGGCTTAGCTTCAGATGGACTTAACCCATTTGGCCACCAGAGCGCCACATATAGCATGTGGCCAGTGCTTGTTATCCCTTACAACATGCCTCCAAATGTCTACACCAAAGAATCAAACTACATGATGGCCTTGCTCATCCCAGGTCCAAAAAGTCCTGGAAAGGATTTTGATTTGTTCATGGAGCCTCTTGTGGAGGAACTTCAACAGCTATGGATGGGTGTTCTCACTCAAGACCTATATAGCAGCCCACCAACTGATTTATTTCTGTGTGCTCTTATAATTTGGTGCATCCATGATTATCCGGCTCTGGCCACTATCTCAGGGCGAATGACACATGGTTACAATGCATGTGTTCGTTGTGACAGGAATCCGCTGTCATATGCAATACTTAGCTAGATCTGTTACATTGGACACCGTTGTTTCCTTGCCAAGGACAAGCCGCATCGTAGAAAATACCGAAGACATGTGTTCAATGCAAAGCATGAAAACCGTGATGCACCAAAGAGGCTCACCGTCGATGAGTTGCAAGTGGAATTAGAGAAGGTCAGGCATATTACACCAGGAAACCATCCTGGTAATGGTAATGGGAAAAGGAAGCATGGCAAGGCAGAAGAGAGATTATTGTTTACCCACAGGTCCACTTTGTGGGACTTGGAGTATTGGAAAGATTTGGATCTGCGGCATAATCTTGATGTGATGCACATCGATAAAAATATATGTGACAGCATTATCGGCACACTTCTTAATATTGAAGGCAAGACGAAAGATACCTTAAAATCTAGGATTGATTTGACACACCTGGGTATCAGACAGGATTTGCAGGTGCAAGATGAAGGTAAACCACGGGATATGGCACCAGCTGTGTATGTCTTGGACAAGGTAAAAAGAAAAGAATTCTGCGAGGTCCTGTCATGTGTGAGATTCCCACATGGATTTGCTTCCAACCCTGAAAGGAGAGTCAGTGCATATGGAAACAAGGTACAAGGGTTGAAAACTCATGACTGCCATGTCCTACTTCAAAGGGTTTTACCTGTTATCCTTAGGGGATTGGGCCGCCCCGATTTATACAGAGCAGTTGCAGAGTTGGGACAATTCTTCAGGGAACTCTGCAGTAGAAATATTAGGATAGATGCTTTGGAGCGTCTTAGAGACAAGATACCAACTATCATATGCGACCTTGAGAAGATATATCCTCCAGCCTTCTTTGATGTGATGGTGCATTTGGCTGTTCATCTACCTGATGAGGCACTACTTAGAGGTCCAGTACAGTATGGCTGGATGTACCCTATTGAAAGGCGGCTAGGCACTTTCAAGGGCTATGTTAGGAACAAAGATAGACCCGAGGGTTCCATTGCAAAGGCCTACATTGCTACAGAAGCGTTGACATTCTGCTCAAAATACATTGAAACAACTGATCAGCTTAGCAAAGAGGTGGGTGAAGACAATCCCGGTCTCAATGTTTTCGATTATTCTGTTCGAGTTACAGGGAAGAGTCGACAAGAGGACAAACCTAAAGATTTGGACAAAATGGTTTGGTATGTGTTGAATAACTGTCCTGAGATACTATCTTATATCAAGTAAGTGCTAAGTACTGCAGCTTATACATCATAATCTACTAAACTTGCAACACATTCTTATATATTTAGATGTTTGACGCGATCACTATGTTGTGCAGCATCTACAAAAAGGAGTTACTGCTGCAAAATCCAAGAAACATTGAAAAACTGGTTATGGCAGGATTTGCGAGATGGTTCAAGAGCCATGTAAGCTTTTGAATTGGACTGTCAGTTTTTAATATATTGAGTACATAAGATGATCGGCTTGTCTATTTTCTAACCATGGGTTAAGAAGATGCGGGAGGATGGGCAGGCAGTTGATGATGCCCTTTACTCACTAGCAATGGGTCCTGATACTCGGGTAAGACATTATGAATCTTGTGTTGTTGGAGATGTGCGCTACAACACCCTTGCATGAGAGAAGGCAGGAAGACACAAAACAGTGCCATCATGAGCATGGATATGTATGACAAAGAGAAAACTGAAATGTATGCTAACATAACAGACATTGTTTAGTTGCAGTATATCTCCAGTTCAAGGATCATCGGTGTGTGGTTCTATTATGCTGTCATTGGTATAACCCATTTTCCAGGATCGCAAAACCCAAAGCTGATGATTATTTCAAATCCATCAATGTCAAGGCGGCGCACCAGACCAACGAGCCTTTTATTTTGGCAAATCAAGCAACACAGATATTTTTCTTGGAAGACACATTTGCACGTGGACTGGAGAGTATCGCAAAAGTTTGAGCAGAGGAATTCGTTTAATGAAGTTGCACAACAAGATGATGCTTACACTGCTCCAGATGTACAAGATAACACAGATGTTCCTAATATCTTTGAGAACCATCACGTCAATGACGCCGGCGAAAAGATTGCCTGTCGTGCTATGGACATACAAGAGTTGATCAAGAAGAAGCCAACGTTTGAGGACGTTGAGGACGAAGAAGAAGATGACACCATGGGGAATTACAATTCAGACTAATACACATGGCGAAGATGTTGACGTTGCTGCTGCGGATGATGATTACATTGCTTTTGTCATATTTGCCTGTCAGAAGATGTTTTTTATCTACTATGTGAAATTGTATTTGCTATGACAACTGAAACCTGATGAACATGTTGTTTAGTATTTTCCTGTGAGAACATCACTTGTTATGTATGCTGATTTGTGTTTGGTGATTGTATGACGACTAAAACATGATGACATTGTTGTTTAGTTGTACTCATATTTGGCAGTGAAACTTGAATTTGATGACATAGTTTGTTGTTGGACTGCAATTTGCTCGACGTCTTCGAATGAGAACAAATCTGACCCGACAGAGCCTCTGCTAATTTATTTATTTATTACCAAAAGGGCATCCGCTATTTATTTATTTATTTACGAGCAAAAGGGGATACCCCTGATTTCCATTAATAGAAATCATTGGATGTTCACAAAACTACGCCCAGCCTGCTACACATGTTTCATTCATTACTAGCAGCAAAGTGCTCATGTCATAGCCACTGAATACATCACGAGTGCTACATACACCATAAATAAAGACACAATCATCCTATAGAGCACATAGATTTTTCCCATTATCTTCACAAGTTCTTTCATCTCCTCATTGCTGTCAAGGCCGTTCAGTAGCTATTTCTTGGCCATGATCAGAGGAACTGCATCTTTAACCTTCTACTCTGCATCTTCCTCTTCTGTTGTTCCTTCAGTTACTTGTCCAACACCCCAACCTGCTGGTATTGGGATTCCCCGGCTAACCAAATAGTCAGTGTAGTTGCACTCCCCCACATCAGCAACTTCCTAGAAATACAAATCACACAAATCTTCCCTTTTCTGCACAAATCAAATTGGAAGATCGCCAACCAAACTATTAAAAAAATCAGCAACTGAAAGCAGCAGAACAACACTTAAACATATTATTACCCCATGATTCGGGCATTTGTAGAAGACTCGGCCAGGGTTGAGGATTGTGGTTGAGACGCGACGGATGACTCTGCGTGATTTGCAGCAGTGGCACCACACCAACGGCAGCGGGTTGCAATGAGCAACCCGCTGCGGTGCGCGTGCCGGCGGGGGTGTGATGAGACCCACGGGCGATGGTACGGGTGGTGACTTGGCGCATATCTGGTTGTTGCCTGCTGAAGAGCAGGTGGACGAGCAGCAAGCAGACATGGTTGTTGCGGCCAGAGCTTCTGATGCTAGGCAGAGTAAGTGGAGAAGAGGAGAAGCGAACATTGGATATGTTAGTTTCATTACTTGCAGAGTAGCATAGCACCATATATAGTCATAGTCTAAGTTTGGATTCGAACCAGCTACAGGAGCACATCTCTCTTTTTTCTAAAACTCAGCAACGTCTCTTTACTGGTACACTAGCTTGTTCTGTACGCCTTCTCAAGTCTTTGATTCCTCCAGCTGACATCCGGGACCCACCGGAAGGGCCTTTGTATTTTGCAAAAAAAAGAACATGCCCCCCACTGACAGGTCGGACCCACCAGCTATCTTCGCACGCAAGGAAGTGCCTCCTTATTACGCAAAAAAATGAATACTCCCCCAGCTAGCTGGAACCTAGCATAGTGGGAGGCTGACTTGTGGGCCTACCAAGTTGACAGGGATGGAGGGCTTTGTCAACTTAGTCAATATGAACAATTCTAGCTCCAGTTACCATACGATGTTCATCCAACGGCCATAGTGCTTCTTCAACCTCTGGTCTTCTTGCCCCAGCCACCCAAACCAGCGCCGGTCGTGCCTCATGCTCCTGGCTCCCGTGGCTGGCTGTGATGCTGCGGAGGCCTCACCGGCCCCTACTACTCCCACCGCTGGCCAGGCCATCCCTCTACTCACCCACACCCCCTGTTATTTTGCGGCGACGGCAGCCTCACACCGCAGCCGAACCAGTGAACCCTCGTACTCCTCTCCGTGTGGGCATCCACTGCCGCGTCTTCCCCGGCTCCGCGTTGTCCCCTTCCTAGGCCTCGTCGTCGTCCACCGCCTTGTGCTCTCGGCGCGGCGTGGTCAATGTGGTCAACGACCGACTTCCATCGAAAGAGTACTGTACATGGAGAGGCTGACAGCTGGGTCCACGGCCGTAGTTGGGTCCATGGCCACAGCCTAGTTTTTTTGTGATTTGCCAAGTAAGTCACTTACTCAGGCCTGTTGGGCTGCAAATCTTTCAAGACGAGGGGAGCTTCATTCGGCTGGCCGAGAAAATGGCCTATCAGTAATGAGAAATGGGCTGTACATTTTTAAAACACATCAAACCGACAATTAGTTTCAAATTTCTTTTTTTCATTTCGAGATTTTAAATTGCATTGATTTTTATGCGTGGACAATTTGTTGGATTTTATATTGATATACATTTATTTTTAAAATCAGTTTGAATGTGACTCGAAATTTCGGGATTGAAAACAGTTTGGGCCGCACCGAAATATGCAAAATTTCATATAATTTTTTAACCGTGCCCAGAATATGGGCTGTAATGCTAACAAAAAGAATATGGGCTCCAAAAAAACCTTAAGAATTAGCAAATGGGTTGTAAATTATTAGAAATTATGGCAGATGGGCTGTATTTTGTTTTCCACAGATTTGAGGCTTTCCAAAAAAAGGTTGATGCACAAGCAGTGACTGTTGGATGTTCATCCAACGGCCGTCGTGCTTCTTCAATCTCTGCTCTTCCTGCTCCAGCCGCTCAAACAAGCGCTGGCGGGACTGCCTCCTCCCTCCTCCCCGCGGTCGGTTGTGCTGTCACGCAGGCGTCACCGCCCCACCATACTCCCATCGCTGGCCTAGCCATCCCTCTACTCACCCACACCTGCTGTTATTCTCCGGCGACGGCAGACGAACCAGTAAACCCTCGTACAGTCGTACTCCCCTCCACGTGGGAAACAACTGTCGAGTCCTCCCTGGCTCTGTGTCGTTCCCTTCCTAGGCCTCACCGTCGTCCACCACCCTGGTGCTCTCAGCGCGGCTTGGTCAATGTGGTCAACGACCGACATGCATCTGAAGTGGACTCTATGTGGAGAGGCTGACAGCTGGGTCCACGGCCGCACGCAAGGAAATGCCTCCTTATTACACGCAAAATAATGATTCCTCCACCTGACATCTGGGACCCACCGTAAGGGCCTCTGTATTTCGCGAAGAAAATGTTACCGCCGCTGAGAGCTCGGACCCACCAGCTATATCTTCGCACGCAAGGAAGTGCCTCCTTATTACGCACAAAAAAATGAATACTCCCCCTGCTAGCTGGGACCTAGTATAGTGGGAGGCTGACTTGTGGGCCTACTAAGTTGACGGGGACGGAGGGCTTTGTCAACTTAGTCAATATGCACGATTCTAGCTCCAGTGACCGTACGGTGTCCATCCAACGGCCGTAGTGCTTCTTCAACCTCTGGTCTTCTTGCTCCAGCCGCCCAAAGCACCGCCGGTCGTGCCTCATGCTCCTGCCTCCCATGGCCGGCTGCGATGCCGCAGAGGCCTCACCGCCCCCTACTACTCCCACCGCTGGCCAGGCCATCCCTCTACTCACCCACACCCCCTGTTATTCTGCAGCGATGGCAACCTCACACCACGACAAACCAGTGAACCCTCATACTCATGTACGTGTGGGCATCCACTGCCGCGTCTTCCCCGGCTCCGCGTCGTCCCTTCCTAGGCCTCGCTGTCGTCCACCGCCCTGGTGCTCTCGGCGGCGTGGTCAACGTGGTCAAGGAACGGCTTCCATCGGACGTGGACTATACATGGAGAGGCTGACAGCCGGGTCCACGGCCACAGCAAGGAAGTGCCTCCTTATTACACGGAAAATAATGATTCCTCCACCTGACAGCAGGGACCCACCGGACGGGCAACCGTATTTCGCGAAAAAACATTTCCCCCCTGACTGCTGGGACCTACCAACGACATCTTCGCACGCAAGGAAGTGCGTCCGGGCAAAAAAACCATTCGCACCCTGATTGCTAGGACCCACCAGCTACATCTTCGCACGCAAGGAAGTGCCTGACAGTCGGGACCCACCTGGTCGAAGCGTATGTAGCGTTGTCATTCTGGTCGCGAACGTGTACGTACATACTCGTCGATGTAGAAGCGCGCACATAGCATGTACATGTACGTACTGCGGCCAGTGTGCAAGAAAGAAAATACGGCCACGTATGTACATACGGGCAGGGTCTCGAACGCCTACTCACGCATACGTACGGTCAGGGCTCATGTACATGACTGGGTCGGAACGGAGAAACAGTGTCATCATCGTGTTCATGGGGAGCCAACCGGCTGGGTCAGAACGGAATGCATCATCGTGTTCATCGGGAGGGCTTGGACGGAACAGCCGATGGAAACGAGGCATGCCGTACCGCAGAACGGAGGAAATGGCCTTGTGTTCGACCGGCCACGGTCGAAACGGGATCTTGTTCATCGGGAGGGGTCTGGCGTACCGCAAAACGGAGGAAACGGACCTCCTACGGTCGAAATGGGGGTCCCGTTCATCGGGAGGGGTGTGGCGTACCGCAAAATGTAGGAAACGGACTTGTGTTGGAGCTTACGGTCGAAATGGGGGTCCTGTTCATCGGGAGGGGTGTGGCGTACCACAAAACGGGAGTCCACGGGATATTGTTCATCTCCATTGTCGACCCCCTCCAGCCTCCACGGGCTACTGTTCATATACCGTCGACCTCTTCCACCCTCCACCTGCGGCTGTTCATCCACGGGCTCCTGTTCATCCAGCCTCCACCGCGCGCTACTCCATGATACGTCTCCAACGTAGCTATAATTTTTTATTTCTCCATGCTATTATATTATCTATTTTGGATGTTAATGGGCTTATTATTACAATTTTATATTATTTTCGGGACTAACCTATTAACCGGAGGCCCAGCCCAAATTGTTGTTTTTTGCCTATTTTAGGGTTTCGCCAAAAATAAATATGAAACGGAGTCCAAATGGAATGAAACATTCGGGGGCGTTATTTTTGGAACAAACGTGATCCAGGAGACTTGGAGTGGACGTCAAGAAACAATCGAGGAGGCCACGAGGCAGGGGGTGCGCCCACCCCCCTAAGCGTGCCCTCCACCCTCGTGGGCCCCTCGTTGCTCCACCGACCTACTTCTTCCTCCTATATATATCCATATACCCCGCAAACATCCAGGAGCACCACGAAAACCTAATTCCACCGCCGCAACCTTCTGTACCAAAGAGATCCCATCTTGGGGCCTTTTCCGGAGCTCCGTCGGAGGGGGCATTGATCATAGAGGGCCTCTACATCAACTCCATGGACCCTCCGATGATGTGTGAGTAGTTTACTTCAGACCTTCGGGTCCATAGCTAGTAGCTAGATGGCTTCTTCTCTCTCTTTGGATCTCAATACAAAGTTCTCCTCGATTCTCTTGGAGATCTATTCGATGTAATCTTCTTTTGTGGTGTGTTTGTCGAGATCCGATGAATTGTGGGTTTATGATCAAGTTTATCTATGAACAATATTTGAATCTCCTCTGAATTCTTTTATGTATGATTGGTTTATCTTTGCAAGTCTCTTCGAATTATCAATTTGGTTTGCCCTACTAGATTGATCCTTCTTGCAATGGGAGAAGTGCTTATCTTTGGGTTCAATCTTGCGGTGCTCGATCCCAATGACAGAAAGGGAAATGAAACGTATTGTATTGTTGCCATCGAGGATAAAAAGATGGGGTTTACATCATATTGCATGAGTTTATCCCTCTACATCATGTCATCTTGCTTAAGGCGTTACTCTGTTCTTATGAACTTAATACTCTAGATGCATGCTGGATAGCGGTCGATGTGTGGAGTAATAGTAGTAGATGCAGAACCATTTTGGTCTACTTGTCATGGACATGATACCTATATACATGATCATGCCTAGATATTCTCATAATTATTCGCTTTTCTATCAATTGCTTGACAGTAATTTGTTCACCCACCGTAATACTTATGCTATCTTGAGAGAAGCCACTAGTGAAACCTATGGCCCCCGGGTCTATTCTCCATCATATAAGTTTCCATCTATTTTATTTTGCAATCTTTTACTTTCAATCTATATCATAAAAATACCAAAAATATTTATCTTATTATTATTATCTCTATCAGATCTCACTCTTGCAAGTGGCCGTGAAGGGATTGACAACCCCATTATCGCGTTGGTTGCGAGGTTCTTATTTGTGTGTGTAGGTACGAGGTGACTCGCGCGTGGTCTCCTACTGGATTGATACCTTGGTTCTCAAAAACTGAGGGAAATACTTACGTTTCTTTACTGCATCGCCCTTTCCTCTTCAAGGGAAAACCAACGTAGTGCTCAAGAGGTAGCAAGAAGGATTTCTGGCGCCATTGCCGGGGATATCTATGCCAAGTCAAGACATACCAAGTACCCATCACAACTCTTATCCTTCGCATTACATTATTTGCCATTTGCCTCTCGTTTTCCTCTCCCCCACTTCACCATTGCCGTTTTATTCGCCCTCTTTTTCCGTTCCCCCCTTCTCTTTTCAATTTGCTTATTTTTCTTCTTTGCTCGTTTGCTTGTGTGTTGGATTTCTTGCTTGTCACGATGGCTCAAGATAATACTAAATTGTGTGACTTTGCCAATACTAGCAATAATGATTTTATTAGCACTCTGATTACTCCTCTTACCGATGATGAATCTTGTGAAATTAATACTGCCTTGCTGAATCTTGTCATGAAAGATCCATTTTCTGGCCTTCCTAGTGAAGATTCTGCCACCCATATAAACAACTTCGTTGATTTGTGTGATATGCAAAAGAAGTAAGATGTGGATAGTGATATTGTTAAACTTAAACTATTTCCGTTTTCGCTTAGAGATCGTGCTAAAGCTTGGTTTTCGTCTTTGCCTAAAAATAGTATTGATTCATGGAATAAGTGCAAATATGCTTTTATCTCTAAGTATTTTCCTCCCGCTAAGATCATCTCTCTTAGAAATGATATCATGAATTTTAAGCAGCTTGATCATGAGCATGTTGCATAAGCTTGGGAGAGGATGAAATTAATGATATGTAATTTCCCTACACATGGTTTGAATCTTTGGATGATTATACAAAATTTTTATGCCGGATTGAACTTTGCTTCTAGAAATCTTTTATATTCGGCCGCGGGAGGCACTTTTATGGAAATCACTTTAGGAGAAGCTACCAAACTCCTAGATAATATTATGGTTAATTATTCTCAATGGCACATTGAAAGATCTACTAGTAAAAAAGTGCATGCAATTGAAGAGATTAATGTTTTGAGTGGAAAGATGGATGAACTTATGAATTTTTTTGCTAATAAGAGTGCTCCTACTGATCCTAATGATATGCCTTTGTCTACTTTGATTGAGAATAATAATGAATCTATGGATGTGAATTTTGTTGGTAGGAACAATTTTGGTAACAACGCGTATAGAGGTAATTTTAATCCTAGGTCTTTTCTAGTAATTCCTCTAATAATTATGGTAATTCCTACAACAATTCTTACGGAAATTATAATAATATGCCCTTTGATTTTGAATCTAATATTAAAGAATTTATTAGTTCGCAAAAGAGTTTCAATGCTTTGATTGAAGAAAAATTGCTTAAGATTGATGAGTTGGCTAGGAACATGGATAGAATTTCTCTTGATGTTGATTCTTCGAAATTTAGATATATTCCACCTAATCATGATATCAATGAGTCTCTCAAAGCCATGAGAATTTCCATTGATGAGTGCAAAGAAAGAACCGCTAGGTTGCGTGCTAAGAGAGGTTGCTTTGTGAAAGCATGTTCTTCTAGTTTTCATGATAATAAGGATGAAGATCTAAAAGTGATTGATATGTCCCCTATTAAATATTTGTTTTTCAATATGAATCTTGATAATGATGGAACTGGAGATGAGTCAACTTTAGTTAGAAGGCGTCCCAATAATTCGGATTTTTTAGATCTTGATGCAAAAATTGTTAAAAGTGGGATTGAAGAGGTCAAAGCTTTAGATAGCAACGAACCCACTATCTTGGATTTCAAGGAATTTAATTATGATAATTGCTCTTTGGTAGATTGTATTTCCTTGTTGCAATCTGTGCTAAATTCTCCTCATGCTTATAGTAAAAATAAAGCTTTTACTAAACATATCGTTGATGCTTTGATGCAATCTTATGAGGAAAAACTTGAGTTGGAAGTTTCTATCCCTAGAAAACTTTATGATGAGTGGGAACCTACAATTAAAATTAAAATTAAAGATCATGAATGCTATGCTTTGTGTGATTTGGGTGCTAGTGTTTCCATGATCCCAAAAACTTTGTGTGATTTGCTAGGTTTCCGTGAATTTGATGATTGTTTTTTAAACATGCACCGTGCGGATTCCACTATTAAGAAACCTATGGGAAAGATTAATGATATTCTTATTGTTGCAAATAGGAATTATGTGCCCGTATATTTCATTGTTCTTGATATAGATTGCAATCCTTCATGTCCTATTATTCTTGGTAGACCTTCCCTTAGAACGATTGGTGCAGTTATTGATATGAAGGAAGGGAATATTAGATTTCAATTTCCGTTAAGGAAAGGCATGTAACACTTCCCTAGAAAGAAAGTTAAATTACCATATGAATCTATTATGAGAGCCACTTATGGATTGCCTACCAAAGATGGCAATACCTAGATCTATCTTCGCTTTTATGCCTAGCTAGGGGCGTTAAACGATAGTGCTTGTTGGGAGGCAACCCAATTTTATTTTTATTCCTTTATTTTTTATCCTGTTTAGTAATAAATAATATATCTAGACTATATTTTGGTTGTGTTTTCTGTGTTTAATTAGTGTTTGTGCCAAGTAGAACCGTTGGGAAGACTTGGGGAAAGTCTTTTTGATCTTGCTATAAAAAACAAAAACTTTAGCGCTCACGACAATTGCTGCCATTTTTTATTGGAGAGTGATATTTAGTTAATTATTTTTTAATATGATTAATAGATAAATTACTCACGTCCAGAAATTTATTTTAGAATTTTTGGGGTTCCATAAGTTTGCGTTAGTTACAGATTACTACAGATTGTTCTGTTTTTGACAGATTATATTTTTTCGTGTGTTGTTTACTTATTTTGATGAATCTATGGCTAGTAAAAGATTTTATAAACCATAGAGAAGTTGGAATATAGTAGGTTTAACACAAATATAAATAAAGAATGAGTTCATTACAGTACCTTGAAGTGGTGTTTTGTTTTCTTACGCTAACGGAGCTCACGAGATCTTCTTGTTAAGTTTTGTGTTGTGAAGTTTTCAAGTTTTCGGTAAAGATTTGATGGATTATGGAACAAGGAGTGGCAAGAGCCTAAGCTTGGGGATGCCCATGGCACCCCAAGGTAAAATACAAGGACACCAAAAAGCCTAAGCTTGAGGATGCCCCGGAAGGCATCCGCTCTTTTGTCTTCGTTCATCGGTAACTTTACTTGGAGCTATATTTTTATTCAACACATGATATGTGTTTTGCTTGGAGCGTCTTGTATGATTTGCGTCTTTGATTTTTAGTTTACCACAATCAGCCTTGCTGTACACACCTTTTGAGAGCGACACACATGAATTATAATTTGTTAGAATACTCTATGTGCTTCACTTATATCTTTTGAGCTATATAGTTTTCGCTCTAGTGCTTCACTTACATCTTTTAGAGCACGGCGGTGGTTCTATTTTATAGAAATAATTGATCTCTCATGCTTCACTTATATTATTTTGGGAGTCCTTTAGAACAACATGGCAATTTTCTTTTAGGCATAATAAAAACTTTCATGTAAGTGCATTGAATAGTAAGAGAAGTTTGATACTTGATGATTGTTTTGAGATATGGAGATGGTGATATTAGAGTCATGCTAGTTGAGTAGTTGTGAATTTGAGAAATACTCGTGTTGAAGTTTGTGATTCCCGTAGCATGCATGTATGGTGAACCGTTATGTGATGAAGTCGGAGCATGATTTATTTATTGATTGCCTTCCTTATGAGTGGCGGTCGGGGACGAGCGGTGGTCTTTTCCTACCAATCTATCCCCCTAGGAGCATGCGCGTAGTACTTTGTTTTGATAACTAATAGATTTTTGCAATAAGCATGTGAGTTCTTTATGACTAATGTTGAGTCCATGGATTATACGCACCCTCACCCTTCCACATTTGCTAGCCTCTCCAGTACCACGCAACTTTTGCCGGTACCATAAACCCACCATATACCTTCCTCAAAACAGCCACCATACCTACCTATTATGGCATTTCCATAGTCATTCCGAGATATATTGCCATGCAACTTTCCACAATTCCGTTGTTATGACACACTTCACCATTTTCATATTGCTTTGCATGATCATGTAGTTGAAATCGTATTTGTGGCAAAGCCACCGTTCATAATTCTTTCATACATGTCACTCTTGATTCATTGCAAATCCCAGTACACTGCCGGAGGCATTCACATAGAGTCATATTTTGTTCTAAGTATTGAGTTGTAAGTAAAAAGAAGTGTGATGATCATCATTATTAGAACATTGTCCCAATGAGGAAAGGATGATGGAGACTATGATTCCCCCACAAGTCGGGATACGACTCCGGACGAAAAAAAAGAGGCCAAAAAAAAGAAAGAAGGCCCAAATAAAAAATTGAGAGAAAAAAAGAGAAGGGACAATGTTACTATCCTTTTCCACACTTGTGCTTCAAATTAGCACCATGATCTTCATGATAGAGAGTCTCCTATGTTGTCACTTTCATAAACTAGTGGGAATTTTACATTATAGAACTTGTTTTGTCTATTCCAATGATGGGCTTCCTCAAATTGCCCTAGGTCTTCGTGAGCAAGCAAGTTGGATGCATAGCCACTTAGTTTCTTTTGTTGAGCTTTCATACACTTATAGCTCTAGTGCATCTGTTGCATGGCAATCCCTACTCACTCACATTGATATCTATTAATGGGCATCTCCATAGCTCGTTGATACGCCTAGTTGATGTGAGACTATCTTCTCCTTTTTTTGTCTTCTCCACAACCACCATTCTATTCCACCATAGTGCTGTATACATGGCTCACGCTCATATATTGCGTGAAGATTGAAAAAGTTTGAGAACATCAAAAGTATGAAACAATTGCTTGGCTTGTCATCGGGGTTGTGCATGATTTAATATTTTGTGTGATGAAGATAGAGCATAGCCAGACTATATGATTTTGTAGGGATAACTTTCTTTGGCCATGTTATTTTGATAAGACATGATTGCTTAGTTAATATGCTCGAAGTATTATTATTTCTAGGTCAATATTAAACTTTTAACTTGAATCTTTCGAATATGAACATTCATGCCACAATAAAGAAAAAATTACATTGAGAAATATGTTAGGAAGCATTCCACATCAAAAATTCTGTTTTTTATCATTTACCTACTCGAGGACGAGCAGGAATTAAGCTTGGGGATGCTTGATACGTCTCCAACGTATCTATAATTTTTGATTGCTCCATGCTATTATATTATCTATTTTGGATGTTAATGGGATTATTTTTACACTTTTATATTATTTATGGGACTAAACTATTAACCGGAGGCCCAACCCAAATTGCTGTTTTTTGGCCTATTTTGGAGTTTCACCGAAAAGGAATATCATACGGAGTCCAAATGGAATGAAACCTTCGGGAGCGTTATTTTTGGAACAAACGTGATCCGGGAGACTTGGAGTGGACGTCAAGAAACAATCAAGGAGACCACGAGGCAGGGGGCGCGCCCACCCCCCTGCGCGCCCTCCACCCTCGTGGGCCCCTCGTTGCTCCACCGACCTACTTCTTCCTCCTATATATATCCATATACCCCGCAAACATCCAAGAGCACCACGAAAACCTAATTCCACCGCCGCAACCTTCTGTACCAAAGAGATCCCATCTTGGGGCCTTTTCTGGAGCTCCGTCGGAGGGGGCATTGATCACAGAGGGCCTCTACATCAACTCCATGGACCCTCCGATGATGTGTGAGTAGTTTACTTCAGACCTTCGGGTCCATAGCTAGTAGCTAGATGGCTTCTTCTCTCTCTTTGGATCTCAATACAAAGTTCTCCTCGATTCTCTTGGAGATCTATTCGATGTAATCTTCTTTTGTGGTGTGTTTGTCGAGATCCGATGAATTGTGGGTTTATGATCAAGTTTATCTATGAACAATATTTGAATCTCCTCTGAATTATTTTATGTATGATTTGTTTATCTTTGCAAGTCTCTTCGAATTATCAATTTGGTTTGCCCTACTAGATTCATCCTTCTTGCAATGGGAGAAGTGCTTATCTTTGGGTTCAATCTTGCGGTGCTCGATCCCAATGACAGAAAGGGAAATGAAACGTATTGTATTGTTGCCATCGAGGATAAAAAGATGGGGTTTACATCATATTGCATGAGTTTATCCCTCTACATCATGTCATCTTGCTTAAGGCGTTACTCTGTTCTTATGAACTTAATACTCTAGATGCATGCTGGATAGCGGTCGATGTGTGGAGTAATAGTAGTAGATGCAGAATCGTTTCGGTCTACTTGTCACGGACGTGATGCCTATATACATGATCATGCCTAGATATTCTCATAATTATTCACTTTTCTATCAATTTCTCGACAATAATTTTTTCACCCACCGTAATACTTATGCTATCTTGAGAGAAGCCACTAGTGAAACATATGGCCCCCGGGTCTATTCTCCATCATATGAGTTTCCATCTATTTTATTTTGCAATCTTTTACTTTCAATCTATATCATAAACATACCAAAAATATTATTATTATTATCTCTATCATATCTCACTCTTGCAAGTGGCCGTGAAGGGATTGACAACCCCTTTATCGCGTTGATTGCGAGGTTCTTATTTGTGTGTGTAGGTACGAGGAGACTCGCGCGTGGTCTCCTACTGGATTGGTACCTTGGTTCTCAAAAACTAAGGGAAATACTTACGCTGCTTTACTGCATCACCCTTTCCTCTTCAAAGGAAAACCAACACAGTGCTCAAGAGGTAGCACTCCACCGGCTACTGTTCAACCAACCCTCTCCATGGGCTCCTGTTCAACCACCCCTCCATGGACTACTATTCATCCAGCCCTCCACCGTCTACTATTCATCCATCCCTCCACGGGGTGGTCCTGTTCATCCAGCCCTCCACGGGGTCCTGTTCATCCAGCCCCAACCGGCTCGATCAATCGGGGTCATGTTCATCCAGAGGCAACACCACGGGGTCCTGTTCATCCACCCCCACCGGGAAATGTTCATCCAACCCCCCCAGCAATGCTCACTGTTCATCCAGAGGCAGCATCGATCGTCTTCAGTTAGCAGCAGTAGCGAAGGAATCACTCGGGTTCAGTAACGCATAGCCTGCAGTGCAATCGCTCGGGTTCAGTTAGGGCCCAACGCCTCGCACACACGCGCGTACGTGTACAAGAGAAACGCGCATCGCTCGGCCCCCGACCACCCACCGTAACCGGGAACTCCTCGAAATTTTCCTCGCCCTCGCTTCTACCACGGTTTTTTCCATCATGGCGACCCAAAGAATGTCATGCAGCTGCGTCTCCGGCACGCCCAGGACGAAAAGCCCATTTTTTGTCATGATTTTTGTCATAGACGTAGGAGCCTACCACATCTATGATGATACCAGGTTTTGTCACAATTATCATCATAGAAGTGTCATAAGTATGACAGAAAAAATCGTTCGGCCCAAAATGTCATGGATGTGTCTTTTTTTGTAGTGTATGTGTCCGAATAGAGCACCGGGCAATTTAAATCATGCCAAGGTGTATACTCCAATCTGACGTAAAGAGGGAATACAGATTATGAAATAAGCCAATACCGAATAGGGTTGGACAAAACTGTTTCCATTATAGTCAGATTGATACATCAAAACGTGCACTTACAAAGAATGCCATAAGCACAAAGGCTATTTTACATGCCAAGATTTTGTGAACAAGGGAAAGTTGTATACAGGTCCTAAAAAGAAAAGGTGGTCTTGAAGATCCTTTGGACACCCTGCCGCATGTTTGCGCCGCTTTTCACCTTGGTGTAGGATCCTTTGAGAGGATCAACGATTGTGTATATAGAAGTGGCCTGGGAAAGGGCCTTTGTACCACCGAAAAGTGATTTAGGTTTTAAAGAACATGAAATAAGAGAGAAAAGAGAAAAAGGAGAAGATTAAGGTCCAAATAGGGCCAAGCCATATTGTGGACCTTGTCCTTGGTGTGCCTCCGTCCTTGCCCAAGGTATTTTTAGTGTGTACTTATGCACGCGCAGTACGTATGCCGCGATTAGATGGGGGTTTTGATGGAGGCCGAATTGCTAGTCCAACTCTGGATGAACCGAGTTGTTGTTATGCAGTGTGGACCGGACTCGTTTGACATTGTCCGGGGGCTTGATGGCCGATGAAGTGTGCGTCTTGATAGGGCTGCTCTGCACCTCGGCTGCGAGGTCCGCGGTGTGCTCCTCTGTATGGAGGGAGCGCTCCATGTCTCCGTTAACTGTGATGACACCGTGGGGTCCGGGCATTTTGAGCTTTAAGTAAGCATAATGCGGGACCACATTGAAGCAAGTGAAGGTGGTTCGTCCGAGCAGTTCGGATGCCGACGCCTGGCCGACAGCCATGGCGGATGGCGTCCACGCCCACTGCCTCCACTATAGAGGAGGTAGGAGGAGGCACGGGGTGGTGGGCTGGGCCTCCCAGTCCATTTGCTCCTTTTCTTTATCTTTCTTTGCTTATTTTCTCTTTTTCTTTTATTTCTGTTTCTGTTTTATTATTTCTCTCTCTTTTGTACCTTTATTTAAAATCAAATGATTTTTGTTGTATTTGATATTTAGCACTTAATTATTAGCTAACATTTTGAGTTAGCCCACCAATTTTTAGTTTACTTTGAAACACATAATAATTTGTTTGAACTGAAATGGCTCAATTAAATGCTGCTCATCATGTTTTGATTATTTTAGGGCCATACTATTATTTCAAAAAAATGTTGGTTTTACCATCACAATTACTAAGCGGTTATTTGAAACATTACGAGCATTTTAGTTTTGCATTTTGAATAATTATTATTTTTGACTTTATTTTAAATTTTGAATTTGAACTCGGCTTGGACCAAAGTGCGGTTTAGCAAATTAATTGCGATGACATTGCACCATTAGTGTGTGATTACTGTAGCTTAACTACTGGGGTGTTATACTGAGGCTTTGAACTTTTCCTCAATTCAAATTTCTTTGAATTTAAATATGATTCATGAATGCCTCTGATGCAGCTAACTACAAACATTATTCTAGGGTTGTGATAGTACGCCAAAATAATCCGGGATAGTATCCATACACATGATTCAAGTTTAGAACTTGATGAACCCTCTCAAAGACTTAATGTCTAAAGTGTAGTGATGGATCTATAGATTGACAAAAATGTTTTATAATACTTGACTTGTTGCAAATGGTTTATGACAAGATCAAAGAGTTGATTATGACGAGATTGTCGCATCATAATAATACTTAAAATCAGTTCGGACTACACTAGCAATTACTAAATATTTTAGCTATGAGATATAACAGATGCATGTCAAAATGATTCCCATGAGATGGTAATATAACCAAGGTTGTATATTTGATACGGTCCAAGGTAGTTTTGCCGATCCAGAGCAGGCTAGTGAGTGTGCAAATCTGAATCAAGAGTAGTGGAGTTGGAATCTTCGTCCTGATGAAATGGTCAAATAATTTGATTTCATCAAGGAAAGCTAAGATGATTGTATCTACAAGAAAGTAAGTGGGAGCATGGTGATATTTCTAAACACTGTGTGTGCAAGACACATTGTTGATCGGAAATTGTATAAATTTGTTGACACGGATTAAGACTTTATTGAAACTAGTTTTCAGTAAAGTACTTAGGCAATATAGTCCTTGTATTAAGCATTATAATCTACAGAGATAGTAGTGTCTAATTAAGGCTTAGCCAAAATACATATTGATAAAGTACTAAGGAAGTTTAGTATGAAAAATGCCAAGAAGAGTTTTCTTAACAAAGTCACATGGAAGGAGTTCTTAGTAAGAATCAGTATCTTGAAATACTAATGAATGAAATACATGATTTCAATCACAGTTGTGTTAATTCCATGGTATGTAAATAACCAGATATGTCTAGTACGTCAAGTAAGTTTTGAATAAAGTTACTGGAATGGTCAAATTGTTGTCCATAGGACAACAATAAATATGTCATTGAGTACTAATGACATGGTTCTTGCATACGTAGAAAATGAAGAGATTGCTATAAGGAGTGACATTAATACATACTTGATGTAAGTAGTATATCAACAAAAATCTTCAATCGGTGCTCCAAGCAAATTTTTGATTTCAACTAAATGATTTATGGTGGCACACTAAGTTGGAATTGGTCAAAGAAAGTTACTGTGGTGAATTCTACAATAGAAGGTTGAGTATATTGTTGCCTTCGAAGCAACAATAGAGGATGGTGAATCAAAAGGTTCATTTATGAACTTAGTGTGATTTCAACATGATTGTGCAACTAGAACATTGTTCTCAATAGTGGTTCTATGGCTCAACCTAAGGAATCAAAGGTCTTGCCGATGATTCAATATATACTAAGCTTGTTTCACATAAATTATGAAATCATGTGAAAGCATGACAGATGCATTGAAATGCAAAATGATACACACGGATCTGAAGATTGTCATATTTGATAAGACGAAGTCTATACCATAAGCAAAGCATGGACTGACACCGGATTGCCATTGGTGTAAAAGTTAAAGTGTGCAACATCCCAAATTTCCAATTTGGAATGTTTTACAATTAGAGCTAAGCATCTATGCATTTTGTTTGATTTGAATGTGCCATTTGAATTTGCAAGGTTTCCTTTGACTTCATTTCAAAGTGGCATTTGTATTATATTCAAAAATATTTGACAGATACGTTGCTCAAAAAGTATGAGAGAAGGAAACATGACACCCCAAAATATTCATAAGAAATAATGCCAAAATATTTGAAGTTAAATTTTCTTTTATTTGGACTTCTCAAAAAAATGTTTTTATAAAGTACTCTATTTGCCTCTAGAGAATAGTCCATGTTTCAGGATATTTTCTCCTGGTCATTTTGATATATAATATGTATATAGTATATTTATTTTTATTTTATTTTCTTTTATCTCTATGTATTTCAGAAAAAGGAAAAATTCTTTTAATATGAAACCAAGCGCGTGCATGCCCACTAGTGGATTTGGCCAGACGGCCCAGCTGCACACGCGCACGACCAAATCCCCCCAAATTCGATCACCCGATCCTCTCTCTCTCTCTCTCACTGACCACCAGTCCCACTGCCCGACCGCATCTCCCTCGCGCTCACCTTCCTCTACCTCGCCTGCCCCACGAAGCTCACCACTATAAAGAGGGCACTCCCCTCAACCGAACACCCTTTGCCCGTCAACCACCGCGCCACAATTGCTCGTCGTCGCTCTCCTCTGCCGCCACATGCTCTAGCTCACCGCAGTCGTCCTAGCCACCCCGAGCCCTCGCTGTTACCACCATCTTGCTTGCCTCACTCGCCTACGTCGCTTGGTGTCCTCGCCGCCGTCGGAGACCCACCGAAGATGCCGCCCCATCAACGCCTGAGGAGTTCAACATCGCCGGAGCTCGCCGCCGCCGTTGTAATCCTCGAGAGGAATCCCCTATGTCCGATTCAAATCTAAGGCGTAGATTAGTCTTGCATACCCCTTCAAATAGACCGGCTTTTTTAGTGGACTAGCCAGTTTTTCTATTTTATTTAGTCAACCGAAACATTTTTCTTTAAGGCTCGGTTGACTACCAAATAACGTCGGTCGTGCACCCCCCCCTTAGCCAGTAGCAGTGCGCCACGTGGCCACTTACCGACCGGTAGTTTTATCTTTTCTTTCAGTTTCCGTTCCTTTTCCAAATAGTTTCTGTTTTAGAAATTCAATATCTTTTAGAGTTTTTAGTGTTTTTGATTGATTCTTTTTGATTTAGGTTCAGAAAGTTATGAAGTTTCTGTAGACGCAAAGTTTGGCCATGTGTGAAAATTTTAAATTTGAATTTGCTTAAATTTGTTTAAATCACTGATTTGGCAATGACTTGAGTGTAAAAATAGGTATTAATTTAGTTCTTTTTGCTCCTAGTCACTAGTTATATTGTTTCAAAGGGGTCACACATGTATGTATTGAGCAAAGGGGTCACACATGTATGTATTGACTAGAACGAGAATGCAATAGCAAAATAAGAACTAAGGCCACGATTATGCGATCGCAGTGGTGGTTTACAGGAGGCAAGAAGAAAGATGCATCCATCAACGTGCGACCTCCTCCTCCTCAACTCAGTGCGACGGCCTGGCTACCGACCGGCGGCTAAGGAGCAGTGGCTTTTGTGGCGAGGTCGAGGTGCTTCTCAACAAAGGCATCCAAGGCTTCCAGCCGGCTGAAGAAGGTCAACGTCGTAGTGTCCTCACTGGCCTTGTAGATACCTATGTACATGATTTGATGGATGTGTAGGTTGACGGTTTCTTGTAGGGCGAGGCACCTCGCAGCGAGCACGACCTCCAGGTGGACATTCTTCATGGCATAGGCGGGCAGTCACAGGGCCACCAGTGCTTGAAAGAGGTTCCGACCATGGAGGCCGATTAGGGTGGCAGGCAATGAGGAGCCCGGGCACGCGGGTTAGAGGAGTACGGTGATGTCGTCCGCGAGCTTCATGACAACGGCGAACCTGTTGGTGGTGCGAACAATCATCTGGTTCAACTGAGAGTCGTAGTTGGTGTCGATGGCGGCCATCCACCAGCCGGTCGCCAACACCGTATGGAGACGATCCACGGTGCCATGCCGCAAGCTGGCGTCGTGGACCATCTGGCACAGCCGCTGGCTGCTCGCGCGCATCACCGCCATGGGTCTGGAGTGGGCACTTTTATGCTTATTAGTGTAGGTGCTTAGGCAAATGCTTAGGTGTGTACGATGTGGTAGATGCATTGGAATGGAGGGGCGCCTTTATATGAGTGCAAACTGTGTTGCATTCACATCGTGTTGCCTCTCTTTTCCCGGTCCTCCCATTACTTCCCTCATGCATTCACACAATGCTAATTGAAGGAGGATGCATCATTGGCCGTTCAACATTTCAGGAACAGCTACCCTCTCCCTTGTCTGCATTAAAGCCGTATCAAGAACTGCGTCGCCCGCTTTCAAATCGAATAGTACTGCGCCGCCTGCTGCACGCCTGGCTGAACACGCCTCCTCACCTCCATCTATGCCTAATTACTGAATCTTAGTTGCAAAAATTAGATATTGCTAGTGACTTTTAGCTTCATATTTTTGACAAATTGCAATGTTGCAAGGTTGGCAAATGGCAATGTTACTAGATCAACAAATGTCAATCTTTCTAGTTTGACAAATGGAAACATACCCAATATGACAGATGCAAATCGCACCAAATTGTTTGTAAATGGTTCAGACGGGTCATCCAAAAGAACCGTTAGTGTTCAAGAGATGCACAAATCCTGCTCTCACTTTGCATACGGGTGTTCTATCTGAAACCATCATGCTTGTTGTGAGAAGCTCTGGATTGTGAGAAGCATATACCCAAACCTGCCCCAAATGGGACAAAAAATTTACCACGGCATGTTGATGCCGCTCCATGATAGCATGCCAAGTTTCATGAATTTCAGACGAGTTTTGGATTTACTAGAATTTAAAAACAAGGCATCTCAATGTTTGCGGCCGAGTGACGGTGGCAGGGTGTTTGACATTCATTCCCATTTCTTGCATGGGACCTAAGCATGCACCCAAGGACAAAAGATTTGATTTTTCAACCAATTTATATGCACCGGAGCATGTGCATGTAGTTCAAATTTGAATTATGCACATAAATGCATTGAAAATTCACTTAATGCATAAAAATGTCCAAACGAACCCTCAAAAATTACAAAAAATAACACAACACTCCTATTGTTCTATGTTGACACGAGAAAAAATTTGAAAGCGATAAGAGGCAATGGATATCGTTTCGCCCACAAAGTTGGGGCGTTCCCTACCGAAACCATCATGCTTGTTGTGAGAAGCTCTGGTTTGTGAGAAACATATACCCAAACCTGCCCCAAATGGGACAAAAAATTTACCACCGCATGTTGATGCCGCTCCATGATAGCATGACAAGTTTCATGAATTTCACACGAGTTTTGGATTTACTAGAATTGAAAAAACAGGCATCTCAATGTTTTGACGGCAATCAATGGTGCCCTGGTGTTTGAAATTCATTCCCATTTCTTGCATGGGACCTAAGCATGCACCCAAGGACAAAAATTTGATTTTTCAACCAATTTATATGCACTGGAGCATGTGCATGTAGTTCAAATTTGAATTATGCACATAAATGCATTGAAAACTCAATTAATGCATAAAAATGTCCAAACGAACCCTAAAAAATCACAAAAAATAACACAACACTCCTGTTGTTCTATGTTGACACGAGAAAATTTTTGAAAGCAATAAGAGGCAATGGATATCGTTTCGTCCCCAAAGGTGGGGCATTCCCTACCGAAACCATCATGCTTGTTCTGAGAAGCTCTAGTTTGTGAGAAGCATATACCCAAACCTGCCCCAAATGGGACAAAAAATTTACCACCGCATGTTGATGCCACTCCATGATAGCATGCCAAGTTTCATGAATTTCAGATGAGTTTTGGATTTACTAGAATTTAAAAACCAGGCATCTCAATGTTTTGCCGGCTATCAACGGTGCCCTGGTGTTTGAAATTCATTCCATTTCTTGCATGGGACCTAAGCATGCACCCAAGGACAAAGATTTGATTTTTCAACCAATTTATATGCATTGGAGCATGTGCATGTAGTTCAAATTTGAATTATGCACATAAATGCATTGAAAACTCACTTAATGCATAAAAATGTCCAAACGAACCTTGAATAATTCCAATTCTTTTATGACACATATATAGTTGCATGATCACTGCAGATAAAAGGTCTAGCAATTCAAACACCGTCCATGGCCGATGTGACCCCATTATGTGATTCAAATCAAGACGAAAAATCAAGTAGATCCCACAAAGTTTTTTATAACCAGCTGTGTGAGATGCAGTACAAATTATCTTTGGACCGTGTCTGAATAAGGGACCGTGTCTGATGACACTTCGCGCGCCAGTTTTTTGGCTGAAGCGATTCCAAATTTTTGGCTTTCGCGGAAATATCTACCTCCCCGCCCCTTCCCCCTTACCAAAAGCCACATTTCCCCTGTTTCTGCCTTCCTTCCAAGTTGAAACCTTCACTCCTTGCTTGCAGCACCGCCGCCTCCTCGCCGGTGACCCTCCTTCACGCTGCTCGACCTCGCCTATCCAGGCAGGTAATCCACACCCGACCCCCATCCTCCTCCTCCTTCCACATCCAACATGCCCCAACCGCCGGCGCGAGCGCAACACCTTCCACCCAAATCACCGACCCCTCCACCAAATAAGCGTCGGCCTAAGCCAGGGCACACGCAGTATAGCCAGGACCTTAACGAGCATTTGGCAGCGGAGAAGCAAATCGCGGCCGCACGCGCGGATGAGGCCGCGATGGCTTCCATTCGTGTCGACCCCCAGATCTTGGAGGAGCACCTCGCCGTCGAGGCCACCGTTGATGCCTCGCGCGCCAGCACCGTGACGCGGTTGGCTGCTTTAAATGATAGTTCGTGGCGTTTTCTCAAGGCCACCGTCGGTGCCTTCGACGAAGACTACGTGGAGTTTTCTCAGCGTGCACATGCTTACCTCATCTCGAGAGCTAGCAGGTTGGTGCCTGGAGCGGCTCAGGCAACTCACCACTACAACGAGGGCACCCATGATGCGGAGTCCTCGTCCTCTTCCATGTCCATGGAGCCAATCATCATCGATATCTCCGATAATGAGGAGTAGCTTGTCTTATTAGCTCACTATAAGGACCCATGTGCAGTTTGCTAGCTACTGCCTTTCCTTAACAAATTCTAGTGAATTGTGCTATCTACTTTTACCATGCAATCTTCTACTATAGTGTCGGTGTTCTGGGAATGGGAGTCCCCAGACTTGCCTACCTGCGGCCCACGGCGTGGCTCTGCGAGTGGGCCCGGACGGCCCATCTTCACCAGCAAGGACTCAAGACCCTCGCGAGGGGCCAAGCCTCATGTGGCGGACGACACAAGACCTCCTCAGGAGCGGCCTCACCAGGCTGGCTCGCGAGGGGCAGAGAGATCAAGGCCAGGCAAACCTCGCGAGGTTCTGATGACGTGAGCCATGACGATTGAGATCGGGTGGGCGACAGGCGGGCGCCAGCGCGCACAGTGTCCTTGTTTCCTCTTTGACGCCAAGGGAACTAACACAGGCGCGTAGTACTGAGGCATCAAGCAAAGGTTTCCATATCGGTGCAATGAGATCAAGACCAGCAGGGCGGCAAGACGGAGGTCACCGTGGAGCCCAAGACAGCGTCACCACCAGAGCCTTTGGCAGGTGAAGACCACTTTTGTCAGGATAAGATATAGTAGATGTCCCCTTTCGAATTGGCCGTTGTTGTCTCCCTTCCCGCTCAATGTTTGGGGAGAGGACTAGGTCCTCTACAAATAGGACTAGCCACCACCATAGCTAAGGAGGGATCGGTAGGATGAAGAGAGACCAGAGCAACCACGAGTTCACCGAGCACAAGAACACCTCGCCTCAGGAGGCTATTCTTCCCCTTGTACTGTTCATCCTCAGCCCAAGAGGCAATCCACCACCACACACTGGAGTAGGGTCTTACACCGCAACGGTGGCGAACCAGTATAAATCTTGTGTCCTTTGTGTTTCGAGTTCGTCAAGTTAGCCCGTAAGATCTTAGCAAAGCTAGGACATGGATCGGTAGGGGGAGATCTTTGCGCGCACCCCAGTGTTCGAACCTTGAGGGTTTTGCCGGAACCCGTGATCCGACATTTGGCGCGCCAGGTAGGGGTGCGCCGGAGCTTCTGTCCCGCCAGTCGATTCACCGACACTCTGCAGTTCCGATGTCCGGTGACTCAAGGACCAACGCCAACCGCTGGGCATCCTGGCTGGCCCGGGCGGCGCCGCCTGCCCAGGAAGACCTCAACCCCGCGCTCCAGGCGGCACGAGCGCCACCTGACACTGACCAGGCATGGGCGGCGTGGCCAGGCGCCGTCCACCCTCACCCCACGACAGGTGCGAGCTGCTGCAAGGGCCGCAAGCCACGCCACGGCAACGGTACCGCACATCCGGAGGGAACAGGCAAATATGTGAGCTGCACTCACGGTGGCATGGGAGCTGCTACGGTGCTGGCTGATGGAGAGAGGCCGGGATGCACTGCTGGAGCGCGTCGCCGAGCTACTGGACGTCGTGGCTTCAGGAGCGCCGCCCTTTGAAGGAAATATGCCCTAGAGGCTATAATAAAGTTATTATTTATTTCCTTATATCATGATAAAAGTTTATTATTCATGCTAGAATTGTATTAACCGGAAACATAATACATGTGTGAATACATAGACAAACAGAGTGTCACTAGTATGCCTCTACCAGACTAGCTTGTTAATCAAAGATGGTTATGTTTCCTAACCATGGACAAAGAGTTGTCATTTGATTAACAGGATCACATCATTAGTTGAATGATCTGATTGACATGACCCATTCCATTAGCTTAGCAGCCGATCGTTTAGTATGTTGCTATTGCTTTCTTCATGACTTATACATGTTCCTATGACTATGAGATTATGCAACTCCCGTTTGCCAGAGGAACACTTTGTGTGCTACCAAACGTCACAACGTAACTGGGTGATTATAAAGGAGCTCTACAGGTTCTCCAAAGGTAGATGTTGGGTTGGCGTATTTCGAGATTAGGATTTGTCACTCCGATTGTCGGAGAGGTATCTCTGGGCCCTCTCGGTAATGCACATCACTTAAGCCTTGCAAGCATTGCAACTAATGAGTTAGTTGCGGGATGATGTATTACAAAACGAGTAAAGAGACTTGCCGGTAACGAGATTGAACTAGGTATGGGATACCGACGATCGAATCTCGGGCAAGTAACATACCGATGACAAAGGGAACAACGTATGTTGTTATGCGGTCTGATCGATAAAGATCTTCGTAGAATATGTAGGAGCCAATATGGGCATCCAGGTCCCGCTATTGGTTATTGACCGGGGACGTGTCTCGGTCATGTCTACATTGTTCTCGAACCCGTAGGGTCCGCACGCTTAAGGTTACGATGATAGTTATATTATGAGTTTATGCATTTTGATGTACCGAAGGTTGTTCGGAGTCCCGGATGTGATCACGGACATGACGAGGAGTCTCGAAATAGTCGAGACATAAAGATTGATATATTGGAAGCCTATGTTTGGATATCGGAAGTGTTCCGGGTGAAATCGGGATTTTACCGGAGTACCGGGAGGTTACCGGAACCCCCCGGGAGGTATATGGGCCTTAGTGGGCCTTAGTGGAAGAAGAGAAGAGGCAGCCAGGGCTGGGCCGTGTCACGACCGGTTTTCCAATAAAAATGTTTATTGAGAAACCAATCTTTTGAGCCCAGTATGAGAAAAATCCTCTTTACCGATAGACAAATTCTTGATACAATAAGCCAGTAGCATAAAATATATTACAGGGTCGAGCTACGGTTGCTCAACCAAATTATTACAAGTACGCCAATAATTATACATAATGGCGGACATGACACAGTGGTGTGGAGGCATACTACTGACTCGAGGATAGGGTGGTGGTGGAAAAACACAGCGGGGAGTGAGATACATGACTCTAAAACTGGCATCTCATCGAGCGTCGAGGTGAGGCTCGATGAATTTATTTGGTAGCAGAAGCAGATATAATACAGTGACCAAATCCAGGGTCGCACGAGAATGACTGGGATTCCTCTAAGCGTCGGACTGGCTATCAAATTCTTCATCCATGAGATCGCCTTCGTCCGCATCTGGCCAAATCAACAAGCCAGGTGAGTACTTTGAAAGTACTCGCAAGACAGTTCGGACGTAAGATATAACAAATGCATGCATGGATGCATCATGAGTATTTTAACAGTGGCACATTAATTCGTAAAAACAAGACAGGTAAAAAGGGGGTCGGCGGTAGTCCGCTCGAAAACCCAACAAAATAACTATAAACCCAATCGGGTGTCTGAAGCGACACCTTGATAGGAAGATAAATAAATAAAGCACGCCGCAGTCGGGCATCTAGGCAACACCACATAAAGGGCTTTAAAAGAAATGCCACAGTCAGGCGTCTCAGTGACGCCACATAAAGGGCTTTAAAAGAAATGCCACAGTCGGGCGTCTGAGCGACGCCACATAAAGGGCTTTAAAAGAAATGCCACAGTCGGGCGTCTGAGCGACGCCACATAAAGGGCTTTAAAAGAAATGCCACAGTCGGACGTCTGAGCGACATCGCAGAAAGGGCTTTCATTGAAAGTAAAATATAACAATGCCACAGTCGGACGTCTAAGCGACATCACAGAAAGGGCTTTTATTGAAAGTAAATAATAACAATGCCACAGTCGGACGTCTGAGCGACATCACAGAAAGGGCTTTTATTCACAAGTAAATAATACTCATAATAAATATTCAATTCATGAAAATAAACGGGTTAGTCCATCCATAGGAATAAACATTTAACCGGACTTAGCACTCATGTGATTCACCGGAGTCTCTGTCATCAAAACTGACATTTGTCAGGATAAGATAATACCGAACTTGGACATGGAATAGATGATTCAAAGGAATATATGACTCTGCAGAGTTTGTACGAAAATTTTTCCCACAGCCAATGGATTTCCGTAGTCATGAAGGACTAGTTCCGTTTACGGTATTTCGGGAGAAAACACAGCTAACCAGTACACACCCATCCTACCTCTCGATGCCAGGAATCACCCTAGACATCGTCCAAGAAAAACTTTTGAGACGGGGAGATCACAATCTCGAATAGCATGGGATCAAATTTATATACGCGCGCTCTAAGGGGTGCCCCCCTCTCGGTCCCAACCGGAAACACCCATGCCCCCTGACCGGATGACTGGCTTTAATCCAGGGCCATGGAACCATCATCATGGCCTCTCCTTTTGGTGTGTACCAAGAAAGCGGTTTGCAACTTACTAAGCCATATTCCTTGCGGAAAACATGTGGTAGTACAGGGAAGGAAAAATGGAAGGAACTGGACCGATACGGGTTGACACTGAAGTCATATAGTCTGGCATAAGACTGGCATGCTACAACACTGCCATCTTACCCATCCTCATGCCAACACATGGCCATGCATACTCACATCCATCCACTTATGGATTTTCGAAACTCACTTGCCTCATCGTTGCATGTAACATGACATTCGTCGGTATACTCATCAACATGCCATGAAACTACTTAATGCAAACATGCCAAAACAATCATCATATCAAAAGTTCAAACATGCTTGCCTGGTTCAGAGTAGTCGGAGCCTAGCTCGGTGAAGTTCGCGGTCCCGTCACCTCCTTCGGTATCTACAGCATAAAGAAAATATACGCGCTATCGTGAATACCGTGAGGTGCACAAAAATTTCTCCAAATATTTTTCAAATAAATCTGATAAAAAACTAGACAAAATTTTAAGGAGGACAGAAAAAGAATCAATCAAAAATACTTTTCTGTTAAAAAGTTATAAGGGTTTTAGTCCAGGGACTCATCTGTAATGAAACAGAAAGTTCCCAGGGGCTAACTTATAAAAACAGAAAATGATTCGATAAAGAATACGCCGGCCTAGCGGGAAAACGCATTTGGTAGAAGACGCTTTCAGAAAACGGTTCGTTTAGAAAGGACAGAGAGGTTGACAGGCGGGTCCCGCCCGTCAGGTTTGAATTTTCAAAAAGAGGCGGCAGAGCTCGACGGTGCCCGAGAGCCGTGGTGGTCGTCGGCGGCGATCCACGGCGAGGCAGGGGGATCGGGTGGTACCTCTGTGTTCAGTGCGTCCTTCCGCGTCGGTGGGTGGTGGTGGTGGTCGCCGGTGAGTACCACGTCGGCGGCGACGCTGGCTCCGACGGACGGCGATTCGGGTGGTTGTGGACCTCGTCGGAGAGAGCTGTGAAGATCAAATTGGAGTGGGGGTTAGACTCTTGGGTGCTCGAGGAGGCTACTGACGAGGTTTGGGCGTCGGGGATGGCCTCACCGGAGTGAATCGAGTTGGTGGCCGAGGCGGAACGAGGCGGCCGGAGTTGGGGGAGGAGACCTCCTCGAGGTCCTCCTAGTGGCCTGGCGGGGTGTCTGTGGGGTGTTGTGAGGGTGTGTGCTCGAGGGCGAGCTCGGGGTCCCCTTTTATAGGCGCTCCGAGGCGGTGGCCGCGAACGGGGTTCTCCGGCGATGGATTACGGCGGCGCAGTGCTCGGTCGGGGAGTTTAGGAGGTTGGGCATCAATGTGGAGGTCCACTGGTTCCATTCAGACGCTAAACGGACTTGGATTAGGAGCTTGGGGTGGGTTTCGACGGAACGGGGCGGCGCGGGTCTGTCGGTGGTAGAGAGCGTGCCCAGTGCTTGCTGGGCCACGGCGACGGTACAGTGGGGTGTCCTGGCGTGCATGAGGCCACGCGGAGCTACCAGGAGGATTGGGCGGCGCCGAACGGCGTTGAGCCGCCGTTCTGCTCCCTGTCGGCCGCTACGGTGGTTCGGCCGCCGCAAGACACGCCGGCGCAGGCGGGCCAGGGTGCCACCGACGCCAGGAAGGCGCCAAGCGCGCGTGTGGAGCTCCGGACAAGCAGGCCAGGCGGCGAGCAACGTGCCAAGGGCACTGTGGCCGCGTGACCGAAATCTGACGAAGAGAAACGACATTGAACCCTGAAGTTTCTCTGAATTTTCTGAATGTGTAAAGCAACAGTGCAGCTCAGGTGTTCGACAGAATGTTTTTGGTATGAGGGAGGCTCTGCTTGAGCTGATTTTTGGTGGAGAGGTCTATCATTGCAACTAGAGGTTGCCTGAATTTTGGTGGAATTTTTGGAGAAGTGTAGATATGAATTTCACCAAATTTGGCAAATCTGGTCCAAACTTGCAGAGAGTAAAGTTTGAAAATTTTGAAAGGAAGAAGAGTGGATCAAGATGGTTCTAGGTTGTGGGTACTAAGGACTATCCAGGGGAGTTGGTTTGGGATAAAAACTCAACGGCAATGAGTTACTTGCTTTGAAAATCACCCAGGCTCAAAATAATTGGCAGAAATGATTTGAGAGATAAAAATAATTGAAATAAAATCCAAACTTGTTTGGACTTATTGAGACAGAGAATTTAGATTGTTCAAAGGTGGAGGGAGGGATTTTGAGAAGATTTACTATAAGAGACATGGTAAAACCATGGGTGGTTTTCAAGATAAGAAAAACCTCAAAATTCACAGAGTTCTTTTTATAAGAAAAAGAATAATTTCCAAAAATATACTTTGAGAAGGGAACCATCAGAGAAAGAGTTTTAAATGATCAAACACCATAGTTTGAAGAAGATACAAAAATAAAAATCCTTGCCAAAGAAGTTTTTAAGAGGAAGGTTTTCTGGAAAAAAATTTAAATGGCCTCTTTTCAAAAACCAACAAAGTTTTTTTTGTTGAAAACCAAATAAAATTTTTGGAGTGTCACAGGCCGCGCGCCCCTCACCCCTAGTCCGAATAGGACAAGGAGAGAGGGGGCCGGCGCCCCCCTCCTTCTCTCTCTCTCTTTTCCCACCCCACGAATCCTATTCCAACTAGGAAAGGGGCGGAGTCCTACTCCCAGAGGGAGTAGGACTCCTCCTGGCGCGCCACACTTTGGCCGGCCGGCCCCCCTCCCTTGAACCTTTATATACGGAGGCAGGGGCACCCCTAGAGACACAAGTTGATCCACGTGATCATACTCTTAGCCGTGTGCGGTGCCCCCTTCCACCATAGTCCTCGATAATATTGTAGCGGTGCTTAGGCGAAGCCCTGCGATGGTAGTACATCAAGATCGTCACCACGCTGTCGTGTTGACGGAACTCTTCCCCGACACTTTGCTGGATCGGAGTCCGGGGATCGTCATCGATCTGAACGTGTGCTAGAACTCGGAGGTGCCGTAGTTTCGGTGCTTGATCGGTCGGGCCATGGAGACGTACGACTACATCAACCAAACGCTTCTGTTGTCGATCTACAAGGGTACGTAGATCATACTCTCCCCTCTCGTTGCTATGCATCACCATGATCTGGCGTGAGCATAGGAAATTTTTTGAAATTACTACGAAACCCAACAGTGGCATCCGAGCCTAGGTTTTATATGCTGATGTTATATGCATGAGTAGAACACAAGTGAGTTGTGGGCGATATAAGTCATACTGCTTACCAGCATGTCATACTTTGGTTCGGCGGTATTGTTGGACGAAGCGGCCCGGACCGACATTACGCGTACGCTTACGCGAGACCGGTTCTCCCGACGTGCTCTGCACATAGGTGGCTTGCGGGTGACAGTTTCTCCAACTTTAGTTGAACCAAGTGTGGCTACACCCGGTCCTTGCGAAGGTTAAAACAGCACCAACTTGACAAACTATCGTTGTGGTTTTGATGCGTAGGTAAGATTGGTTCTTGCTTAAGCCCGTAGCAGCCACGTAAAACATGCAACAACAAAGTAGAGGACGTCTAACTTGTTTTTGCAGGGCATGTTGTGATGTGATATGGTCAAGACATGATGCTAAATTTTATTGTATGAGATGATCATGTTTTGTAACTGAGTTATCGGCAACTGGTAGGAGCCATATGGTTGTCGCTTTATTGTATGCAATGCAATCGCACTGTAATGCTTTACATTATCACTAAGCGGTAGCGATAGTCGTGGAAGCATAAGATTGGCGAGACGACAACGATGCTACGATGGAGATCAAGGTGTCGCGCCGGTGACGATGGTGATCATGACGGTGCTTCGAAGATGGAGATCACAAGCACAAGATGATGATGGCCATATCATATCACTTATATTGATTGCATGTGATGTTTATCTTTTATGCATCTTATCTTGCTTTGATTGACGGTAGCATTATAAGATGATCTCTCACTAAATTATCAAGAAGTGTTCTCCCTGAGTATGCACCGTTGCGAAAGTTCTTTGTGCTGGGACACCACGTGATGATCGGGTGTGATAGGCTCTACATTCAAATACAACGGGTGCAAAACAGTTGCACACGCGGAATACTCAGGTTATACTTGACGAGCCAAGCATATACAGATATGGCCTCGGAACACGGAGACCGAAAGGTCGAGCGTGAATCATATAGTAGATATGATCAACATAGTGATGTTCACCAATGAAACTACTCCATCTCACGTGATGATCGGACATGGTTTAGTTGATTTGGATCACGTAATCACTTAGAGGATTAGATGGATGTCTATCTAAGTGGGAGTTCTTTAATTAATATGATTAATTGAACCCAAATTTATCATGAACTTAGTACCTGATAGTATCTTGCTTGTTTATGTATGATTGTAGATAAATGGCCCGTGCTGTTGTTCCGTTGAATTTTAATGCGTTCCTTGAGAAAGCAAAGTTGAAAGATGATGGTAGCAATTACACGGACTGGGTCCGTAACTTGAGGATTATCCTATTGCTGCACAGAAGAATTACGTCCTGGAAGCACCGTTGGGTGCCAGGCCTGCTGCTGGAGCAACACCAGATGTTGTGAACGTCTGGCAAAGCAAAGCTGATGACTACTCGATAGTTCAGTGTGCCATGCTTTACGGCTTAGAACCGGGACTTCAACGATGTTTTGAACGTCATGGAGCATATGAGATGTTCCAGGAGTTGAAGTTAATATTTCAAGCAAATGCCCGGATTGAGAGATATGAAGTCTCCAATAAGTTCTATAGCTGCAAGATGGATGAGAACAGTTCTGTCAGTGAGCATATACTCAAAATGTCTGGGTATAATAATCACTTGATTCAAATGGGAGTTAATCTTCCAGATGATTGCGTCATTGACAGAATTCTCCAATCACTGCCACCAAGCTACAAGAGCTTCGTGATGAACTATAATATGCAAGGGATGAATAAGACTATTCCCGAGCTCTTCGCAATGCTGAAAACTATGGAGGTAGAAATCAAAAAGGAGCATCAAGTGTTGATGGTCAACAAGACCACTAGTTTCAAGAAAAAGGGCAAAGGGAAGAAGAAGGGGAACTTCAAGAAGAACAGCAAGCAAGTTGCTGCTCAAGAGAAGAAACCCAAGTCTGGACCTAAGCCTGAAACTGAGTGCTTCTACTGCAAGCAGACTGGTCACTGGAAGAGGAACTTCGCCAAGTATTTGGCGGATAAGAAGGATGGCAAGGTGAACAAAGGTATATGTGATATACATGTTATTGATGTGTACCTTACTAATGCTCGCAGTAGCACCTGGGTATTTGATATTGGTTCTGTTGCTAATATTTGCAACTCGAAACAGGGACTGCGGATTAAGCGAAGATTGGCTAAGGACGAGGTGACGATGCGCGTGGGAAACGGTTCCAAAGTCGATGTGATCGCGGTCGGCACGCTACCTCTACATCTACCTTCGGGATTAATATTAGACCTAAATAATTGTTATTTGGTGCCAGCGTTAAGCATGAACATTATATCTGGATCTTGTTTGATGCGAGATGGTTATTCATTTAAATCAGAGAATAATGGTTGTTCTATTTATATGAGTAATATCTTTTATGGTCATGCACCCTTGAAGAGTGGTCTATTCTTATTGAATCTCGATAGTAGTAACACACATATTCATAATGTTGAAGCCAAAAGATGCAGAGTTGATAATGATAGTGCAACGTATTTGTGGCACTGCCGTTTAGGTCATATCGGTGTAAAGCGCATGAAGAAACTCCATACTGATGGACTTTTGGAACCACTTGATTATGAATCAATTGGTACTTGCGAACCGTGCCACATGGGCAAGATGACTAAAACGCCGTTCTCCGGTACTATGGAGAGAGCAACAGATTTGTTGGAAATCATACATACAGATGTATGTGGTCCGATGAATATTGAGGCTCGTGGTGGATATCGTTATTTTCTCACCTTCACAGATGATTTAAGCAGATATGGGTATATCTACTTAATGAAACATAAGTCTGAAACGTTTGAAAAGTTCAAAGAATTTCAGAGTGAAGTTGAAAATCATCGTAACAAGAAAATAAAGTTTCTACGATCTGATCGTGGAGGAGAATATTTGAGTTACGAGTTTGGTGTACATTTGAAACAATGCGGAATAGTTTCGCAACTCACGCCACCCGGAACACCAGAGCGTAATGGTGTGTCCGAACGTTGTAATCGTACTTTACTAGATATGGTGCGATCTATGATGTCTCTTACTGATTTACCGCTATCGTTTTGGGGTTATGCTTTGGAGACGGCCACATTCACGTTAAATAGGGCACCATCAAAATCCATTGAGACGACGCCTTATGAACTATGGTTTGGCAAGAAACCAAAGTTGTCGTTTCTGAAAGTTTGGGGCTGCGATGCTTATGTGAAAAAGCTTCAACCTGATAAGCTCGAACCCAAATGGAAGAAATGTGTCCTCATAGGAGATCCAAAGGAGACTATTGGATACACCTTCTATCACGGATCCGAAGGCAAGACTTTTGTTGCTAAGTTCGGAAACTTTCTAGAGAAGGAGTTTCTCTCGAAAGAAGTGAGTGGGAGGAAAATAGAACTTGACGAGGTAACTGTACCTGCTCCCTTATTGGAAAGTAGTGCATCACAGAAAACTGTTTCTATGACACCTACACCAATTAGTGAGGAAGCTAATGATAATGATCATGAAACTTCAGAACAAGATACTACTGAACCTCGTAGATCAACCAGAGTGAGATCCGCACCAGAGTGGTACGGTAATCCTATTCTGGAAGTCATGCTACTAGATCATGATGAACCTACGAACTATGAAGAAGCGATGGTGAGCCCAGATTCCGCAAAATGGCTAGAAGCCATGAAATCTGAGATGGGATCCATGTATGAGAACAAAGTATGGACTTTGGTTGACTTGCCCAATGATCGGCAAGCAATTGAGAATAAATGGATCTTCAAGAAGAAGATGGACGCCGACGGTAATATTACTGTCTACAAAGCTCGACTTGTCGCAAAAGGGTTTCGGCAAGTTCAAGGGATTGACTACGATGAGACCTTCTCACCCGTAGCGATGCTTAAGTCTGTCCGAATCATGTTAGCAATTGCCGCATTTTATGATTATGAAATTTGGCAGATGGATGTCAAAACTGCATTCCTGAATGGATTTCTGGAAGAAGAGTTGTATATGATGCAACCGGAAGGTTTTGTCGATCCAAAGGGAGCTAACAAAGTGTGCAAGCTCCAGCGATCCATTTATGGACTGGTGCAAGCCTCTCGGAGTTGGAATAAACGCTTTGATAGTGTGATCAAAGCATTTGGTTTTATACAGAATTTTGGAGAAGCCTGTATTTTACAAGAAAGTGAGTGGGAGCTCTGTAGCATTTCTGATATTATATGTGGATGACATATTACTTATTGGAAATGATATAGAATTTCTGGATAGCATAAAGGGATACTTGAATAAGAGTTTTTCAATGAAAGACCTCGGTGAAGCTCCTTACATATTAGGCATAAAGATCTATAGAGATAGATCGAGATGTTTAATTGGACTTTCACAAAGCACATACCTTGACAAGATTTTGAAGAAGTTCAAAATGGATCAAGCAAAGAAAGGGTTCTTGCCTGTGTTACAAGGTGTGAAGTTGAGTCGGACTCAATGCCCGACCACTGCAGAAGATAGAGAGAATATGAAAGATGTTCCCTATGCTTCAGCCATAGGCTCTATCATGTATGCAATGTTGTGTACCAGACCTGATGTGTGCCTTGCTATAAGTCTAGCAGGGAGGTACCAAAGTAATCCAGGAGTGGATCACTGGACAGCGGTCAAGAACATCCTGAAGTACCTGAAAAGGACTAAGGATATGTTTCTCGTATATGGAGGTGACAAAGAGCTCATCGTAAACGGTTACGTTGATGCAAGCTTTGACACTGATCCGGACGATTCTAAATCGCAAACCGGATACGTGTTTACATTAAACGGTGGAGCTGTCAGTTGGTGCAGTTCTAAACAAAGCGTCGTGGCAGGATCTACGTGTGAAGCGGAATACATAGCTGCTTCGGAAGCAGCAAATGAAGGAGTCTGGATGAAGGAGTTCATATCCGATCTAGGTGTCATACCTAGTGCATCGGGTCCAATGAAAATCTTTTGTGACAATACTGGTGCAATTGCCTTGGCGAAGGAATCCAGATTTCACAAGAGAACCAAGCACATCAAGAGACGCTTCAATTCCATCCGCGATCAAGTCCAGGTGGGAGACATAGAGATTTGCAAGATACATGCGGATCTGAATGTTACAGATGAAGGAAATATGCCCTAGAGGCAATAATAAAGTTATTATTTATTTCCTTATATCATGATAAAAGTTTATTATTCATGCTAGAATTGTATTAACCGGAAACATAATACATGTGTGAATACATAGACAAACAGAGTGCCACTAGTATGCCTCTACTAGACTAGCTTGTTAATCAAAGATGGTTATGTTTCCTAACCATGGAGAAAGAGTTGTCATTTGATTAACAGGATCACATCATTAGTTGAATGATCTGATTGACATGACCCATTCCATTAGCTTAGCACCCGATCGTTTAGTATGTTGTTATTGCTTTCTTCATGACTTATACATGTTCCTATGACTATGAGATTATGCAACTCCCGTTTGCCAGAGGAACACTTTGTGTGCTACCAAACGTCACAACGTAACTGGGTGATTATAAAGGAGCTCTACAGGTGTCTCCAAAGGTACATGTTGGGTTGGCGTATTTCGAGATTAGGATTTGTCACTCCGATTGTCGGAGAGGTATCTCTGGGCCCTCTCGGTAATGCACATCACTTAAGCCTTGCAAGCATTGCAACTAATGAGTTAGTTGCGCGATGATGTATTACAGAACGAGTAAAGAGACTTGCCGGTAACGAGATTGAACTAGGTATGGGATACCGATGATCGAATCTCGGGCAAGTAACATACGGATGACAAAGGGAACAACGTATGTTGTTATGCGGTCTGACCGATAAAAGATCTTCGTAGAATATGTAGGAGCCAATATGAGCATCCAGGTTCCGCTATTGGTTATTGACCGGAGACGTGTCTCGGTCATGTCTACATTGTTCTCGAACCCGTAGGGTCCGCACTCTTAAGGTTACGATGACAGTTATATTATGAGTTTATGCATTTTGATGTACCGAAGGTTGTTTGGAGTCCCGGATGTGATCACGGACATGACGAGGAGTCTTGAAATGGTCGAGACATAAGGATTGATATATTGGAAGCCTATGTTTGGATATCGGAAGTGTTCCGGGTGAAATCGGGATTTTACCGGAGTACCGGGAGGTTACCGGAACCCCCCGGGAGGTATATGGGCCTTAGTGGGCCTTAGTGGAAGAAGAGAAGACGCAGCCAGGGCTGGGCCGCGCGCCCCTCACCCCTAGTCCAAATAGGACAAGGAGAGAGGGGGCCGGCGCCCCCCTCCTTCTCTCTCTCTCTCTCTTTTCCCACCTCACGAATCCTATTCCAACTAGGAAAGGGGGGGATTCCTACTCCCAGAGGGAGTAGGACTCCTCCTGGCGCGCCACACCTTGGCCGGTCGGCCCCCCTCCCTTGAACCTTTATATACGGAGGTAGGGGCACTCCTAGAGACACAAGTTGATCCACGTGATCATACTCTTAGCCGTGTGCGGTGCCCCCTTCCACCATAGTCCTCGATAATATTGTAGCGGTGCTTAGGCGAAGCCCTACGACGGTAGTACATCAAGATCGTCACCACGCCGTCGTGCTGACGGAACTCTTCCCCGACACTTTGCTGGATCAGAGTCCGGGGATCGTCATCGAGCTGAACGTGTGCTAGAACTCGGAGGTGCCGTAGTTTCGGTGCTTGATCGGTCGGGCCGTGGAGACGTACGACTACATCAACCAAACGCTTCCGTTGTCGATCTACAAGGGTACGTAGATCATACTCTCCCCTCTCGTTGCTATGCATCACGATGATCTTGCGTGAGCGTAGGAATTTTTTTGAAATTACTACGAAACCCAACACCCTTCTATTCTCTGCTCGCGCGACAAGCTACGGCCGGGTTGCATGGCGGGCCACGATGCTCCCGCGTGCCTACTGGCGCACCACCAGGCTTCATCGACGCCGGCGCAACTGACGGAGCCACACGCCTGCTCGCGCCCGCGCCACCTCTGTTGGGCGCGGGCACGAGCGCTGCCACCTACGGTCCGGGCGGGATGCAGCCCTACCATCCTCGAGGCGGCATGCTAGGTCGAGCGACATGGAGTGTGGGGCACTACGGCGAGGTCTTCGAGGTGGCGGCCTCGGAGGCCTACGTGCCCCGGATGGTGGACCAGGAGTACGTGCTGGAAGACGACCCTGGCTCGTTCCTCGAGCTGGGCTGGGAGGAGGAGGCGCTAGAAGCCGGCGCCTTTCAGGACCCCTCTGGAAGCCTCGCCAACCGCTCCGGCGACAACAACTATAGGGTACCACTAATTTCTCAAGAGCAGGCTTACGCTAACCATGGTGCGCAAGGGGATCAGGTCGCAGCAACAGATGGCGGTCCCAGCTCGTCGGCCTCCCTCCCGCCGGGGTGGGCACACTGGGGACTGCAGGAAGGAAGCCGGGACGAAGGCCCTCCCCAGCGCCGCGTCGAACAAGGTGTCCCTCGGAGGTAGGCCCTCTGTCGGGGAGGTGCTGCAGAGCCTACCGCCGGCAGAGGACCTGTGGTCGCCGAGGGCGCCACTGGCGTCCCCTCTGCCCTCGTTGGTGTCGTCCTGGTCTCCGGTCATCCCAACGGTGGTAGGGGGTGGCGCAAGGCGGGGCCCTCGTCTGGCAATATGAAGTAAGGCTCACGCATGTGAAGATCGCCGCCCATGACACTCTCACGTAATAATGAGTGGGGCTGTACACGCCCCGGAGTCTCAGGAGTGCTGCCCTCGGGCCTCGGGGGCTCCCTCCCACGTCCTAGTGGTAGCACTTAGCTCTGTGCTGGTGAGAAGACTTGAAGACAAGAAGACTAGACTAGGCACCAGACGCGGCCATCTGCTTTTAACCACTTTTTTGTAGCCCTACTTTCTGGCTTTGGATTTAAGTTGAAGTTGAGTTTTCATTTGATGCGCGCGGGGGGTGCCTTTTCTCGTTCGAGTGTTTTCTTGTTGTCTGGTTCTTGCCTTATTTCCGAGTTCGCGCCTGTTTCTCCCCCCTCGCGGGCTCCTCGCGGGCGGGGCTGGGCAAGACGCACACGCGCCACGCGCGTGTCGTGCCGTGGCTAGCACTCGCATATCACGCGGCCCCCTCGCGCGTCTCGGCGAGTTCCTCCAGAGCTTCCAACCTCATGAGCCGGTTTGGGCTCGTCCAGGCTAAGGTAAACTGCAACAGCAACTTCGCCCCAGGGCACGTGAGTCCACGAAGATACATATTCAACTTGAGACCTAACAAGATAAAGGCAGTAGCAAATTTACAAGAGGGGCTTCCCCTCCAAAAATGCTCTTACAACTTCAAGGGCTACGCCCGAGCTTCTGTGTGCAGGACAAATAGCTGGGAAGCACAGGATCAGTCAGACATGTCGCTCGCCGCGTCCCCCGGATCACCCTCAGACACGTCACTGGCATCGCCACCACCATCGTTGGCATCGCTGCCACCATCGATGGCATCACCATCACCTCCACCAGCGCCACCATCACCATCGTCGACCACGTCGCCCGCGTCTGCCGTGACCACCACCCCGTCGTCATCGAAAGTGAAGACCCTGACCAGCGCATCCACATTGTCTTCCACCCATCGCGCCAGGTCGCCCCAGATGGCCTCGGGTACGGGAGCGACCACGGCATCAAAGTTGAAGTTGGGGTCGGCGTTTTGGAGATGGCTAAAGACTCGGGAGAATGCACGTCCGAGCAGGTCGCGGCTCCTCTCTTCAACAAGTTGGCGAGCCCTCTCGGAATGGCTCTCCAGGCGTGTCACCACATCGGCGAATAAGCAGAGGTGGCTGGCGTAGTCGTTCACATGGGGATGAGGAGCATTCTCATCGCAGATATGGCCCAGGGCGGTGTTGGCTCTGTTCCTAAGATCCTGGAGCATGGGGGCATGCACACGCTCCAACGTCTGCCGCTGAAGCACTTCTTACTTGTTCTGCCGCACAACGGACTCGGCGCGGGCGGAAGACAGCTCAGCCTGCGTCGAGGCCAGGGCGGTTGCGGCGGCCTCCTCGCGCCGCTCCACCTCGACCAACCTAGACTTGAGGGCAGCAGTCCTACCATCAGCCCCAGCTTCCGCGAGCTTCAGCTTCAGGTCGTACCTGCTCTCGAGATCCGCGCGGGCCTCGGCCACCTGGCGATCAACCTCCACCTGGGCCCTAGCCTCGCGCGCACCAATGGCATCCTCCGCTTGGGCAACTTGCCGCTCCCTCATCTCCGGTCGTTCGAGCTCAAGGCTACGCTCCATGGCTTCCAGCGCAAGTGCCTCCTCGCACTTTCGGATCTCTTCCTCTTCGGCGGGCGTCCCCCTCAACGACGCAAGGGCAGCCCTGCGCGCCTCCACTTGCTAATCCAAGACGGTGCTCCAGGCTTGGAGCTCCCACGCGCGCTTCTCCGTGGCCTCGCAACGGCGGTCAGCTTCCCGAGCCTCTTCCAGAGCTCGGGAGCAGGCCTCACGGGAGGCTGCAAGGGAAGCCTCGGCCTTCGCATTATTGAGCTCACGCTGGTGGCGCCCGAGGTTGATGGCCACCTTCAGCTTATGTCGCTCCTCCACTAGCCGAAGACCCTCGGCCACGAGGCATGCGTCCACATCCACGAGCTCTTCACCAAGTCGGTTCATCGCGCCCATCGCCTCCTGAAAGAGCTCGTGGTGAACGACACTCCTTTCTTGCGCCAACTCGACCATGCTGCTGACTTCATCCTCCGTCATGGGGACCACGGATGGGGCCCGGAGCGGCTCGCCCCCTTTCAACAGGGGGCTGGGGGCTGGCATCCATCCATTTGCGGGACGGGCCTCGCGAGGGGCCCGCATGAGTGAAGCCCCACTGCTTGAAGAAGACCCCAGGGTCGAAGCCAACCAGTCGCCGTCCACGACCAGGGGAGGAACCCTTGGCACGCTTGCTATGCACCGAACAAGGCCGCGAAGAAAAGACAGCGAAGGCGCGAGCTCGAGACACCTTGTTGATGAGCCGGCTTCCCCGGTTGACTCCACACCGTGAGTAGAGCGCGGGCCTGAAGCGCTCGAGCCTAGCAGGAGAAGCGAGGCGAGAGGAGGCTGCTCCTCAGAAGGTCTTGCAGCCTTAGCGGAAGGAATCCTGAAGAGATATCATCAGGAAGGGAAGCAGCACGTGGAGGATCACCAAGATAAGGTACTTACTCGTCAACGGCGATGTACTTTCTCCGCTTTAACGGCCCGAAGGTGCTGCTGCTCGGGGACCCCTTCCTCTTGCGGAGCTCTTCAAAGTCCATGCAGAGCTGACCGAAGTGCTGGACATGGCGGCCAACACGAGGCGCAACTGGAGAAGCGCTCGAAGGGGCAGCCTCAGGAGCGCCAAGCTGAGGGGAGCCATCAGGCCCTGCCTCACAGTGTCCTATCGAGGTCTTAGGAGCCCCGGCCTCGGGAGACGTGGGTTGTGTCGCCTCCTCTACCGCCGCCCCAGGGCAAGAGTCGTGAGTTCCTGAGGACGACACCTCAGGAGCCCTGGGCGGCATCAGCATCTCGGCACCTTTGCCATCGGCCCCCAGCTGTGCTCGCCCCCCTGCATCCACACTTGGGGCGAGCTCGACAGTAGCAGCAGGAAGAGGAACCACAACAATGGGGTTCTCACGAGGCCCCACGAGGCCGACTGAACGCAGCCCCCACTCATCAAAGGCGGGCATCTGCTCCGCGAATGTCACCTTGTTCAAGCAGCAGTACAGAAGGCAACTCTTCCTCGGCATGTCATCTCGCAGCGGGACACCCGTCAGGACCTCGAGCACGTTCGCCGCGCCTCGAGAGGGAGCCCGGTCTCCTGAAGTCCCATGTGGTCCTTGTTGTTGAGCAAGGCCCACATCGGTTGAGGGTGGCGCTGAAGCGGGGAGATCCGACGCCGGACGAACTCCTTCACCACCATAGGCGCAGTCACATCAAGGTCCTTGAGCCACCTCAGCCTGAGCCGGGCGGGGGTAAGGCGCGAATCGATAAGCCTTTGATGGCACCAACCGGAGCTGGGAATAGCGGGCACTGACGGAGAAGAGATCAGGGGGCTGAGCACTCCGACATCAACAAATACCCACCATGTCCGAAACCCGTTTGTGGATGGTGGGAGCTCAAAGTCAATCCCCGCGCCGGCCGTCGCCGCCACGGCTTGAAAGCTCAGGCATCCTGAGCTCTGTTGGGGATCAATCAGGTGCAGCAAAAAGAAGTGGTGGAGAAGGGCCACTGAAGGGGCAATGCCTATCATGGCCTTGCAAACAAAGGCGAAGACGACGAAAAGGGTCACTGATTGAGGATCAAGGTGCATCATATGGATCTGATAATGCGCAAGCATAGCGTTGAAGAAGGCGGAGAAAGGAGGGACCAGGCCGGCCCAAAGGGCGTCGATGAAGAATGGGACCTCGGTGGCCACTCGGTCAATGCAAGCACGAGATGTCGGCCAAGCCACCGTCTTTCCCCACTCATTGAAGCTGGAGGCGAGCATGGGACGCACCTTGCCCATAGCCTCATCGTTGAGCACCAGCGATCGGCCAACTGCGGGCTCGGCGGCCGAGGGCGCACTAGCCGAAGACAAAGGCTTCTTCCCCTTATCCGCTTGCGTCGGCGCCATGGTGATGGAGTGAGCAGAGCTCAGGTCAGATTGGAAAGAGGAGCGGAGTCCGGGGTAAGCAGAGGAATTGGAGGAGTATGGTGTAGGCGATGGAAGAATAACTGTGTAGGTTACAGTGGCCGCATAGCCAGGCAGACTCCAAGGCAGCGTGCGGAAGCGGAGACGCCCACGTCCAATCAACCATCACGCGTCGACCAAGGCCGCAGGCTATTGGGGCCCGCGACGCTATGCACTTTCCCCTTTGGCTTCGCCTCGAAGCCAAGCCCGAGCACGCCTTGGGCCTGGGGGCTACTGTCGGTGTTCTAGGAATGGGGGTCCCCAGACTTGCCTGCCTGCGGCCCATGCTGTGGCTCTGTGAGTGGGCCCGTACGGCCCATCTTCACCAGCAAGGACTCAAGACCCTCGCGAGGGGCCAAGCCTCGCGAGGCGGACGACACAAGACCTCCTCAGGAGCGGCCTCACCAGGCTGGCTCATGAGGGGCGGAGAGATCAAGGCCAGGCAAACCACGCGAGGTTCTGATGACGTGAGCCATGATGATCGAGATCAGCCGGGCGTCAGGCGGGCGCCAGTGCGCACAATATCCTTGTTTCCTCTTTGACGCCAAGGGAACAAACGCAGGCGCGGAGTACCGAGGCATCAAGCAAAGGTTTCCATATTGGTGCAACAAGACCAAGACCAGTAGGACAGCAAGACGGAGGTCACCGTGGAGCCCAAGACGGTGTCACCACCAGAGCCTTTGGCAGGCGAAGACCACTTTTGTCAGGATAAGTTGTACTAGTTGTCCCCTTTCGAATTGGCCGTTGTTGGCTCCCTTCCCGCTCAATATTTGGGGAGAGGACCAGGGCCTCTACAAATAGGACTAGACACCACCATAGCTAAGGAGGGATCGGTAGGATCAAGAGAGACCAGAGCAACCACGAGTTCACCGAGCACAAGAACACCTCGCCTTAGGAGGCTGTTCTTCCCCTTGTACTGTTCATCCTCAGCCCAAGAGGCAATCCACCACCACACACTAGAGTAGGGTGTTACACAGCAACAGTGGCCCATACCAGTATAAATCTTGTGTCCTTTGTGTTTCAAGTTCGTTGAGTTAGCCCGTAAGATCTTAGCAAAGCTAGGACATGGATCGGTAGGGGGAGATCTTCACGTGCACCCTAGTGTTCGAACCTTGAGGGTTTTGCCGGAACCCGTGATCCGACATATAGTGTATATGTTCTATATGTCGTGCAATGTGGTGTTCAATTAACTGCTTGGTTCAATTCTGCAAATGTGATGTTCAATTCTTCAGGGTGCAATATTTCCAGGTTGTTAAGCATGCTTGGTTTGGTTAACTCTCTGATCTTCTATTAGGAGTATGTTATATTATTCAATTGGTGTTTAGTTAACTGCTTGGTTCATTTGTTGTGGCTTGGTTCACTTGTTATGGTGTTTAGTTAACTGCTTCGTTCAATTCTGCATGTGATGTTCATTTGTTGTGGCTGCATTCTCTTATTGTATACCATGTGAGGAATAAATCGAATTTGGCTATACTAAATACATGAGAAACAAATACAATTGCTATATTTCCAAGTTGTTAAGCATGCTTGGTTTGGTTAACTGTTTGATCTTCTATTAGGAGTATGTTATATTGTGCAATGTGGTGCTCAGGTAACATTTGGTTCATTTGTTGTGGTGTTTAGTTTACTGCTTGGTTCAATTCTGCAATGCGATCTTCAACTGATGTGGCTGCATTCTGTTATTGTATAACATGTGAGGAACAAATCAAATTTGGCTGCACTTAATACATGAGAAACATATACAAGTGATATATTTCCTAGTTCTTAATCATGCTTGGTTTGGATAAATGGGTTTTCCATGTGGCTTGAATTAATCTGATGAATCTGCTGTGCTTATTTTTCATCAACATATTTTACTGATAGCATGCGAACCCTTACTTAACCTGATGACTAACTACCTTATATGTGTTGCAGGGAAACAATTGGAAGCACTAAGGTTTACAAGATGGTACTAACTATTATACCTTGCCTTTTTTATTCCTTTGCCCCATTTCCAATATAGAGAAGATATTCATGCACATCCTTGTTTTCAGTGTTCACTGATGATTACCTCTCAAACCACCTCTGTGGTCAGGAGGCGAGGAAAGTTTTCATACAACACCCACGGTTCAATATTGAAGTGTTCCTGAAGAGGTCGAAGGATGGACGGTCAATCATCCATAGGCATTGTCCTAAAGTTGCACAGACCTTCAACGTGAATGAAGGCTCAATATTCGCCTTCCGCTTTTAGCAGTTTTCCAGATGAGATGCATCTCTATATGTACCATCTATGATGCTAATTTCGAAAGGTTCTAGATGTTGCATGTGAAACTTGCTGTTGGTGCAGTTGTGTAATGGGGTAGCTGAGTGCTGAAGCTATATCATGTTGTACTCCGATGTATTTCAATTATGAAATCCTACTTCCTTAATATGGAAATGGAATATATTATGTGATTAATATGAATGTCAATTAGATTAGTAAATGGATTATTAATAATAGGGCAATTAGCCCGCTAATTGGCCAATTAGCTTGCTAATTGGGTTTTCCTATTGCAAACGGTTAATGAGAAAACACCGTGGGCGATGACCTCAGGCAACGCACGCATTTTCTAGGAACAAATCGTGTTGGATCAATGAACAATCACACACGACATTCTTTTTAAAACTGTTTGCATTACGCCACCTTGCGCAAACGTTTTCCTTGTAGTGACTGTGTGGGATGTATATACGAACAGAAACGTTTAGCGGGAACTAACTGTGTGGGATGTACTTGCGACTGGAAACAATTTCACCGTATAATTATAGTTTTTAGCACTACTATACGTATTTCCATATTTGAGTGCTCGTCGGTCGCACACGACCTCATTTTGCCAAGCATGTGTGCCAGGAGGGCATATCGCCAACAGTTTCTAGATCATGTGGGAAGGACCCCCCCCCTATCGCACACACTCACTTGGCGACGGTTCCGAATGCCGTCGCGGAAAGGGGTTAAAAACCGCTTGTTTAGGACCGACGCGTACCAGTGTTATTGTGTAATTTGTTTGTTTCATTAGACTATCTGGAATGCGAGGCTTGTTTCTACAAGTCCTTAGAGTTTCAAGACCAGCAGGAAGGCAAGTCACTTTGATCATTGTTTTTACCTATGTTTTATTTGCATTAGTTGCCACATTTCCACCATGCATGCTAGTAGGTTACATTGTTAATGTTGATCATGCAAGTAGTATCATGAGGTAGGAAAAAACCCACACCCTTGACACCAATGCCCAGGATTTTGATGAAATTTTAGTTTGCTACTCTCTAGTAGGCGGGGTTGGTTGAGTGAATTCCATGGGGGTTGTGAGAGTTAAATATGATCAAGATCTCAAGACTCAAGGCTTCCTGATGCAATGTACCTCTGGGTGGAAATTGGATGAACGGTGCCCTGGAGGAACCAGTGGTTAGCCTAGGTGTTGCTACCTCTTGAGCACTGCGTTGGATTTCCCCGAAGAGGAGAGGATGATGCAGCAAAGTAGCGTAAGTATTTCCCTCAGTTTTGAGAACCAAGGTATCAATCTAGTAGGAGGCTACGCGCAAGTCCCTTGTACCTACACAAAACAATAGCTCAATGCAACCAACGCGCTTAGGGGTTGTCAATCCCTTCACGGTCACTTACGGAAGTGAGATCTGATAGAGATGATAAATAATATTTTTGGTATTTTTGATATAGAGATGCAAAGTGAAAAGTAAAAGGCAAAGTAAAAAAGCAAAGCAATAATAAAGTGATGGAGATTGATATGATGAGAAAGAGACCCGGGGGCCATAGGTTTCACTAGTGGCTTCTCTCAAGAGCATAAGTATTCTATGGTGGGTGAACAAATTACTGTTGAGCAATTGACAGGATTGAGCATAGTTATGAGAATATCTAGGTATGATCATGTATATAGGCATCATGTCCGAGACAAGTAGACCGACTCCTGCCTGCATCTACTACTATTACTCCACTCATCGACCGCTATCCAGCAAGCATCTAGAGTATTAAGTTAAAAACAGAGTAACGCCTTAAGCAAGGTGACATGATGTAGAGGGATAGTTTCATGCAATATGATAAAAAAACCCATCTTGTTATCCTCGATGGCAACAATACAATACGTGCCTTGCTGCCCCTTCTGTCACTGGGAAAGGACACCGCATGATCGAACCCAAAGCTAAGCACTTCTCCCATGGCAAGAAAAACCAATCTAGTAGGCCAAACCAAACTGATAATTCGAAGAGACTTGCAAAGATAACCAATCATACATAAAAGAATTCAGAGAAGATTCAAATATTATTCATAGATAGACTAGATCATAAACCCACAATTCATCGGTCTCAACAAACACACCGCAAAAAGAAGATTACATCGAATAGATCTCCATGAAAGAGGGGGAAAACATTGTATTGAGATCCAAAAAGAGAGAAGAAGCCATCTAGCTACTAACTATGGACCCGTAGGTCTGAAGTAAACTACTCACACTTCATCGGAGGGGCTTGGATGATGATTTAGAAGCCCTCCATGATCGATGCCCCCTCCGGCGGAGCTCCGGAACAGGCCCCAAGATGGGATCTCGTGGATACAGAAAGTTGCGGTGGTGGAATTAGGTTTTTGGCCCCGTTTCTGGTCGTTTGGGGGTACGTGGATATATATAGGAGGAAGAAGTACGTCGGTGGAGCAACAAGGGGCCCACGAGGGTGGAGGGCGCGCCTAGGGGGGCAAGCGCGCCCCCCTACCTCGTGGCCTACTGTTAATTGGCTTGACGTAGGGTCCAAGTCTCCTGAGTTGTATTCGGTGAGAAAATCACGTTCCCGAAGGTTTCATTCCGTTTGGACTCCGTTTGATATTCCTTTTCTTCGAAACCCTAAAACAGGCAAAAACAGCAATTCAGGGCTGGGCCTCCGGTTAATAGGTTAGTCCCAAAAATAATATAAAAGTGGATAATAAAGCCCAATAATGTCCAAAACAGTAGATAATATAGCATGGAGCAATCAAAAATTATAGATATGTTGGAGATGTATCAAGCATCCCCAAGCTTAATTCCTGCTCGTCCTCGAGTAGGTAAGTGATAAAAACAGAATTTTTGATGCGGAGTGCTACTTGGCATAATTTCAATGTAAATCTTCTTAATTGTGGTATGAATATTCAGATTCAAAAGATTCAAGACAAAAGTTCATGTTGACATAAAAATAATAATACTTCAAGCATACTAACAAAGCAATTATGTCTTCTCAAAATAACATGGCCAAAGAAAGCTATCCCTACAAAATCATATAGTCTGGCTATGCTCTATCTTCACCACATAAAGCATTTAAATCATGCACAACCCCGATGACAAGCCAAGCAATTGTTTCATACTTTTGACATTTTCAAAACTTTTTCGATCTTCACGCAATACATGAGCATGAGCCATGGATATAGCACTATATGTGGAATAGAATGGTGGTTGTGGAGAAGACAAAAAGAGGGGAAGATAGTCTCACATCAACTAGGCGTATCAACGAGCTATGGAGATGCCCATCAATAGATATCAATGTGAGTGAGTAGGGATTGCCATGCAACGGATGCACTAGAGCTATAAGTATATGAAAGCTCAACAAAAGAAACTAAGTGGGTGTGCATCCAACTCGCTTGCTCACGAAGACGTAGGGCATTTTGAGGAAGCCCATCATTGGAATATACAAGCCAAGTTCTATAATGAAAAATTCCCACTAGTATATAAAAGTGATAGAATGAGAGACTCTCTATCATGAAGATCATGGTGCTACTTTGAAGCACAAGTGTGGTAAAAGGATAGTAACATTGTCCCTTCTCTCTTTTTCTCTCATTTTTTTGGGCCTTCTCCTTTTTTATGGCCTCTTTTTCTTTCTTTTTTATTTTTCGTCCGGAGTCTCATCCCGACTTGTGAGGGAATCATAGTCTCCATCATCCTTTCCTCACTTGGGACAATGCTCTAAAAATGATGATCTTCACACTTTTTATTTTTCTTACAACTCAACAATTACAACTCAATAGTTAGAACAAAATATGACTCTATATGAATGCCTCCGGCGGTGTACTGGGATATGCAATGAATCAAGAGTGACATGTATGAAAGAATTATGAACGGTGGCTTTGCCAAAAATATGATGTCAACTACATGATTGTCGGATTTCGGGTTCCGGCAGACCCTTGAGGTTCGAATACTGGGGTGCGCGCGAAGATTTCGCCTCCTACCTACCTGCACCCCTCTGCCACGCTAGGATCAAAGCGTTGTGGTTTATACTGGTTCGGGCCACCGTTGTGGTGTAATACCCTACTCCAGTGTGTGGTGTGTGGATTGCCTCTTGGGCTGATGATGACGAAGAATACAAGGAAGAACAGCCTCGCGATGGTCTGTTCTTGGCTGGGGCGATGAACTGATGGGAGGAGCTCAGCCACCTTTCTCTATCTCTCCCTCTCTCTCTACTTACCACCTCTCTACTTGTCGAGCCCTTGGAGGAGACTCAGCCGAACCCCTTGCTACGTGGGTGGCCGGTCCTATTTATAGTGGCCCTGGTCCTCTCCCCAAATATTGAGCGGGAAGGGAGCCAACAATGGCGGGCTAATTTGAAGGGGGACAGCAAGTATCAACTATCCTGACAAAAGTAGTCTTCGCTTGCGCAAAGCTCTAGTGATGACGCCGTCTTGGGCTCCACGGTGACCTCCATCTCGTAGTCCTCCTGGTCTTGGTCTCGTTGCACCGAAATGGCAACCTTTGCCTGATGCCTCGGTACTCCGCGGCTGCGCTTGCCCCCTTTGCACCAAAGAGGAAAGGAGGACGCTGCGCGGGCTAGCACCCGCCTGGCGCCCTAAGTCGTCATGGCTTGCGTCACGGGCACCTCGCGAGGTACCCCGCCTTGATCTCTCCGCCTCCTCATGAGCCAGCCTGACGAGGCCGTGCCTGAGGAAGCTCCATGTCGTCCGCCCCGCGAGGCTTGGCCCCTCGCGAGGGTCTTGAGTTTGTGTTGGTGAAGATGGGCCATGCTGGGCCCCCCTTTGAGCCACGCCGCAGGCCGCAGGCAGGCAAGTCTGGGGACCCCCGTTCCCAGAACGCCGACAGTAGCCCCCGGGCCCAAGGCGCGCCCGGACTTGGCTGTGTAGGGAGGCGGAAGGGCAAGAGCGAAGCGCCGCAGGCCCTAATAGCCTGCGGCCTTGGGCGCCGCGTGGCGGTTGACTGGACGTGGGTGCCTCAGCAACCGCACGAGTTGATAAGGGAGTGGCGTCCGCCTAGGCCCTTCTTCTTGCTTTCCTCGGTTGCTGTTCAGATCCCCTTTCTTGCGCTTCTCCTTCCTTCCTCCGAAATCTCCAGATCTGCTCTGACCGTGCGACCCAGGAAGCCATGGCACCTCGCCAGCCCCCGGTCGCAGCTTGGTACTCGTCTGCCCTGGACCCGCCGAACGTGTCGGAGGCGGGCCTAGCCCGGTTGCGCCGGATAGCGACGGCGCGAGTCATGGATGGGGCGAAGGTGTTCAAGGCCGGCTCCGCCACCCCTGAGGGTCAGAGGAGCACCTTCTATCCGCTCTTCGTAAGTGCCATTGTTGCTGGCCTAGTGCCTCCCTTCTCCGAGTTCTTCTTCTCTGTCCTCCGCCATTACAAGCTGCAGGCTCTGCATCTCCATCCCAACTCCATCCTTCTCCTCGCGATCTTTGCTTATTATTGCGAGGCCCACGTTGGGGTGCAGCCCTCAGTGGCCTTGCTGCGCCACTACTTCTCCCTCCGGACCTCTCGCGGTCCTGCTCCCGCGTGCGCGAGCTTCGTCGCGTACGGTGGCGCCATTGCCATCTCGAACTCTGGGAAGAGAATTGAGGGCTTCAGGAGCAAGTGGGTCTTGGTGGACGCTGAGCGCATCCACCCTCGGCTGATCTTGCCCACCGAGCAGCCCACGAGCTCCAGCAACTGTGGTCGAGCGGAGCTCACGGATCCCCGCGTGAAGATGGTGTTGGAGAAGATGGACGCGGATCTAAGGCCGGCCGACATGGCGGCGGCGAAGCTGACCGGCGCGTCGTTGCTGAGGGAGTTCCTGGAGCACCAGCTAGCTCCGCTTCGGCAGTACTTGCTTCCAATGTGGAGGCCCCGTCCGAGCCCCGCGGCCTGGGCCGACGGAGACTTGGCTGCGGTTCTCCAATCTCTGGTCGGGGGCAATGTGGCGAGGTTGGAGGGCGCTCCTACGCCCTTGTTCCTCCGCGACGATTGGGAGCGGGTAGTGAAGTCCATGCCCGTCTTCAACGGGGAAGGGCCCATGCCCCTGGAGGCTCCCGAGGGACAGGTGGACGTGCCCTCCGGTGACTCCAGCAAAGAGGAAGAAGGAGGGGAGCGCGGAAAAGGGCCTGACTCCGAGGCGACTGACGGAGAGTCGAGGGCTCCCCTCCCCCGGCGCAGGTCCCGCGTTCTCCGCCTCTCTCCGAACGATGACGATGAGGATGACGATGAAGACAACGACGAGCAGGACGGCGGGAGCTCACCCCCGATCCCGAAGAAGGACAGGACCGGGCTGATCTCCCGCGGGTCTACCCTGGCCTCGGGGCGGACTGCAGGCGCACCTTCCGCCTCCAAGATTCCCGAGGTTGACCCTTCCAGCCGGCTTTCGGGCTTCAAATTTGGCCGGAGGCCGCTTGAGCTCACTGGCGACGACCTGTAAGTGCTTGATTCTTGTCTTTATTTCTTGTTCTCCTTCTTAGGCTTGAGGTTCGCATCCCTTGGATAGGCTGGTGCCCGCAGCGAAGAAGTCGAAGGGGGCTCCTGAGGTTCCGTTCGTGGCGGCGCCTCTAAAGGAGGGTGACCGCAACGCACAAGCTTCTCCTGCCCGGTCGTCCTCGTGAGGCGTGACAGAGCCGGCTGGGGCGAGCTCAGCCCCCACGGCCCAAGTGGCTCCCGAGGTGCTCCCGTCTGCCGCTGCTGCTATAGCTGTCGGGGCGCGGCAGACTCCACCTCGGGATGTTGCGGCCGTGCTGCCGCCTTCTCCTCCTACTCCATCGACTGCTATCTCCCCGACTCCTTCCACCATTCTGGACCGCGCTGTTGCTGAGCTGGACCGGCTGCGGTAGGATCTTCTCGGCGCCGACCCTCGCCTGGTGGCCGGGCGCTTGGAGCTGGCTTCTGGATGGGTTCGCTCCGACGCTTCGATTCGGGCGGCGCTGGTCCAGGCCTCGACGGCATGTGACGAGGAGAAGCAGGCCGTCCTTGAGGCGAAGGCTGCTCGCGATGCAGCCCTGGGAGAGGTGGTCGACGTCCGTGGTCGCTGCAAGGTGCTGGAGGACGAGCTGCAGGGCCTGCGGGATCAGCTCGCAAAAGAGGTCCGTCTTCGCCAAGACCAGGAAGAAGGCGTGAAGGCTCGCGAGGCGGCCGTCGAGGACCGGGAGGCCAAGCTCAAGAAGCGCCGCAACCGCCTAGGCGCGCTGGAGCAGGAGTTGGGGACGAGGAAGGCCGAGCTGGACGACAAGGCCCGGGTCCTTGCCGAAGACCGCGTGGCCTTCACGGAGCTGGAGGCGAAGGCTCGCTCCTCGCTGAGGATGCTTTACGTCAGTGGCCTACAGAGCCTGCTGGCCGGCGCCGAGGACGGCCCCGCCAAGCTGCTTCCCTTCTTGGTCCACGCTCTTGAAGATGTCGCCCTTGGCCTCGGCCCCACGGCCGAGGACGAGGCGCGTGTTCTGTCTTCTGCAGCACTGACGCGGGTCCTCACCCACATCCACCTTCGCAATCCTGGGTTCGACCTCGACAGCCTGCTGGAGCCCGTGAGCGGCAAGCGTGCGGCGGCTGCCGCCGAGGCCGTGAAGGGTCACGCAGAGGCTCTGCTGGGGAAGTTCCGGGCCTTTAGCACCAAGCCGGAGCAAGGCGCTGCCGACCCCGCTACTCCGTGAGGCGAACCCACGCCGTGCTGCTCCCCCGCCGCCAAGTGACTCCATCGTGGCTCCTGTCCTACTTTTAATTCCTGCACATGTATTATGCCTCGGGGAGGCATTTAAACTTGTGTCTAATATTGGGATAACAGTGTGGACTGTAATATTTGCTTTCGAATTCCTTTGAAATTTGTGATTTTCCTTCCTACTTTCTTATGTTCTACGCCGGCAGAGCCCGGCCCCGCGCGTACCTCGCCCAGCAATAGCCCCGACCGGAAACCAGGACGGGACCAAGGAGTGAGGGGCTACGTGACAAGTTAGGCTCCTGAGTCGCGATGCTCAGGAGTCCCCCTTGGCGCACGAACAGCAAGTAGGGAGGTGTGATGTGGGTGGATCCACCGTTCTACGTCTGCAGATCCCGGCCACGCGCGTACCTCACCCAGCAATAGCCCCGACCGGAAACCAGGACAGGACCAAAGGAGTGAGGGGCTACGTGACCAGTTAGGCTCCTAGGTCGCGATGCTCAGGAGTCCCCATTGACGCTCAAATGGCCTTCATACCTTGGCTCCGCTCGGGGAGAGGCGCGCGACGAACCAGGCCCGTGGGGACCTGGCTGGGCGGCGTGCGTCTGGGCGTGACCCTGGCGCAGCCCCCGTGCCTAGCCCCCTCGCGCGGCACTCCCGAAGGGAGGCGTTGCTATGAGGCTAGACAATGAGAACTGGGCTCCCTGAGGTTGATGCGGCCCGGAGGCCACCCTCAGTTGTTTATCACTAGCGCGGAGCATAGCGCTTCCGTATGAGTACGGGCATAGCCGCTCCTCGGCAGTGTCGTCAGCCAGCGCGGAGCATGGTGCTTCCACTGGTGCGTGGGAGGGGGCCCCCTCTGGGAGGAGCCCCCGGGGCGTGTACAGCCCCACCCTGACACGTGACTGGCATGGTAGGGCCTGGCGAGGTGTATCTGGGCACCCGTGAGCCATCGGGGGACCCACGAGGCCCTACCTCTAGGCGGGTTGCGCCTGGCACTGGGCCTTATATTGTGTTGTGTCCCTGCAAGTTCGGTTAGATGCCTGCACTCTACGTCCTCGGGTCCTGGCCCTCGAGCTAGTCTCAGCCGTCGCTGGTATGCCAGGTCGCGATGCCGTGGTCAAGGCCAGAGGGTGAGGGCTGGAGAGCCAGTAAGAGCCCTGAGTCGCGATGCTCAGGTACCTCCCCTTTAACGTGCAAGTGGTCAGCATGGAGAAGATGAGGTGCCGTGGACTGGCATCAAATAATCAAGCATGGTGGTTCTAACGCATAACCGGAAAATGATCGCAAATGGGGTACATGCCGCTGGGCCTGGCCCGAGCGGCTTGTGGGTCATGCTGCCCGAGAGGCGCCCCCAACAAGGTAAGCCATCAACATGGAATGAAAAGGGATACACGCCGTAGGGACGGACCCACGCGGCCTGGGAATAATGCAGCCCTGGGGGCACTCCTAGCTGGAAGTGAGACTTGAAAGATGTCACCTGATGACGCTGAAGACAAAGGGGTGTTGGTGTAGCCGGCTCGGTGGGCTGCGGAAGCCGATCCTCATGAGCCCCCAGGCCCAGGGGCCTCGGGAGGCTCCGGAGGCGCTGGCGGTTCCTCGTGGGCCAACCTCATCTCCGCCAGGGCTGCGGAGCACCTGGCCTCTTGTGCCTCCATGATGCCCCTCATGAGGCACTGGTACGCGTCAGCCGCGCTCGGCAAGCCGTAAGGCATGCGAACGTAGCTGTCGGGTGGACCTCCGTGGCGCCCCACTCGCGTGGGCCAGAGGCGCTCCAGGGAGGCGACTTGGTTGAGCCCTGGTATGTCGACGCAGACGCGCAGCCCGCCATCCTCGCCTAGATGGGGAGCCACTGCTGGTAGGCGGCGGGCGCCTCTCATGACTCTGGACTCCTGTAGCTCCTGAATGGCCTTGCTGACGAACTCATGTGGGTCTGGATCTCCTTGCCTTGCTCCTTCTTGAGGGAAACGTGCTTCGAAACACGCCTCCATGTGGTGCCCCAGCGCCTCCCTCGTGACCCTGGCTAGGTCGAAGGCCCTCGAGGGGAGAGCCCCCGAGCCCTGCCTGAGGAGGGCGCCGGGCGCGCTTTCCTATGCGATGGAAGGAGGTTCCCCCTGGGCAGGCACGGGCCCAGAGGGGCCTACCTCCTGAGTGGCCAGGCCGGACGATGTCTTCTTCTTCTTGGGGGCGGCCTTGGGAAGCCTCCTGCTACCGCGATCCGGGTCTTCCAATGATGCGGCCTAAAAGGCTCGCTCCAGGGAACACACTGCGTCCTTCTCTTCACAGGGCACCGTGATGACTCCGCCGCTTCCTGGCATCTTGAGGACGTTGTAGCCGTGGTGAGTCACGACCATGAACTTGGCCAGCGCCGGGTACCCGAGGATGGCGTTGTACGGCAAGCGGATGTGAGCGACGTCGAAGTCGATGAGCTCGGTGCGGTAGTTGTCGCGTGCCCCGAAGGTGACAGGGAGGCGGACCTGCCCGATCGGGACCGTGGAGCCGTCGGTGATACCGGAGAATGGCTTGGTTGGCTGAAGCTGGCTGTAGGGCACTTGGAGGTTGTTGAATGTCTCTACGGACAGGACGTTGAGCCCTGCCCCGCCATCGATGAGGGTCTTGGTGACCACCACGTTGCTGATGATTGGGGAACAAAGCATCGGGAGGACTCCGGCTGTAGCCGCACACTTGAGTTGATCTGCTAAGCTGAATGTGATGGCACATGCCGACCACCTAAGAGGGCGCGTGGCTTCGAGCCTGGGGAGGGTTGCATTCACTTCGCGGGCGAACTGCTTGAAGATGCGCTGAGAGGCTAGGGCCTGAGCCCCACCCAGGATGCAGGCGATCGCGCGTGGCTCCTGGAAGCCCCCAGCCTCCTCGTCCTGGTGGCGGTCCTCGTTTCTCCTTGGCTGCGGCGGTAGCGGTGGGAGGCCTGCGTTGCCTTGCGGGCGATCCTCGCGAGGATGATCCCTCCAGCCTCCCTCGCGAGGTGGGTCTTGCCAGCAATCCTCACGAGGCTGGTCGCGCCACCCCTGGCACGGGCCACGGTCTTCCCAGCGCCCTACGTTCCTTCCTCCTCCTCGGCCGTAGCCCCGGTCACCGCGGTCAGGGCGACGGCCGATCCTTCCTTCATGCACGGCTCGGAGTTCTTGGCATTCGCTGGTGTTGTGGGTGTGGAGGTCGTGGTACACGCAGTACCGGCTGCCCTTGGGGGGTTCGGGCTGATCTCTGCCCCGCTTGGTGTCTGGTTCTGCCGCGAGCACGGCAGCCCCCTTGCGCTTCACTTCCTTGGCCTTGAGCTTCTTCTCTTCTGGGTCTGCGGCAGGCAGCTCGAGGAGGGAGAGACGCCCTTCCTCTGCCCTGGCGCACTTGTTCGCCAAGTTGAACAGCCCCAAAGAAGTGCACAGGTCTTCATGCATCGCTAGCTCCTCCTTCATCTTGACGTCGCGCACGCCGTCGGAGAAGGCTGAGATGATGGCCTCTTCAGTCACCTTGGGAATCTTGAGGCGTGCGTTTTTGAAGCGCTGGATGTACTTCTGCAGGGTCTCCCCGGGTTGTTGCTTGATGCGGCGCATGTCGCTCACGGCGGGTGGCCGGTCGCGAGTACCTTGGAAGTTGGCGATGAAGCGGGCGCGCATCTCTTCCCAGGAGGAGATTGTGCCTGGAGCCAGGTTCAGGAGCCAGGTGCGGGCCCCGTCCTTGAGCGCCATGGGAAACCAGTTTGCCATGACCTTCTCGTCTCCGTTGGCAGCTTCGATGCCCAGCTCGTAGAGCTGGAGGAACTCCGCAGGGTCGGCCGTGCCGTCGTAGCGAGGAGGCAGGTCCGGCTTGAACTTGCCCGGCCACGCGACGCTGCGCAGTTCAGTGGTGTAGGCGCGGCAGCCTGCTGTGGCCACGAGAGGCCTTGGGTGATGGAGAGCCTGGTCTTGCATGTCCCCACGCGCCAGAGCAGGAGGATGGTCGTGACGTGCTGGAGCAGGGAGCGCCCGGGCAGCTTCTGGCGGGCGAGGGACTTCTTGGCAGCTCTGCTCTTGCCGTGCTGGCACCTGACGGAGCGGGTTCCGCCTAGGGGCCACGCGCCTTGGAGCCATGGCGTCTTCTTGGGGAGGAGGCGGCCGGGGCGCCGCCGGAGCTTCTTCGCCCGCGCGGGGCGGAGTGCGGTGCAGCGGAACGGATGGCGCGGAAGAGCCCCCTGCGGCGCGGACGAGCTCGGCGACGCGGTCGAGCCATTCTTCGTAGACGTCGTCGACGGGGCGGTAGCGCAGGAGCTCGTTCGCCGCGATGAGTGCAGCCCGAGCCTCCATGGGCGCACAGAGCGCGCGAGACGAAGATCCAGCTGGGGCGAGTGAGGGAGTCGCGGTGCGGCCGTCTTGGCGCACGGATGGATGCTAAGACGATGCTTGCTGCTCGTCCCCCGCCGGGCCGGTGGCGGCGTTGATGGCAGGTGACGGGGAACGGCGAGGACGCCCACCGACAGGGGCTGTCTGGGCGACGCGGGAAGCGAGGGCGGCCCGGCGCTCCGCGCGGGCCCGACGTGTGTCAGACATGAGCGTGATGGTCGGAGGAGAGCGGGGTGGTGGAAGACGAATTCCGGCGCACCCCTACCTGGCGCGCCAAATGTCGGATTTTGGGTTCCGGCAGACCCTTGAGGTTCAAACACTGGGGTGTGTGTGGAGATTTCGCTTCCTACCTACCTGCACCCCTCTGCCACGCTAGGATCAAAGCTATGAAAAGAACAACACAAGGGACACGGGGTTTATACTGGTTTGGGCCACCGTTGTGTGTGTGGATTGCCTCTTGGGCTGATGATGACGAACAATACAAGGAAGAACAGCCTCGCGATGGTCTGTTCTTGGCTGGGGCGATGAACTGATGGGAGGAGCTCAGCCACCTTTCTCTATCTCTCCCTCTCTCTCTACTTACCACCTCTCTACTTGTCGAGCCCTTGGAGGAGACTCAGCCGAACCCCTTGCTACGTGGGTGGCCGGTCCTATTTATAGTGGCCCTGGTCCTCTCCCCAAATATTGAGCGGGAAGGGAGCCAACAATGGCGGGCTAATTTGAAGGGGGGCAGCAAGTATCAACTATCCTGACAAAAGTAGTCTTCGCCTGCGCAAAGCTCTGGTGATGACGCCGTCTTGGGCTCCACGGTGACCTCCGTCTCGTAGTCCTCCTGGTCTTGGTCTCATTGCACCGAAATGGAAACCTTTGCCTGATGCCTCGGTACTCCGCAGCTGCGCTTGCCCCCTTTGCACCAAAGAGGAAAGGAGGACGCTGCACGGGCTGGCACCCGCCTGGCGCCCTGAGTCGTCATGGCTTGCGTCACGGGCACCTCGCGAGGTACCCCGCCTTGATCTCTCCGCCTCCTCGTGAGCCAGCCTGACGAGGCCGTGCCTGAGGAAGCTCCATGTCGTCCGCCCCGCGAGGCTTGGCCCCTCGCGAGGGTCTTGAGTTTGTGTTGGTGAAGATGGGCCATGCTGGGCCCCCCTTTGAGCCATGCCGCAGGCCGCAGGCAGGCAAGTCTGGGGACCCCCGTTCCCAGAACGCCGACAATGATCATGCTAGCAATATGATAATGATGGAGCGTGTCATAATGAATGGAACGGTAGAAAGTTGCATGGCAATATATCTCGGAATGGGTATGGAAATGCCATGATAGGTAGGTATGGTGGCTTTTTTGAGGAAGGTATTTGGTCGGTGTATGATACCGGCGAAAAGTGTGCGGTATTAGAGAGACTAGCAATGGTGGAAGGAAGGAAAGTGCGTATAATCCATGGACTCAACATTAGTCATAAAGAACTCATATACTTATTGCACAAATCTAGAAGTTATCAAAGCAAAGTATTACGCGCATGCTCCTAGGGGGATAGATTGGTAGGAAAAGACCATCGCTCGTCCCTGACAGCCACTCATAAGGAAGACAATCAATAAATAAATCATGCTCCGACTTCATCACATAACGGTTCACCATACGTGCATGCAACGGGAATCACAAACTTTAACACAAGCATTTCTCAAATTCACAACTACTCAACTAGCATGACTCTAATATCACCATCCTCATATCTCAAAACAATTATCAAGCATCAATTTTTTTCTTAGTATTCAACACACTCAAAAGAAAGTTTTACAAATCTTGAATACCAAGCATATTATTATTAAGCAAATTACCATGCTATTAAGACTCTCAAAATTATATAAGTGAAGCATGAGAGATCAATAGTTTCTATAAAACAAATCCACCACCGTGCTCTAAAAGATATAAGTGAAGCACTAGAGCAAAATTATATAACTCAAAAGATATAAGTGAAGCACATAGAGTATTCTATCAAATTCCAAATTATGTATGGCTCTCTCAAAAGGTGTGTACAGCAAGGATGATTGTGGTAGACTAACAAGCAAAGACTCAAATCATAAAATACGCTCCAAGCAAAACACATATCATGTGGTGAATAAAAATATAGCTCCAAGTAAAGTTACCGATAGAAGTAGACGAAAGAGGGGATGCCTTCCGGGGCATCCCCAAGCTTTGGCTTTTAGGTGTCCTTAGATTATCTTTGGGGTGCCATGGGCATCCCCAAGCTTAGGCTCTTGCCACTCCTTGTTCCATAATCCATCAAATCTTTACCCAAAACTTGAAAACTTCACAACACAAAACTTAAAGTAGAAAATCTCGTGAGCTCCGTTAGCGAAAGAAAACAAAAGGCCACTTCAAGGTACTGTAATGAACTCATTATTTATTTATATGGGTGTTATAACTATTGTATTCCAACTTCTCTATGGATTATAAACTATTTTACTAGCCATAGATTCATCAAAATAAGCAAACAACACACGAAAAACAGAATCTGTCAAAAACAGAACAGTCTGTAGTAATCTGTGTCTAGCACAAGATCTGGAACCCCAAAAATTCTAAAATAAATTGCTGGACTTGACGAATTTATCTATTAATCATCTGAAAAAATAATTAACTAAATATCACTCTCCAAATAAAAATTACAGCAGTTCTCATGAGCGCTAAAGTTTCTGTTTTTTACAGCAAGTTCAACAAGACTTTCCCCAAGTCTTCCCAACGGTTCTACTTGGCACAAACACTAATTAAACACAAAAAAACCAAAACAGAGGATAAATAATTTATTAATTACTAAACAGGAGCAAAAATCAAGGAATAAAAATAAAATTGGGTTGCCTCCCAACAAGCGCTATTGTTTAACGCCCCTAGCTAGGCATAACAAGCAAGAATAGATCTAGGTATTGCCATCTTTGGTAGTCAATCCATAAGTGGCTCTCATGATAGATTCATATGGTAATTTTATTTTCTTTCTAGGGAAGTGTTCCATGCCCTTTTTTAATGGAAATTGGAATCTAATATTCCTTTCCTTCATATCAATAATTGCACCAACCGTTCTAAGGAAAGGTCTACCGGGAATAATAGGGCAAGAAGGATTGCAATCTATATCAAGAACGATAAAATCTATGGGCACATAATTCCTATTTGCAATAATAAGAACATCATTAATTCTTCCCATAGGTTTCTTAATAGTGGAATCTGCAATATGCAAGTTTAGAGAGCAATCATCAAAATTACGGAAATCTAGCAAATCACACAAAGTTTTGGGAATAGTAGAGACACTAGCACCCAAATCACACAAAGCATAAAACTCATAATCTTTAATTTTAATTTTAATAGTAGTTTCCCACTCATCATAAAGTTTTCTAGGGATAGAAACTTCCAATTCAAGTTTTTCTTCATAAGATTGCATCAAGGCATCAACGATATGTTTAGTAAACGCTTTATTTTAACTATAAGCGTGAGGAGAATTTAGCACGGATTGCAACAAGGAAATACAATCAATCAAAGAGCAATTTTCATAGTTAAATTCCTTGATATCCATAATAGTGGGTTTAGCAACATCTAGGGTTTTAATTTCTTCAATCCCACTTTTATCAAATTTAGCATCAAGATCAACAAATTCCAAATTCTTAGAACGCCTTCTAGGTGAAGGTGGATCATATTCAGTCCCATCATTATCAAGATTCATATTGCAAAACAAAGATTTAATAGGGGACACATCAATAACTTTTAGATCTTCATCTTTATTTTCATAGGAACTAGAAGAACACGCTTTAATAAAGGCATCTTTCATAGCACGCGTCCTAGCGGTTCTTTCCTTGCACTCGTCAATGGAAATTCTCATGGCTTTGAGAGACTCATTGATATCATGCTTATGTGGAATAGATCTAAGTTTCAAAGAATCAACATCAAGAGCAATTCTATCAACGTTCCTAGCCAAATCATCAATCTTAAGCAATTTTTCTTCAATCAAAGCATTAAAATTCTTTTGTGAAGTAATAAATTCTTTTATATTAGATTCAAAATCAGAGGGCATCTTATTATAATTTCCATAAGAATTGTTGTAGGAATTACCATAATTATTAGAAGGATTACTAGGATAAGGCCTAGGGTTGAAATTTCCTCTATACGCGTTGTTACCAAAATTGTTCCTACCAACAAAATTCACATCCATAGATTCATTATTATTCTCAATCAAAGTAGACAAGGGCACATCATTAGGATCAGAAGAAACACTCTTATTAGAAAATAATTTCATAAGTTCATCCATCTTTCCACTCAAAACATTAATTTCTTCTATCGCATGCACCTTTTTAGTAGATCTTTCAGTATGCCATTGAGAATAATTAACCATAATATTATCTAGGAGTTTAGTAGCTTCTCCTGAAGTGATCTCCATAAAAGTGCCTCCCGCGGCCGAATCTAAAAGACTTCTAGAAGCAAAATTCAATCCGGCATAAAAATTCTGAACAATCATCCACAAATTTAAACCATGAGTAGGGCAATTACGTATCAATAGTTTCATTCTCTCCCAAGCTTGTGCAACATGTTCATGATCAAGTTGCTTAAAATTCATAATATCGTTTCTAAGAGAGATGATCTTAGCGGGAGGAAAATACTTAGAGATAAAAGCATCTTTGCACTTGTTCCATGAATCAATACTATTTTTAGGCAAAGACGAAAACCAAGCTTTAGCACGATCTCTAAGCGAAAAAGGAAATAGATTCAATTTAACAATATAATTATCGACATCTTTCTTATTTTGCATGTCACACAAATCAACGAAGCTATTAAGATGGGTAGCGGCATCTTCACTGGGAAGGCCGGAGAACGGATCTTTCATGACAAGATTCAGCAAAGCAGTATTAATTTCACAAGATTCAGCATTGGTAAGAGGAGAAATCGGAGTGCTAAGGAAATCATTGTTGTTGGTATTTGTGAAGTCACACAATTTAGTATTATCTTGAGCCATCGCAACAAACAAGCAATCCAACACACGAGCAAACAAAAGGCAAACAGGCAAAAAGAGGCAAATAGAGAAAGAGAGGGAGGATAGAGAGAGACAGGGCAAATAAAACGGCAAGGGTGAAGTGGGGGAGAGGAAAACGAGAGGCAAATGGCAAATAATGTAATGCGGGAGATAGGGATTGTGATGGGTACTTGGTATGTTGACTTTTGCGCAGACTCCCCGGCAATGGCACCAGAAATTCTTCTTGCTACCTCTTGAGCACTGCGTATGATTTCCCCGAAGGGGAGAGGATGATGCAGCAAAGTAGCGTAAGTATTTCCCTCAGTTTTTGAGAACCAAGGTATCAATTGTAATGCCCTCGATGCGGCTATATCTCCTACGTGTTGAAGCACGACTTAGAGGCATAACCGCATTGAAAGCAATGTCGCAAGTGAGGTAATCTTCGCGAACAACCTATGTAATGTAAATAAAAGGGGAAAAGATACATAGTTGGCTTACACTCGCCACGTCACATAAATACATAAATAGCATTACATTCATCCAATACACTCATGGTCCGACTATGGTACCAAAATAAAGATCAACCCCCAAATGCAACAAAGTCCCCGATCGCCCCAACTGGGCACCACTACTGAGCATCTGGGAAAGACACATAGTAACGGCGAGAGTCTTCATCGAACTCCCACTTGAGCTCAAGCGCATCGTCTGGAGCGGTATCATCGGTCCCTGCATCTGGTTTTGGAAGTAAACTGTGAGTCACGGGGACTCAGCAATCTCACACCCTCGCGATCAAGACTATTTAAGCTTTTAGGTAAGGCAAGGTATGATGTGGAGCTGCAGCAAGCGACTAGCATATATGATGGCTAACATACGCAAATGAGAGTGAGAAGAGAAGGCAAAAGCACGGTCGAACAACTATGATCAAGAAGTGATGCTAGAACAACCTACGTCAAGCATTACTCCAACACCGTGTTCACTTCCCGGACTCCGCCGAGAAGAGACCATCACGGTTACACACGCGGTTGGTGCATTTTAATTAAATTAAGTTTCATGTTATCTACAACCGGACATTAACAAATTCCCATCTGCCCATAACCGCGGGCACGGCTTTCGAAAGTTCAAATCCCTGCAGGGGAGTCCCAACTTAGCCCATCACAAGCTCTCACGGTCAAGGAAGAATATTCCTTCTCCCAAGACAATCCGATCAGACTCGGCATCCCGGTTACAAGACATCCTCGACAATGGTAAAACAAGTCCAGCAACACCGCCCGAATGTGCCGACAAATCCCGATAGGAGCTGCACATATCTCGTTCTCAGGGCACACTCAGATGAGCCAGACGTTGGGTAGGCCAGCCCAGAGTTGCCCCTGGTAGCCCCGGACATCGATTAGTTGGACCAACACTTAGAGAAGCACTGGCCCGGGGGGTTAAAATAAAGATGACCCTTGAGTCCGCGAAACCCATGGGGGAAAGGCTAGGTGGCGAATGGTAAAACCAATGTTGGGCATTGCTGGAAGAGTTTCATTCAAGGCGAACTGTCAAGGGGTTCCCATTATAACCCAACCGTGTAAGGAACGCAAAAATCCAGGAACATAACACCGATATGATGGAAACTAGGGCGGCAAGAGTGGAACAAAACATTAGGCATAAGGCCAAGCCTTCCAACCATTACCAAGTATATAGGTGCCTTAAGATAAACAAGATGATATGGTGATATCCCAACAATAAACAATGTTCCAACAAGGAACGATCTCCAATCTTCACCTGCAACTAGCAACGCTATAAGAGGGGCTGAGCAAAGCGGTAACATAGCCAAACAACGGCTTGCTAGGACATGGTGGGTTAGAGGTTTGACATGGCAAATTGGGAGGCATGATAAGCAAGTGGTAGGTATCGTAGCATAGGCATAGCAAAAGAGCGATCATCTAGCAAGCAAAGATATAAGTGATTTCGAGGGTATGGTCATCTTGCCTGCAAAGTTTTCAGAGTTGGCTTGATCCTCGTAAGCGAACTTAACGGGCTCCTCGTTCACGTACTCCTCTCCCGGCTCTACCTAGACAAGAACAACAAGCAAAAAAGGAACGCAATCAACCACGTGCAATGCTCAAACAACATAATGCAAACATGGTATGATAAGCGGGATGCGGTATGTGATGCATATGCAACATTTGACAAGGAATGATTGAACCTGGCCTCAACATAGAAATCCAAGAGTGCCACTGGAAGGGTGAGGTGATTTCGGTTGAAATCGATATAAAGGTCACCGGAATCGGATGCACGGTTTGAACATGGCAAGCAAAACAAATATGGCACCGGTCTGCGATAATCAGCAAGCGACCATCTAAATGCATCAAGATAAATATGCTACAGCACCCAAACATGGCAACAAAATGCATGGCAGGGATCCACTCGTGAAGCTTGACAAAAGATGAACACTGAGCTATGGCTAATTCATCCACTAACAGGTTCAAACAAGCATGGCAAAAGAGCAAATGATAACAGGTTTCAGACTTAGTGAAATTAACACAAGCCTGGAATTTATCATCAGGACGCAATCTTTAGAGCATGAAAACTACATGCTATAGGAACTTAACATGGCAAATCAAGGCATGGTATAAAGCTACTCAAAGCACTTAACAAAAGTCCCTTAGTGACCTTGAGCCAAAAGGGATCAGAAAATACAATTGCAAGCAAGTGAACATGGCAAAAACATAAATAGATTCAGACTTAGTGAAAAACTGGAGCATGCAAAACAGTTAACGAGTAGGCATGTTTACGAGCTCGATGCACTCACTACAGAGCATGTCATGACAAACTAAGCATACACCCATCAAGAATACATGACATAGAAGCTAGACATGGCAATAACAACAACATAGCATGCATGGATCAATAGCAACATCCTCGGCAAAATCGCTAAACATGTCAACAATCTGCCAGGATTATTTCATAGCAAAAGTAGAGCTCGATTGACTCAAGCTAGGGTGCTCCATAAATGCAAACAAAGACACGGATGGATAGAGCACCACAATGTTAACAAAACATCCTTACTGATGATCCTCAAAAGAGGCATGGATCACTAGGAAACAACATGAACATATGGCATAACAACAAAATCAGGACAAGGACTTAGTGAAATTCTAAGTCCCTGAAATCAGCATTACCGATTACGCTACTTTGCAAGCTTGTGCTAGTCACCACAAATATCACAAAAATACATGGCAAGCACCTATGTAAAGATGACATGGCATATAACAAAACACATGTAGAGCTCAGGATCATAACATGCACACATTAATCATGGCCAAAATGACAAAAGGCTATTTGTTGAAACAGATCTGACAAATTCATCACATAGCCCTCTTCCAATAGCATTTCGGGCATCAAGATGAGCTCAAATGAAAATGATGAAATGAGATGAAATGATCTACTCGTCGAGGCGAACATTTTGATATGCTACACACACGAATCGGAGCTACAATGAGAAAGTAATGACATGCGGAGAAATGCTAAAAAGTTAGGGTTTCGGGGAGAAGTCAACCCTCGTCCAGATCTGGATCCAACCGGCGGCACTGTTCACGCACGCATCCCGAGGTCTCCGGCGAGGTTGCAGGGCTCCGGCGAGCAAGTAGAGGCGGCGGGGAGGTCGGATCCGGCACGGGACGCGGAAGCCGACGATGGCACGGTCGGCGGCGCGCTCCGCAGGGCGGCGCGGCGCAGCGAACTCCACCGGGCGGCGCGACAAACTCCGGCCACCGGAGCGGGGCGGGGCGGCGCGGCGGAGGAACAAGCGCGGGGGGCGGCGTGAGGTTGGGGATGAGGCGGCGCGGCGCGGGCGCCTCTGGCCCGGGCGCGGCGCGGGCGGGCCGGCCACGGGCCCGGCAGGCTTCGGCGACGGCGGGGCAGGAGCCGCCACGTGGCGAGAGGTGGTTGGCGCGCGGCGGTGCGTCCGGCGCCGGTGGACAATGTCCAGCACGCTGAGGACAAAGGGGACTATGGTTAGGGGTGGATCTGATCCGGAATTTCGGAGGAGGACCTATTTATAGAGGTAGAGGGAGCTAGAGGCTCCAAATTGAGCACGGTTTGCGGCCACGCGATCGTGATCGAACGGCCGAGATGATGGAGGGGTTTTAGGTGGGTTTTGGGCCACTTTGAAAGTGTGTTGGGATGCAACACACACGAGGCCTTTTCGGTCCCTCGGTTAACCGTTGGAGTATCAAACGAAGTCCAAATGGCACGAAACTTGACAGACGGTCTACCGGTAGTAAACCCAGGCCACATGACAAGACTCGGTCCAATCCGCAAATGTTTAACACCTGCACATGGAAAGAGGTAGAAAGGACCACCGGAGGACATAGGAGCGCCGGAATGCAAAACGGACAACGGGGAAAATGCTCGGATGCATGAGACGAACACGTATGCAAATGCAATGCACATGATGACATGATATGAGATGCATGACAAAGACAACAACACACGGAGACAAAAACCCGACAACGATGAAATAAAATAACTTAGTGCCAGAAACGGCAAGAGTTGGGATACAGATAAGGTAAATTACATCCGGGGTGTTACAACACTCCACCACTATGAAAGGATCTCGTCCCGAGATCTAGGACTGGAAAAACTCTGGGTACTCAGAACGGAGGTGATCCTCGCGTTCCCAGGTGGCTTCACGGTCGAATGGTGTGACCACTTGACTTTGAGGAATTTGATTGGCTTGTTGCGAGTCTTGCGCTCAGTTTCTTCAAGAATAGCAACTGGGTGCTCACAATAAGAAAGGTCTTCTTGGAAATCAATGTCTTCGAAGTTGACGGTGCGGTCAGGGGTCTTGAAGCACTTGCAGAGCTGAGAGACATGAAACACGTCGTGCACGTTTGCAAAGTTGGAGGGAAGCTCAAGTTGATAGGCGAGATCGCCTCTCTTGCTGACGATCTTGAAAGGACCCACGTATCTAGGGGCAAGCTTCCCTTTGATACCGAAGCGACGAGTACCTTTCATTGGAGAGACGCGGAGGTAAACATGATCTCCGATCTCGAAAGCCAAATCACGATGCTTACTATCATAGTAGCTCTTCTGACGCGATTGCGCTACTTTGAGGTTATCACGAATAACTTTGCACATCTCTTCTGCCTCTGTGATCAAGTCATTGCCAAGAAGTTGACGTTCACCAGTCTCTGACCAGTTAAGAGGAGTACGGCACTTCCTGCCATAGAGAATTTCAAATGGGGCCTTGCCCGAACTCGCTTGAAAGCTGTTGTTGTAGGAGAACTCGGCATATGGAAGACAATCTTCCCACGTCATATCGAAAGAGATAACACAAGCCCTGAGCATATCTTCAAGAATCTGATTGACACGCTCGACTTGGCCACTAGTTTGAGGATGGAAAGTTGTGCTGAAACGGATGTTGGTGCCCATGGCCTTCTGAAAAGAATCCCAAAACTTCAAGGTGAAGATGCTGCCACGATCTGAAGAAATCAACTGCGGAATACCGTGCAGAGAGACAATCCGAGAGGTATAAAGCTCCGCCAATTTAGCTGCAGTGATAGACTCTTTGATAGGAAGGAAATGAGCCACTTTAGTGAGTTTTTCGATAACAACGAATATAGCATCATTGCCACGCTTGGTCTTTGGAAATCTAGTCACAAAGTCCATCTCAATGTGGTCAAACTTCCATTCTGGAATGGCAAGAGGTTGGAGGAAACCAGCTGGTCGTTGGTGTTCTGCCTTCACTCTTCTGCAGACATCACATTCATTCACGAACTGAGCAATCTCGCGCTTCATTCGAGTCCACCAATATGCCTGCTTGAGGTCATGGTACATCTTTGTGATCCCAGGGTGGATGGAGAGGAGTGAATTGTGAGCCTCGTTCATAATGACTTTACGAAGGTCACCTTTAGGCACAACAATGCGATCCTCGAAGAATAGAGTATCTCAAGACGATAGCACTTGTACTTGGGTTGACTCTTGGCAATCCCAATCTTCACCTTCTTCACCATAGCATCAAGAAGTTGAGCCTCGCGAATCTGATCTTCCAGAGTAGGAGAGACTTGAAGGTTTGCGAGAAATCCTTGAGGAACAACTTGCAGATTGAGTTTGCGGAAAGCTTCACAAAGCTCACGTTGGTAAGGTTTGAGAATCAAACTGTTGCAGTAAGCCTTCCTGCTCAATGCGTCAGCAATTACATTGGCCTTGCCTGGAGTATATTCGATACTCGGATTATACTCTTGAATCATTTCGACCCAACGAGTCTGCCTGAGGTTGAGATTAGGCTGAGTGAAGATGTACTTGAGACTCTTGTGGTCAGTGAAGATGTCCACTTTTCTTCCCAATAAGATATGTCTCCAAGTCAAAAGAGCATGCACAAATGCCGCCAACTCGAGGTCGTGAGTGGGGTAGTTCTTTTCGTTGGGCTTCAACTGGCGAGAAGTATAAGCCACAACTTTCTTCTCTTGCATCAACACTACACCAAGACCTTGAAGAGAGGCATCATAGAAGACCTTAAACGGTTTGGATTCATCAGGAGGAGACGGAACTGGAGCAGTGACTAATTTCTCTTTCAGGGTGTTGAAAGTGATATCACATTCCAGAGACCAAACGTACGTCATGTGCTTCTGGAGAAGGTTTGAAAGAGGCTTCGTGATCTTTGAAAAGTTCTCAATGAACCTTCGACAATAGCGTGCGAGACCAAGGAAGCTGCGGAGTTGCTTCACGTTCTGAGGTGGTTCCCAATTCACAATTGCAGACACCTTCTCAGGATTCACCGCTATGCCCTTGGCAGAGATGATATGCCCAAGATAGAGAACCTCATCGAGCCAAAACTCGCACTTTGAAAACTTGGCATAGAACTTATGTTCTCTGAGCTTATCGAGCACCACATGCAAGTGCTTGGCATGATCTTCCTTGTTCTTGGAAAAGACCAAAATGTCATCGAGGTAGACCAAGACGAAGTCATTTGTGTAGGGGTTGAATATGAAGTTCATCATGCGAGAGAATGTCGGAGGAGCGTTGACGAGGCCAAAAGACATGACAGTGTATTCATATGAACCATAGCTTGTTCTGAATGTCGTCTTGGGAATATCTTTCTCACGAATTCGAATCTGGTGATAGCCCATACAGAGATCAAGCTTGGAGAATACTTGAGCACCTTTGAGTTGTTCAAACAGCTCGTTGATGTTGGGAAGTGGGTACTTGTTCTTTATAGTCTTCTTGTTCAATGGACGGTAGTCGACACAGAGTCGGTCCGTTCCATCCTTTTTCTTCACAAAAAGAACTCCACAACCCCACGGAGAAGAACTAGGTTGGATGAGACCCATTCGCTCTTGAATATCGAGTTGCTTCTTCAGCTCCTTCAACTCTTTAGGTCCAAGATTGTAAGGACGTTTGCAAACAGGTTCCGTACCAGGCTCAAGATCGATGACAAATTCACCTGGCGGGTGCGGAGGCATTCCTGGAAGCTCTTCTGGAAAGACGTCTTGATATTCGCAAACGAATGGAATTTGAGAGATGGCATCCAGCTCACCCTTCTCATTGAGAGAAAACAGACGGATGGTATCATCACAAGCGGCAAAGACAATTACATCCTCAGACGAATGAGTCAATTGAATCCGCCTGGCAGCACAATCAAGATGAGCCTTGTGCTTAGAAAGCCAGTCCATTCCAAGAATAAGATCAATATCCGAGTTACCAAGGACCACTGGAGAGGATAGAAACTTATAGTCGCCCAACGTGATAGTAACATCCGGTGCCATAGCGCTTGCATTCATGAATTTACCTAGAGAAACAACTGACAACTGCCTAGGCAATTCTTGTAAAGGCAACTCATTCTTAGAAACAAATTGTATCGAGATGAAACAATGCAATGCACCAGTGTCAAAAAGAACTTTTGCAGGAATATCGTTAACAGGAAGGTTACCCATGATGACATCTGACGAGTCCTCTGCCTGAGATGCATTCATCAAGTTGACCTTAGAAGACTTGGGGTTATGCTTGACCACAGTCGTACTTGCAGATCTCACAGGAGGAGGAGGAGGAGGAGGAGGAAGACGCCTCTGATTGAAGCATTTGTTGGCATGGTGACCCTTCTGTTGGCACTTGTTGCACGTGACCTCCGAGAGCGGACGGTGATACGGAGCACTTGATCTTGGAGCTTGAGACGAAGTCTTGTTCTGAAAGCCTGGGTTGGGTGGGTGGGAAGATCCATTGCCACCTTTGCTCTTCTGCTGATAAGGCTGATGGAACGGAGGAGGAGGTAGCCAAAACTTTTGCTGCTTAGCCACTTGAGTTGAGGAAGAAGGAGTTGCATCTCTGACTCGCTTCTTGGAAGCATCGCACTTCAGTTGAGTAGTCTCTTGCTTCATTGCCATGTTGTAGAACTCATCGTACTTCTTGGGCTCAAAGAGGATGAGAGCTAGCTGGAGTTCTTCTCTGAGACCACCCCTGAACTGGTATATCATGCTCTTCTCGTCAGGGATGTCCTGCTTAGCAAAACGGGCGAGCTTCTGAAACATGATGTTGTACTGGTAAACAGACATAGTGCCTTGCTTCAGGTTGCGGAATTCCTCATGCTTGCTCTCAACCACACTCTGAGGAATATGATGAGCTTTGAAGTCTTGACGGAATTCATCCCAGGTAATCACACGGCCTCCTCTGGAATCTTTGTACTGCTGGAACCATTCCACAGCTTGGTCTTTGAGTTCGAAGGAGGCAAACTTGACAAAGTCCTCAGGCCTGACGTTACTGCACTCGAAATGCTTGCATATGTCCACGAGCCAATCATCAGCGTCTGTTGCCTCAACACAATTGCTGAAGGTCTTTGCCTGGTTAGCAAGGAACTGGTTGAGTGTACCGAATTGATTCTGATTGTTGCCATGGCCCAGGTTCCCTTGGTTGCGCTCTTGAAGAAGTTGCATGATCAATTGCGTGTTTGCATCGGTAGCGGCCATCACAGCTTGCCATGCCTCCGAAGGTGGAGGTGGTGGTGGCGGATCGGGATTCAGAGTCGTGCGCGTTGGAGGAGCCATCCTGAATAGGGTGACATCCCTTAGCATCTTGACAGACAAATATTGAAGATGAATCACACGGGTTGAAATTGCAACATAAAGTCTTCACATTCGGAGAAAATGAATAATGCATTCCAATCGAAATGGTCACATTTCCATAAATTGAGAAGCCACTTAGAATTGAGGTAGAAGAATAAAACCAACAAGGTACGGACAAGAACGAATACTTGGTGAGGATTACCCAATCCCAATCCAAACATCCGTGGAAGAAGAACTAGAGCTACAAGAATTCCCACCTATGAAACTCCTGAACCTTTCCGGTTATGCAATCAGGTGTTGGGGATACAGGGGAAGCATAATATCTCACCCAAATCTAGCAAATCCTACATCCAGCTGTATCCATCCTTCAACACATAACCAAGAAACCTTCGGAAATCGTTTACCTTAACCTTTGAAAAGCATCCGTTATACAAGTTATGTCAATACTCCCGAACTCCCGCCCCAGTACTGGGTGGCGTCGAGGTTATCTCACCAACAACTGCATAAAAGAGATTTTCGATGTCGGCGAAACTCAGGTATTCCAGAATCTCAACGATAAAATTGTGACGACAACACCTCGGAGCTCAACTCCCCGGGACACTGCCACAACCCCTAAATGACAGGAGGCACCAAGAACAATGTTCTCGTCACAAAACCATCGGAACGATTCCAAGATACCCGCGTGATCCTAAAAAAATTTAGTGAAATTTGAGAAGAGAAGAGTCAAAACTCTACACCAGGATGCCTTACTAAAGCGATGAAGGGACTGGGGAGTAAAAAGAATTCCTAACTCTCCGATATATATAATCCTAAATGACTCAAAACATTTTTCTAGACTCAACAACGCCAGCGATTCGATCAAGCAGGGGGCTCCTAAGGTCGGGGAAGGCTATGATTACCAACTTGTAACGCCCTCGATGCGGCTATATCTCCTACGTGTCGAAGCACGACTTAGAGGCATAACCGCATTGAAAGCAATGCCGCAAGTGAGGTAATCTTCGCAAACAACCCATGTAATGTAAATAAAAGGGGAAAAGATACATAGTTGGCTTACACTCGCCACATCACACAAATACATAAATAGCATTACATTCATCCAATACACTCATGGTCTGACTACGGTACCAAAATAAAGATCAACCCCCAAATGCGACAAAGTCCCCGATCGCCCCAACTGGGCACCACTACTGAGCATCTGGGAAAGACACATAGTAATGGCGAGAGTCTTCATCGAACTCCCACTTGAGCTCAAGCGCATCGTCTGGAGCGGTATCATCGGTCCCTGCATCTGGTTTTGGAAGTAAACTGTGAGTCACAGGGACTCAGCAATCTCACACCCTCGCGATCAAGACTATTTAAGCTTTTAGGTAAGGCAAGGTATGATGTGGAGCTGCAGCAAGCGACTAGCATATATGGTGGCTAACATACGCAAATGAGAGCGAGAAGAGAAGGCAAAAGCACGGTCGAACAACTATGATCAAGAAGTGATCCTAGAACAACCTACGTCAAGCATTACTCCAACACCGTGTTCACTTCCCGGACTCCGCCGAGAAGAGACCATCACGGTTACACATGCGGTTGGTGCATTTTAATTAAATTAAGTTTCATGTTATCTACAACCGGACATTAACAAATTCCCATCTGCCCATAACCGCGGGCACGGCTTTCGAAAGTTCAAATCCCCGCAGAGGAGTCCCAACTTAGCCCATCACAAGCTCTCACGGTCAAGGAAGAATATTCCTTCTCCCAAGACAATCCGATCAAACTCGGCATCCCGGTTACAAGACATCCTCGACAAGGGTAAAACAAGTCTAGCAACACCGCCCGAATGTGCTGACAAATCCCGATAGGAGCTCCACATATCTCGTTCTCAGGGCACACTCAGATGAGCCAGACATCGGGTAGCCAGCCCAGAGTTGCCCCTAGTAGCCCCGGACATCGCTCAGTTGGACCAACACTTAGAGAAGCACTGGCCCGGGGGGGTTAAAATAAATATGACCCTTGAGTCCGCGAAACCAAAGGGAAAAAGGCTAGGTGGCGAATGGTAAAACCAATGTTGGGCATTGCTGGAAGAGTTTCATTCAAGGCGAACTGTCAAGGGGTTCCCATTATAACCCAACCGTGTAAGGAACGCAAAAATCCAGGAACATAACACCGATATGATGGAAACTAGGGCGGCAAGAGTGGAACAAAACATTAGGCATAAGGCCAAGCCTTCCAACCATTACCAAGTATATAGGTGCCTTAAGATAAACAAGATGATATGGTGATATCCCAACAATAAACAATGTTCCAACAAGGACTCCAATCTTCACCTGCAACTAGCAACGCTATAAGAGGGGCTGAGCAAAGCGGTAACATAAGCCAAACAACGCTTGCTAGACATGGTGGGTTAGAGGTTTGCATGGCAAAATATGGGAGGCATGATAAGCAAGTGGTAGGTATCAGCATAGGCATAGCAAAAGAGCGATCATCTAAGCAAGCAAAGATATAAGTGATTTCGAGGGTATGGTCATCTTGCCTGAACAAAGTTTTCAGAGTTGGCTTGATCCTCGTAAGCGAACTTAACAGGAGCTCCTCGTTCACGTTACTCCTCTCCCGGCTCTACCTAGACAAGAACAACAAGCAAAAAAGAACGCAATCAACCACGCAATGCTCAAACAACATAAATGCAAACATGGTATGATAAGCGGGATGCGTATGTGATGCATATGCAACATTTGACAAGGAATGATTGAACCTGGCCTCAACATAGAAATCCAAGAGTGCCACTGGAAGGGTGAGATGAATCGGTTGAAATCGATATAAAGATCACCGGAATCGGATGCACGGTTTGAACATGGCAAGCAAAACAAATATGCACCCGGTCTGCGATAATCAGCAAGCGACCATCTAAATGCATCAAGATAAAATATGCTACAGCACCCAAACATGGCAACAAAATCATGGCAGGGATCCAACTCAGTGAAGCTTTGAACAAAAGATGAACACTGAGCTATGGCTAATTCATCCACTAACAGGTACAAGCATGGCAAAAGAGCAAATGATAACAGGTTTCAGACTTAGTGAAATTAACACAAGCCTGGAATTTATCATCAGGAAGCAATCTTTAGAGCATGAAAACTACATGCTACAGGAACTTAACATGGCAAAGCAAGGCATGGCATAAAGATACTCAAAGCACTTAACAAAAGTCCCTTAGTGACCTTGAGCCAAAAGGGATCACAAAATACAATTGCAAATAAGTGAACATGGCAAAAACATAAACAGATTCAGACTTAGTGAAAAACTGGAGCATGCAAAACAGTTAACGAGTAGGCATGTTTACGAGCTCGATGCACTCACTACAGAGCATGGCATGACAAACTAAGAATACACCCATCAAGAATACATGACATAGAAGCTAGACATGATAAGAACAACAATATAGCATGCACGGATCAATAGCAACATCCTCGGCAAAATCGCTAAACATGTCAACAATCTGCCAGGATTATTTTATAGCAAAAGTAGACCTTGATTGACTCAAGCTAGGGTGCTCCATAAGTGCGAACAAAGACTTGGATGGATAGAGCACCACAATGTTAACAAAACATCCTTACTGATCATCCTCAGAAGAGGCATGGGTCACTAGGAAACAACATGAACATATGGCATAACAACAAAATCAGGACAAGGACTTAGTGAAATTCTAAGTCCCTGAAATCAGCATTACCGATTACGCTAGTTTGCAAGCTTGTGCTAGTCACCACAAATATCACAAAAATACATGGCAAGCACGTCTGTAAAGATGACATGGCATATAACAAAACACATGTAGAGCTCAGGATCATAGCATGCACACATTAATCATGGTAAAAATGACAAAAGGCTATTTGCTGAAACAGATCTGACAAATTCATCACATAGCCCTCTTCCAACAGCATTTCGGGCATCAAGATGAGCTCAAATGAAAATGATGCAATGAGATGAAATGATGTACTCGTCGGGGCGAACATTTTGATATGCTACACGCACGAATCGGAGCTACGATGGGAGAGTTATGACATGCAGAAAAATGCTAAAAAGTTAGGGTTTCGGGGAGAAGTCAACCCTCGTCCAGATCTGGATCCAACCGGCGGCACTATTCATGCACGCATCCTGATGTCTCCGGAGAGGAAGTAGAGGCGGCGGGGAGGTCAGATCCGGCCTGGGACGCGGAAGCCGGCGATGGCGCGGTCGGCGGCGCGCTCCGCAGGGCATCGCGGCGAACTCCACCGGGCGGCGCGGTGAACTCCGGCCACCGGAGCGGGGCGGTGCGGCGGAGGAACAAGCGCGGGCGGCGGCGCGAGGTTGGGGATGAGGCGGCGCGGCGCAGGCGCCTCTGGCCCGGGCGCGGCGCGGGCCGGCCGGCCACAGGCCCGACGGGCTTCGGCGGCGGCGGGGCAGGAGCTGCCATGTGGCGAGAGGTGGTTGGCGCACGGCAGTGCGTCCGGTGCCGGTGGACAATGTCCGGCGCGCTGAGGACGAAGGGGGCTAGGGTTAGGGGTGGATCTGATCCGGAATTTCCGAGGAGGACCTATCTATAGAGGTAGAGGGAGCTAGGAGGCTCCAAATTGAGCACGGTTTGCGGCCATGCGATCGTGATCGAATGAACGAGATGATGGAGGGGTTTTAGGTGGGTTTTGGGCCACTTTGAAAGGGTGTTAGGCTGAAACACACACGAGGCCTTTTCGGTCCCTCGGTTAACCGTTGGAGTATCAAACGAAGTCCAAATGGTGCGAAACTTGACAGGCGGTCTACCGGTAGTAAACCAAGGCCACATGACAAGACTCGGTCCAATCCAGAAATGTTTAACGCCCGCACATGAAAAGAGGTAGGAAGGACCACCGGAGGACATAGGAGCGCCGGAATGCAAAACGGACAATGGGGAAAATGCTCGGATGCATGAGACGAACACGTATGCAAATGCAATGCACATGATGACATGATATGAGATGCATGACAAAGACAACAACACACGGAGACAAAAACCCGACAATGATGAAATAAAATAACTTAGTGCCGGAAACGGCAAGAGTTGGGATACAGATAAGGTAAATTACATCCGGGTGTTACATCAATCCAGTAGGATGCTACGTGCAAGTCCCTTGTACCTACACAAAAACAATATCTCAACGCAACCAACGCGCTTAGGGGTTGCCAATCCCTTCACGGTCACTTACGAAAGTGAGATCTGATAGAGATGATAAATAATATTTTTGGTATTTTTGATATAGAGATGCAAAGTGAAAAGTAAAAGGCAGAGTAAAAAAGCAAAGTAATAATAAAGTGATGGAGATTGATATGATGAGAAAGAGACCTGGGAGCCATAGGTTTCACTAGTGGCTTCTCTCAAGAGCATAAGTATTCTACGGTGGGTGAACAAATTGTTGTTGAGCAATTGACAGAATTGAGCATAGTTATGAGAATATCTAGGTATGATCATGTATATAGGCATCACGTCCGAGACAAGTAGACCGACTCCTGCCTGCATCTACTACTATTACTCCACTCATCGACCGCTATCCATCATGCATCTAGAGTATTAAGTTAAAAACAGAGTAACGCCTTAAGCAAGATGACATGATGTAGAGGGATAGTTTCATGCAATATGATAAAAAAACCCATCTTGTTATCCTCGATGGCAACAATACAATACGTACCTTGCTGCACCTTCTGTCACTGGGAAAGGACACCGCAAGATCGAACCCAAAGCTAATCACTTCTCCCATGGCAAGAAAAACCAATCTAGTAGGCCAAACCAAACTGATAATTCGAAGAGACTTGCAAAGATAACCAATCATACATAAAAGAATTCAGAGAAGATTCAAATATTATTCATAGATAGACTGGATCATAAACCCACAATTCATCGATCTCAACAAACACACCGCAAAAATAAGATTACATCGAATAGATCTCCACGAGAGAGGGGAGAACATTGTATTGAGATCCAAAATAGAGAAGAAGCCATCTAGCTACTAACTATGGACCCGTAGGTCTGAAGTAAACTACTCACACTTCATCGGAGGGGCTTGGATGATGATGTAGAAGCCCTTCGTGATCGATGCCCCCTCCGGTGGAGCTCCGGAACAGGCCCCAAGATGGGATCTCGTGGATACAGAAAGTTGTGGCGGTGGAATTAGGTTTTTGGCTCTGGTTCTGATCGTTTGGGGGTACGTGGATATATATAGGAGGAAGAAGTACGTCGGTGGAGCAACAGGGGGCCCACGAGGGTGGAGGGCGCGCCTGGGGGGCAGGCACGCCCCCCTACCTCGTGGCCTCCTGTTAATTGGCTTGACGTAGGGTCCAAGTCTCTTGAGTTGTATTCGGTGAGAAAATCACGTTCCCGGAGGTTTCATTCCGTTTGGACTCCATTTGATATTCCTTTTCTTCGAAACCCTAAAACTGGCAAAAAAATAGCAATTCTCGGCTGGCCTCCGGTTAATAGGTTAGTCCCAAAAATAATATAAAAGTGGATAATAAAGCCCAATAATGTCCAAAACAATCGATAATATAGCATGGAGCAATCAAAAATTATAGATACGTTGGAGACGTATCAGGTGTTGCTGGAGAAGTCCCAGTATTCACGCAGAAAGTTCCACCCGGGCACGAAGAGACAGATGGATACTGCAAGACCCGAGGCTTACCTGCACAGCCACAAGCCATTATGGGCTCCAGCTTGGTTGGACATCATACTGACTCTGGCCGGACGGTGCTACGAGATGTAGAATAATAGTAGGATTGGATGAGCACCAGCAGTGGCCCAGAGGAACTCTTTGAAATACCATGTTTCAGTCATCCGATTCTCAAACACCAGGTAGTGCGAGGACTTCAACAGAGGCGATCGAATCTTGTGGGGAAAGTGTGCAAGACTCTGCAGAGTACCAAAACCTAGTCGATTAGCCGTGTTCCCGGTCACAGACAAGTTGAGCCTTGGGAACTAAAACTATCGGGAATTCTTGACACAATTAATAATAATGTATTGTGTTTTATTAATAATCGGGTATGAGAGATGGTTGGCGGAACCATCCCATTAACATCCAACTTTTTTAGTAATATTTTTCTTTTCACCCCTTTGTTGTAGGGAAAAATTAGCTTTTCGCGAAAGTCATAACTTAGAGCCCCACCAGCCATGATTGCATATAGCATAGCTATTTTCATTTATCAGTTCTCCCTTGTGACTTTGCTGGCATATTCAAAATGTTAACCTACACGGCTGGAACATCTCATATTGCAGAGGTTTATTCTGATCAGGAGTGAGGCTACGTTCTACCCTCGGTGATATGCCCTTGGAGTCAGATGGACTCGCTATCTTCTACGTCTTCCGCAGTAGTTTATCTTAGAGTGGGCCTTCAACCAATTTATTACTTCTGTAATAAAGAATCTATATGAGATTCCAATGTAATAAAGCATGTGTGATTGTAATTTGATATATACATTGATGTACTGTGTGTGCTAGCATGATCGTGTGGTGGTACAGATACAAAGAGACTTGACCGTTTTCATGTCGGGTCGCTACAAAGTGCTAATTAGATTATTGACTCTAGTGCAAGTGGGAGACTATTGGAAACATGCCCTAGAGCCAACAATGTTGTATTATTATATTTCCATATTCGTAATTAAGTGTTTATATTTCATGCTATAACTGCTATGATCCTGGAATAAGCAATTCAGTGGAAAACTCATATGCACGTGTGGAATGATAAATGGTAAAATAAAAGGTTCCAAGTCTTTCCTTAGGACTAGCTCAAGCATTGTTGGTTATCATGTTTTCCAGATCTTAGGATACCACTAAATGTAATGATAGTCCTAAAACAACAATGAGATTATGACGTTGGAAGAACGATCATATTGAATCGGCCCGATCTTGTTTGTTATGAATGAGTTAATATCATCTGTAATCAATTGTAATAACAAAGAGTGTTAACGTGTGATCTTGCTCCTTAGACCATGAGAGTATCGTGGTCACTTCTTACCATACGGTGGGCTTTGGGACTTCTCAATGTCACATGTAACACGGTGATCATAACGACAACTTACAGGTTCATCGGAAAGTTTGACAAGTGGCCGGATAGCTCGAGAGTGGGCTTTTCTCCTTCGACGATGTAGAGATATTCTTAGGTCCCCCTATATGATGGCATCCATGATCATATTGCCATACACAGGTGACTTCATCACGAGGATGCCGGAACACAATAACGAGAAAGAAGAACAAAACCGGTAACGAGGATTTCGGTATAGTGAGCATAGTGATGACTCGGGAGGATACCGATGCATCCCAGGTTTTGTGAAGTATCACGAAGCAAAGGGAACGTCACATGATAACCAAAGTTTCAGTTGAATATCATTCATGTGCTCATAGGGATCGATATGGACGCCCATGGTTCCATTATCAGTCATTGAACGAAGGTTTTCGTTCATGTCTATGAGTTACCCCGAACCTACGGAGTCACAAGCTTAAGGAAATCACGATATGTTGAGTGTTAGTAGGAAAGGAGTGATGAGAATATATTTGTGGAATTGTTTCATTAATGTTTGAAATAGTTTTGGGAGTATCCAGAAGCGTTTCGGGGTCACCGGAAGGGTTTCGGAGAGTATTGGATCATACCGGGTATTACTGGTAAATAATATATATAGGTGGAAAATGTTTCCGAGATTGTTAAATTATATATAAAAGGTCCTAATATTTATTATAAGTCTTTCATATTTAATTTAATACCAACGGGCCTTAAAAGGGCAAACAGGAGAAAGAGAATAGGGCCACCAAAGCCGAAAAGGAAGTTGCGCCCACTTTCCATGTACGGGGGGGCATATCCTACTTGGGAGGAGTTGGACTCCTCCCCCTTGGCTGGTGCGCCAAGGGGGGTCCTTCCCTCCTTGGTGGCTGCCCTCTCCCTCCCCTCTAACCTATATATACTTGAGGTATTGTCCCTTTTGCAATATACAAGTTTTTGGAGCCTCCTCTAGTTCTTCTAGTTCTAGTTCTAGTTGGTCCTAATTGACTAATCAGAGCTAAGATAATCCTCTCGTCCTCATAATTAGAAGCCTTGTGTGGTCCTAATCTCCTCCCTCTAATTCTCCGGCGACGATTAGCTCTGTATGGTGAAGTGCTGCCGGATCATGAAGGTTGCACACTTGCAACCAAGTAGGAAGGTTGTGCTTTCGGTCTTCAGTTTGAGGGACTGTTCGTGGGCGGTTCATGGGATCGTTCAATGTCGGTTCGAGGGACTCCAAGTATGATATACCCTGACACGTTCTTCTTCCTATGCAACTCGGTGATAGTAACTATCGTGATCCCAACCCCTTATGCATCTTCATATTGATCTCGGGTGATCGTGGGCGTGATTTTTTTTTGTTTTATACTATGTTTTCCAACACATACTTCATGCATTACTCTGTTTGATATGAACTTCATACCTAGAGAAGCAAGTATAGAAGCGCTCTTGAAGTGGAGTAATAGTAGTAGATACAGGTGATATGTCTCCAACGTATCTATAATTTTTGATTGCGCCATGCTATATTATCTACTGTTTTGGACATTATTGGGCTTTATTATCCACTTTTATATTATTTTTGGGACTAACCTACTAACAGGAGGCCCAGCCCAGAATTGCTGTTTTTTGCCTATTTTAGGGTTTTGAAGAAAAGGAATATCAAACGGAGTCCAAACGGAATGAAACCTTCGGGAACGTGATTTTCTCACCGAACAAGACCCATGAGACTTGGACCCTACATCAAGACACAAAAGAGGAGGCCACGAGGTAGGGGGCGCGCCTACCCCCCCCCCCAAGGCGTGCCCTCCACCCACGTGGGCCACCTGTTGCTCCACCGACGTACTCCTTCCTCCTATATATACCTACGTACCCCCAAACGATCATATACGGAGCCAAAACCCTAATTCCACCACCGTAACTTTCATTATCCACGAGATCCCATCTTGGGGCCTGTTCCGGAGCTCCGCCGGAGGGGGCATCGATCACGGAGGGCTTCCACATCATCACCATAGCCCCTCCGATGAAGTGTGAGTAGTTCACCTCAGACCTACGGGTCCACAGTTATTAGCTAGATGGATTCTTCTCTCTTTTTGGATCTCAATACAATGTTCTTCCCCTCTCTTGTGGAGAACTATTCGATGTAATCTTCTTTTTGCGGTGTATTTGTTGAGACCGATGAATTGTGGGTTTATGATCAAGTCTATCTATGAACAATATTTGAATCTTCTCTGAATTCTTTTATGTATGATTGGTTATCTTTGCAAGTCTCTTTGAATTATCAGTTTGGTTTGGCCTACTAGATTGATCTTTCTTGCAATGGGAGAAGTGCTTAGCTTTGGGTTCAATCTTGCTGTGTCCTTTCCCAGTGACAGTAGGGGCAGCAAGGCACGTATTGTATTGTTGCCATCGAGGATAACAAGATGGGGTTTTCATCATATTGCATGAGTTTATCCCTCCACATCATGCCATCTTGCTTAAGGCGTTACTCTGTTTTCATAACTTAATACTCTAGATGCATGATGGATAGCGGTCGATGAGTGGAGTAATAGTAGTAGATGCAGGTAGGAGTCGGTCTACTTGTCTCGGACGTGATGCCTATATACATGATCATACCTAGATATTCTCATAACTATGCTCAATTCTGTCAATTGCTCAACAGTAATTCGTTCACCCACCGTAGAATACCTATGCTCTTGAGAGAAGCCACTAGTGAAACCTGTGGCCCTCGGGTCTATCTTCATCATATTAATCTTCCAATACTTAGTTATTTCCTTCGCTATTTACTTTGCTTTTATTTTACTTTGCATCTTTATCATAAAAATACCAAAAATATTATCTTATCATATCTATTAGATCTCACTCTCGTAAGTGGCCGTGTAGGGATTGACAACCCCTTATCGCGTTGGTTGCGAGGATTTATTTGTTTTGTGCAGGTATGAGGGACTCGCGCGTAGCCTCCTACTGGATTGATACCTTGGTTCTCAAAAACATAGGGAAATACTTGGGGAACCGTTGGGAAGACTTTAGGAAAGTCTTGTTAATCTTGCTGTAAAAAACAGAAACATTAGCGCTCACGAGAAATATTGCCATTTTTAATTGGAAAGTACTATTTAGTTAATTCTTTTTTCATATGATTAATAGATAAATTCCTCACGTCCGGCAATTTATTTTAGAATTTTTGGGGTTCCAGATCTTGCTCTAGCTACAGATTACTACAAACTGTTCTGTTTTTGACAGATTCTGTTTTTCATGTGTTGTTCGCTTATTTTGATGAATCTATGGCTAGTAAAATAGTTTATAAACCATATAGAAGTTGGAATACAGTAGGTTTAACACCAATATAAATAAATAATTAGTTAATTACAGTACCTTGAAGTGGTCTTTTGTTTTCTTTCGCTAACGGAGCTCACGAGATTTTCTACTTTAAGTTTTGTGTTGTGAAGTTTCCAAGTTTTGGGTAAAGATTTGATGGATTATGGAACAAGGAGTTGCAAGAGCCTAAGCTTGGTGATGCCCATGGCACCCCCAAGATAATATAAGGACACCTAAAAGCCAAAGCTTGGGTATGCCCTGGAAGGCATCCCCTCTTTCGTCTACTTCTATCGGTAACTTTACTTGGACCTATATTTTTATTCACCACATGATATGTGTTTTGCTTGGAGCGTATTGTATTATTTGAGTCTTTATTTGTTAGTTTACCACAATCATCCTTGCTGTACACACCTTTCGATAGAGTCATACATGATTTGGAATTTGTTAGAATACTCTATGTGCTTCGCTTATATCGTTTGAGTTATATAGTTTTGCTCTAGTACTTCACTTATATCTTTTAGAGCATGGTGGTGGATTCGTTTTATAGAAACTATTGATCTCTCATGCTTCACTTAGATTATTTTGAGAGTCTTAAATAGCATGTTAATTTGCTTAAATATTCCTAAAATGCTTGGTATTCAAGAATAGTAAAAACTTTCTTATGAGTGTGGTGAATACTATGAGAAGTTTGAGGCTTGATAATTGTTTTGAGATATGAAGATGGTGATATTAAAGTTGTGCTAGTTGAGTAGTTGTGAATTTTAGAAATACTTGTGTTAAAGTTTGTGATTCTCATAGCATGCACGTATGGTGAACCGTTATGTGATGAAGTCGGAGCATGATTTATTTATTGATTGTCTTCCTTATGAGTGGCGGTCGGGGACGAGCGATGGTCTTTTCCTACCAATCTATCCCCCTAGGAGCATGCGTGTAATACTTTGCTTTGATAACTTGTAGATTTTTGCAATAAGTATATGAGTTCTTTATGACTAATGTTGAGTCCATGGATTATACACACTCTCACCCTTCCACCATTGCTAGCCTCTCTAATACCGTGCACCTTTCGCCGGTATCATACACCCACCATATACCTTCCTCAAAACAGCCACCATACCTACCTATTATGGAATTTCCATAGCCATTCCGAGATATATTGCCATGCAAGTTTCCATCGTTCCGTTTATTAGGACACACTCCATCATTGTCATATAGCTTAGCATGATCATGTAGTTGACATCGTATTTGTGGCAAAGCCACCGTTCATAATTCTTTCATACATGTCACTCATGAGTCATTGCATATCCCGGTACACCGCCGGAGGCATTCATATAGAGTCATATTTTGTTCTAAGTATCGAGTTGTAATTGTTGAGTTGTAAGAAAATAAAAAGTGTGATGATCATCATTATTAGAGCATTGTCCCAGTGAGGAAAGGATGATGGAGACTATGATTCCCCCACAAGTCGGGATGAGACTCCAGACGAAAAATAAAAAAAGAGAAAGAAAAGAGGCCATAAAAAATAGAAAAGGCCCAAATAAAAAAATATGAGAGAAAAAGAGAGAAGGGGCAATGCTACTATCCTTTTTACCACACTTGTGCTTCAAAGTAGCACCATGGTATTCATAGTAGAGAGTCTCTCATTTCGTCACTTTCATATACTAGTGGGAATTTTTCATTATAGAACTTGGCTTGTATATTCCAATGATGGGCTTCCTCAAATTGCCCTAGGTATTCGTGAGCAAGCAAGTTGGATGCACACCCACTTAGTTTCTTCTGTGGAGCTTTCATATACTTATAGCTCTAGTGCATCCGTTGCATGGCAATCCCTACTCACTCACATTGATATCTATTGATGGGCATCTCCATAGTCCGTTGATACGCCTAGTTGATGTGAGACTATCTTCTCCCTTTTTGTCTTCTCCACAACCACCCTTCTATTCCACCTATAGTGCTATGTCCATGGCTCACGCTCATGTATTGCGTGAAGATTGAAAAAGTTTTGAGAATGTCAAAAGTATGAAACAATTGCTTGGCTTGTCATCGGGGTTGTGCATGATTTAAATACTTTGTGTGGTGAAGATAGAGCATAGCCAGACTATATGATTTTGTCGGGATAACTTTCTTTGGCCATGTTATTTTGAGAAGACATGATTGCTTTATTTAGTATGCTTGAAGTATTATTATTTTTATGTCAATATGAACTTTTATCTTGAATCTTTCGGATCTGAATATTCATACCACAATTAAGAAGAATTAAATTAAAATTATGCCAAGTAGCACTCCGCATCAAAAATTCTGTTTCTATCATTTACCTACTCGAGGACGAGCTGGAATTATGCTTGGGGATGCTTGATACGTCTCCAACGTATCTATAATTTTTGATTGCTCCATGCTATATTATCTGTTGTTTTGGACATTATTGGGGTTTATTATCCACTTTTATATTATTTTTGGGACTAACCTACTAACCGGAGGCCCAACCCAGAATTGCTGTTTTTTGCCTATTTTAGGGTTTTGAAGAAAAGGAATATCAAACGGAGTCCAAACGGAATGAAACCTTCGGGAACGTGATTTTCTCACCGAACAAGACCCATGAGACTTGGACCCTACATCAAGACACAAAAGAGGAGGCCACGAGGTAGGGGGCGCGCCTACCCCCCCCCCCAAGGCGTGCCCTCCACCCACGTGGGCCACCTGTTGCTCCACCGACGTACTCCTTCCTCCTATATATACCTACGTACCCCCAAACGATCGGATACGGAGCCAAAACCCTAGTTCCACTGCCGTAACTTTCTGTATCCATGAGATCCCATCTTGGGGCCTGTTCCGGAGCTCCGCCGGAGGGGGCATCGATCACGGAGGGCTTCTACATCATCACCATAGCCCCTCCAATGAAGTGTGAGTAGTTCACCTCAGACCTACGGGTCCATAGTTATTAGCTAGATGGCTTCTTCTCTCTTTTTGGATCTCAATACAATGTTCTTCCCCTCTCTTGTGGAGAACTATTCGATGTAATCTTCTTTTTGCGGTGTGTTTGTTGAGATCGATGAATTGTGGGTTTATGCTCAAGTCTATCTATGAACAATATTTGAATCTTCTTTGAATTATTTTATGTATGATTGGTTATGTTTGCAAGTCTCTTCGAATTATTAGTTTGGTTTGGCCTACTAGATTGATCTTTCTTGCAATGGGAGAAGTGCTTAGCTTTGGGTTCAATCTTGCGGTGTCCTTTCCTAGTGAGAGTAAGGGTAAGCACGTATTATATTGTTGCCATCGAGGATAACAAGATTGGGTTTTCATCATATTGCATGAGTTTATACCTCTACATCATGTCATCTTTATTTAGGCGTTACTCTGTTTTCATAACTTAATACTCTAGATGCATGCTGGATAGTGGTCGATGAGTGGAGTAATAGTAGTAGATGCAGGCAGGAGTCGGTCTACTTGTCTCGGATGTGATGCCTATATACATGATCATACCTAGATATTCTCATAACTATGCTCAATTCTGTCAATTGCTCAACAGTAATTCGTTCACTCACCGTAGAATACCTATGCTCTTGAGAAAAGCCACTAGTGAAACCTATGGCCCTCGGGTCTATCTTCATCATATTAATCTTCCAATACTTAGTTATTTCCTTCGCTATTTACTTTGCTTTTATTTTACTTTGCATCTTTATCATAAAATACCAAAAATATTATCTTATCATATCTATCAGTTCTCACTCTCGTAAGTGGACGTGTAGGGATTGACAACCCCTTATCACATTGGTTGCGAGGATTTATTTGTTTTGTGCAGGTACGAGGGACTCGCGTGTAGCCTCCTACTAGATTGATGCCTTGTTTCTCAAAAACTGAGGGAAATACTTATGCTACTTTGCTGCATCATCCGTCCTCTTCGGGGAAAACCAACGCAGTGCTCAAGAGGTAGCAGCAGGCAGGAGCCGGTCTACTTGTCATGGATGTAATGCATATGTACATGATCATGCCATGAATGACATCATAACTGTGCGCTCTTCTATCAATTGCCCAACAGTAATTTGTCTACCCACGGTATGCTATGTTCTTGAGAGAGATGCATATAGAGAAAACTATGGCCCCTGGGTCTATTGTAATCATATGCTAAACCAAAAAATACCTTGTTGTAATTTATTTACTTTTATGTTACTTTGCAATTTATCTATCCACCACTACCAGATTTGATCCTTGCAATTAACGAGTACAAGGGGATTGACAACCCTCTTTCCCGCATTGGGTGCAAGTATTTGCTCTTGTGTGCGTAGGTACTGTCGACGTTTGTTTGTTTGTGTGGATATCCTATTGGTTTGATAACCTTGGTTCTCTACTGAGGGAAATACTATTTGCTACTATATTGCTTCACCCTTTCTCTTCGGGGAAAAACCCAACACAGCTCACAAGTAGTAGGGGCCCACCAAGAAGCCACATGGCCAAGTGGCGTGGCCTACCACTGGCCGCACCTGCCCATGTGGGGCCATGGTGGCTCGCCTCCCAATGCCCTTTAGCCATAAATTCCCATTTACCCTAGAAAAAATCACAACAAATTCTCGGGACTTTCCGCCGCCGTCTATGAGGCAGAACTTGGGCGCATCACTTTTGCTCTCAAGTAGAGCAATTCCACCACTGGGAGGGGGAAATCGAAGCCTTCATCATCACCAACACTCTGTTCATCATGGGGATCAACATCTTCACCAGCACCATCTCATCTCAAAACCCTAGTTCATCTGTTTTGCTAAATCTTTGTATCAAACCTCAAATTGGTACCTCTGGATGCTAGTTGGTTTAATTGCTGGAAGATTATTATGTTCATATTGTTAAACATATATTTATACCCACTGATTATGATCAATATGATGAGTTGTGAGTAGTTCATTTTGTTCTTGTGGACATGTGAGAAGTCTTGTTACTATTTAACATGTTAAGTTGATTTTCGTCCAATGTTTTGATATTATGTTGTGGTGTTCTTCCTCTAGTGTTGTTATGTGAACATCGACTACATGAAACTTCACCATATTTTGGCCTAAAGGAAGGCATTGTGGAATTAGTTTATAGATGATGGGTTGTGTGAGTGATAGAAACCTAAACCCTAGTTTGTGAATTATCCTGTAAGGGGTTGCTTTGGATCCAATTGCTTAATCATATGGTTAGATTGATCGATCTTAATTACTTCTCTTGTAGTTGAGTATGCTATCATGGAGGGTATAATCATAAGTAGGTATTTGTTCAAGTAAGGACAGTTCCTTAGATCCGGTCCACCCACATAACACTTATCAAGGCAATGAACGTTAACTCAATGAATCATGGTTAAAGTAACTTGGCGATACTCCTGTGTGTCCTCAAGAGCATTTTAATTATTATAATAAGTATCATCTGCATGTCCTTAGCACAATCAAGGATTTGTCCACTTGTTGCACTTTGTTACTATTGTCACTTGTTACCTTGCTACAAATTATCTTGCTATCTAACTATCTTACAACACTTGCAATTAAACTTTGCTAAAACCGTCTATCAATTCCTTCTGCTCCTCGTTGGGTCTAACACTCTTAATTATCTAAAGGACTAGGTTAATCTCATATATTTGTGTATCATCAAGACTCTTTTCTGGCATTGTTGACGGGGAGTGTAACACTCTTGGTAAGTGGAATTTGGTAAGGAAACTTTGATCGTATGTGCTGATTTTTAATTACACTTGCTACTATCGAAAATAATCCTTTAAGAGACTTGTTTGGGGTGCCCATGCCAGATGCTCAAGTAGCAAGAGAGGATCCGCCACCTACTAAAAACATTTTCTATGAAATTTCTCTTGGTATTTTGGAAAAAACGCATGATAATTCTTATGCAGGAGATGGAACAATTCACCCTAATATGTACTTGCTTGCTATAGATGGACTTTGTGGATTATGTATGCTTGCAGAGTTATTGAGGGATGACGTTAAGAGTAAGTTATTCCCTTTATCTTTAGAGGGAAAGACATTGGCATGGTATAGCTATAGGATAATTTTCACTCATGGGGCTGGAAACTATTGAATCTTGAGTTCCGTAATAAATTGTATCATATGCATCTAGTACACCATGATGGGAATTATATTTATAATTGTTGGCCTTGTGATGGAGAAAGTATCACTGAAGTTTGGGGATGCTTGAAGATTTAATGCTCAAATGCCCCAATCATGAGCCCTCAAGGCATATTATTGTTCAAAAAATTTATGCTAGGCCTTCTCTCGCGATAAGGAAATGCTTGATGCTTCTTCTACTGGTTATTTCTCAAGTAGACAAATTTAATTCAAATGGGTTATTAAAATAATTAAACATAATGTTTGTTGAATTCAAATGTTTGTTTCATTCAAGCCTTGTGTGATGGATTTTTGGCTAGTTGCCAACCCTATTTGGCAATTGAGTACTCATTTGACATGAACTATAGAGGTCAGCTAGCAACTATTTGTGTTGTTGATTGGCACAATTGGTTGTATCTTTCTGCTTATTGATACATCCATTTTGCATCATGTTTTCCTACTATTATTTATAATGTTTTGGGTCAATATTTCACTTCATGAGTCAATTCTAATGACTTTTCTCTCTTAATATGCAAGATTTACATGAGGGAGGAGATTGCCGACAACTAAAATTCTTGACATAAAAGGAGCTACAATAGAGATAGCTATTCCCTAGAGCTCCAAATGGCCTGAAAATTTATAGAGATTTGTTTTGGAATTAATAAAGAATACTGAAACAAGAATCACCAGGAGGGGACCCACCGGTGAGCCACAAGCTCAGGTGGCGCCCCCTAGGGCGCGCCATGTGAGCTTGTGGGCCCACCAACAGGCCTTCGTGACCTCCCTTCTCCTATATGATGCCATTTTCCGTAGAAAAAATAACAAGAAGACTTTCAGGATGAAGCGTCACCATCTCGGGGAAGAACCTGGGTAGGAGCACTTTTCCTCTTCAGCGGAGTGATTCTGACGGGGATACTTCCCTCCGGGAGGGGGAAATCAAAGCCATCGACGACACCAACAATCCTCTCATTGTGGGAGGACCAATCTTCATCAACATCTTCACCAGCACCATCTCCTCTCAAACCCTAGTTCATCTCTAGTATTCAATCTTTGTCTCCAAACCTCATATTGGTACCTATGGGTTGCTAGTAGTGTTGATTACATCTTATAGTTGATGCTGGTTGGTTTATTAGGTGGAAGATTACATGTTCAGATCCTTAATGATATACAATACCCCTCTGATCTTGAACATGAATATCATTTGTGAGTAGATACGTTTGTTCTTGAAGACATGGGAGAAGTCTTGTTATAAGTAATTATGTGAAGTTAGTATTCGTTCAATATGTTGATGACGTGTATGTTGTTCTTCCTCTAGTGGTGTTGTGTGAACGTTGGCTACGTGACACTTCACCATGTTTGGGCCTAGGGGAAGGCTTTGGGGAGTAATAAGTAGATGATAGGTTGCGACAGTGACAGAAGCTTAAACCCTAGTTTCTGAGTTATTCCGTAAGGGGCTTATTTGGATACATATGTTTGATGATATGGTTAGATTTATCTTAATTCTTCTTTCATAGTTGCGGATGCTTGCGAGAGGGGGTAATCATAAGTCGATTGCTTGTTCAAGTAAGAACAACACCCTAGCACCGGTCCACCCACATATCAAATTATCAAAGTAGTGAATGCGAATCAACTAAGCATAATGAACGTGGCTAGACGAGAATTCCCATGTGTCCTCGAGAATGTTTTGCTCACTATAAGAAGTACTTTCGGCTTGTCCTTTGCTATAAAAAGGATTGGGCCACTGATACGTCTCCAATGTATCTATAATTTTTGATTATTCCATGCTATTATATTATCTATTTTGGATGTTAATGGACTTTATTTTACACTTTTATATTATTTTTCGGACTAACCTATTAACCCAAGGCCAAGTGCAAATTGTTGTTTTTTGCCTATTTCAGTGTTTTGCAGAAAAGAAATATCAAACGGAATCCAAACGGAATGAAACCTTCGGGAACGTGATTTTTGGAACAAACATGATCCAGAGGGCTTGGAGTGGACGTCAAGAAACAAACGAGGAGTCCACGAGGCAGGGGCGTGCCTACCCCCCTGGCGCGCCCTCCCCCCTCGTGGGCCCTGTTGGGGATACACATAACAGGTAGGCCCACGAAGGGTCGAAATATCATGAAGCATGGGGTCCACACAACATGTGGGTCCAGATAAATTTCATACAGACATATTATCCACTCGGACAAGCAGCATACTATCCACTCGACCAAGCAGCATACCATCCACTCGGATGACAGTTCACCACTCGACCGTACGACTCACTCGGATATACGAAGACCAGCAGGTAGCAAAGCAGTTGGCATCACTCTCATAGTGAGGGCTTGGTAGTGGGCTGGCATTATGACATTCATGCCCCACTTTGTAACATAGGAGGTGAGGGGGTGGCGCACTCTATATAAGCCACCCCCACCACTAGACTAGGGGGGCTTTTTTCTTCCACCTCTCTCTATTTCCAACCATTAGTCTCAGGACATGGCTCAGGCATGAGATCCGCTCTCCTCTCGCTCTCTCTCTCAAACACACATTGTAATCTCTTAATACATACTTAGATAAAACAAAGCCTCTCCGGAGCACGAGACGTTGGGATGTTATCTCCACCGTGAGAGGCCCGAACTCGCTAAAACCACCGTGTCACCCATATGGATCTCGATAGATCATGCTCCTTTATCCTACCCCTCTCTTATTGTCGGAATCGTTACCACGACAATTGGCGCCCACCTTGGGGCATGGCGTCTATTGAGCCATGATGCAGATGGTTATTTCTTCTACCACCAGCGGCACATCGGTTCCTGCTGGTACCCTCTGTTCGGTTTGATCTTCATCTTTTAACACATTTTCTATATTGTTCATCTGCCGAACGAGCAAAGCATCGCAAACAGAAGGAAAGCGTACATCCATCCAAGCACGTACAAGGAGAACTATTGGCCTTCAGGTTGGCTAGCCTCCCATCCGCATGAGCGGATCACTTGAATCGGCGCAAAAGCGAGAAACCGACTGCGCCTCCATGGACGACCACCGGCGCCATCCGCCCCGTTGTCGTCTTCATCCTTGGCACAGCCGACTGCGCCTCCACGCGCGGCCGTCGTCGTCGTAGTCCTTGGCACAGCCGACTGCGCCTCCACGCGCGGTCGTCGTCGTCTCCGACCTTGGCACAGCCGACTGCGCCTCCATGCGCGGTCGTCGCTGTCTCCGACCTCGGCACAGCTGACTGCGCCTCCATGGATGACCACCGGCACCATCCGCCCGTCGTCGTCTCCGACCTCGGCACCGTCGACTGTGCCTCCGCGCGCAGCTACCGGCGGCGTCCGCGTCATCATCGTCTCCAACCTCGTCGTTGAGCCACACGCACAACCGTCATCGCCGTTCACCTCGCCGTCGGCTCCGGCCTCGTGTTCTCAGCTACTCGCCGGCGACCTCCATGGTGGTAGCACAGGCACGCGGCGCTCCTACCTCCGGTGCCAGTCGCCTGCGATGGTCTCTGTGGTGGAGGCGCGCTGCGACGGCGACCTTCGAAGCAGCCTCGACCCTCACGTGACGGCCGTGCGGGATTGAGGGAATAAATATCTGGTAAGTGCATGCATAACGTATGCCATTTAATCGAGCAATAACTACGTGCAGGAGAAAAGGAATGGAAGGACAACTCCCACACGTACGCAGATAATGCGGCTCCACCGGCAATCATTAAGAGCATGCCTAATTAACGTCGGTCTCATAATTCCGTCAAGCATGGATCGATCGCTTCGTTAAGGTAATCGCCTTATTAACCAGCCAATTGACGGGGATTACTAACGCCACTTAATCGCTGCGGCCAGAACCAGGCTGTTTCCATGGCTTCCACAGATTCCGCGCCAATTAATTCGTGCATGCATGCATGTATGACTATCCAGCTTTCAACTTCATGGCCATATTTGCTAGTGCTAATTTGCAGGGTCACCCGATGGATCTTTCAATCGGACAGCTGCTAACTAGATTCGCTCAGAGTTCAGACATATGAATTCACTCGGACACAGACTCAAGTTCACTCGGCAGCGGACCCAAATTCACTTGAACTATTTCATTCAGACGCCCCGTGAGTCGCCACTTCGCGGGACGCGTTTGCTTCACTCCGACGCCTGTACATCCTCGCTCGATTGGACATATCCTCAGCTGCCCAACACGCAGTCACGAAGCTGCTCGCATAATCATCAACTTGCCTGACTTGGATGTCCCGTGCGCCTCCACTCCACGGGACGCGTCTACATCACTCGAACGCCCCGCACGTCGTCACTTCGCAGGACGCGTCTACTTCAGTCGGACGCCCCGTGCATCGTCACTCCGTAGGACGCGTCTATTTCAGTCGGACGCCCCGCCCTCATCACTCCGCGGGATGTGTTTACTTCAATCGGGCGCCCCGGGCATCGTCGCTCCGCAGGGCGCGTCTACTTCTCTCGGACGCCCCGTCCATCGTCACTCCGCGGGACGCGTCTATTTCAGTCGGACGCCCCACTAATCATCACTTCGAGGGATGTGTCTACTTCAGTCGGACGCCTCGCTCATCATCACTCTGCGGAACGTGTCTACTTCAGTCGGACCCTCGGGAATCGTCACTCCGTGGGGCGTGTCTACTTCACTCAGACGGCCCGCGCTTCGTCACTCCGTGGGATGCATCTACTTCACTCGGACGCCCCGCGCGTCGCCATCGGTTGGTCACCTCATAACCACTCGGCCGCCCGGCGCGTCGCCATCGCTTGGTCACCTCATCACCACTCGGCTGCTCCGCGCGTCCCCACTCGGTTGGTCACCTCATAATCATTCGGCCGCCCCGCGCGTCGCCATCGGTTGGTCACCTCATCACCACTCGGCCGCCCCGCGCGTCACCACTCGGTTGGTCACCTCATAACCATTCGGCCGCCCCGCACGTCGCCATCGGTTGGTCACCTCATCACCACTCCGCCGCCCCGCGCGTCGCCACTCGGTTGGTCACCTCTCACCACTCGGCCGTCCCGCGCGTCGGCACTCGGTTGGTCACCTCATCACCATTCGGCCGCCCCGCGCGTTGCCATCGGTTGGTTACCTCATAACCACTCGGCCGCCCGGCGCATCGCCATCGCTTGGTCACCTCATCACCACTCGGCCGTCCCGCGCGTCGGCACTCGGTTGGTCACCTCATCACCATTCGGCCGCCCCGCGCGTCGCCATCGGTTGGTCACCTCATAACCACTCGGCCGCCCGGCGCGTCGCCATCGCTTGGTCACCTCATCACCACTCGGCCGTCCCGCGCGTCGGCACTCGGTTGGTCACCTCATCACCATTCGGCCGCCCCGCGCGTCGCCATCGGTTGGTCACCTTTTTCGCCTAAGTTCAAGAAATCCTACTGAGTGATGAGTGAGCCTCTCACTCGAGGGCTTAGCTGCGAATCTGTTTCGCCTAAGTTCGAAAAATCCTACCGAGTGGAGAGCAAACCTCCCACTCGGGGGCTTAGCTGTAGTCCAGTACTCGCCTAAGTTTGAAAAAAAAATCCTACCGAGTGGAGAGCAAACCTCCCACTCGGGGGCTTAGCTGCAGTCCAGTACTCGCCAAAGTGTTTGAAATCCTACCGAGTGGAGAGCAAGCCTCCCACTCGGAGGCTTAGCTGCAGTCCAAGGACTCTCCTAAGTAGCCAAAATCCGACTGAGACAAGAGCAAACCCCTAACTCAAGGAGCTGCATCACAAGTATAATGTGTGCTCCATCCCTATCTGCAAGGACACCGAGACTAAGGTCGACTGTCACCATCGCCTCATCACCACTCGGCCACTCGCGTGCCTTCAGACAGCTAAGTCATTTTACATTATGTTATTTCCGTCTTCCCGAGTGTCCCATAATTCACACATCACGTTCACTCGGAGGCCACACCACCGAGTGTACCTCTACGCTCGGTTGCTTATTTTCACATACTTACTTAGTACTGGTTATGTGACTCCCGAGTCCAACTTCCATTTTTTCGCATACATCATTCACGAACACCATGTGTCGTTCTTCATTTCGAGTTTGCATCGGTCCTCCGGGGCTGCAACTTAGTCGAAACACTACATTTCCGTTTTATTTGAGCCAATATTCCAATAAGTTCAGTCGGATCCGTCGCTTCGACAAGTTCGAACGGATCCTTCGCTCTTTCAGACTCTTGCTGGTTAACCAGCAAGCCCCTTGCACTCCCAGCGGGTGTCTATGGGTGTTATTCACACAAATCATTTGAGCACACACCGAATTTGCTCGAGAAATTATTTCGTTGGCTTGTGCCTTTTTTACACAAGTTGCGCGATCACTCGACGGCCCTATGCGCCAACTTCATCGCTGCTCGGACTCGGTCACCGTACCGGTCCCAGCGCACCACAACCCCGACCTTGTCGTTCTGTTGACTTCAAATACAGCCGACCAACCCCTCTGTGGAATCCTCTTCCTCGTATCAATGGTATAGACCTCGTCAGGCATAAGACAGATAAATCCCTTTTATAATTAAACTGCACCCTTCACTCCTTGCGAGTTTGCCTCTTTCGAGCATCACTCGGAAGCTTCTCCTCATCTTTACCCGAGTCCGACTCGATGAATTACAAATTATCCATTCAAAACTATATTTCTCGTATTCCGGCACGTCCGTTGTCGAAGCCTATAGTACGCTCGGGGGCTACGCCGCGCTCGGGAGCTGCAGCTCATTCGGAATGATACTCTCCTAAGTGGTTGAGTACTTCATCACCAGTCAGACCCTTCACTTCAACAAGTACATTCGATCCGTCACTTTGACAAATTACATAATCACCCAGACACTTTGCGCGCCATCTTCGTTCCTACTCAGACTCAGTTGTCGCGCCGGTCTTGTTGCGCCGCAGCCACACTACACCGACCTCGTCGCTACATCAGCTTCGAAAGCATCTAGCTAACTCCTTCAAGGACCATTTTTGCTACTTGGCTGAACACTTAGTCCTTCACTCGGCCACCTCGCATAGCATCACTTGGCCGCCCCGTGTGTCGCCACTCGGTTGTGCACGTCTTCACGCCTCGACAACCCTGTGCGTCGCCACTCGGTTGTGCCCGTCTTCACCACTCGGCCGCCCCGCGCATCGCCACTCAGTTGTGCACGTCTTCACCACTGGGCCGCCCCGCGCGTTGCCACTCAGTTGTGCACGTCTTCATCATTCGACCACCTCGTACAACCGAGTGATGACTCGGCCGCTTCACGCATCGCCACTCGGTTGTGCACGTCTTCACCACTCGACTGCTCGCGCGTCATCACTCGGTTGTACACATCATCGCCCCTCGGCCACCTTGTGCGTCACCATCAGTTGGACATGTCTTTACCTCTACACCCCCAGCACGGGAACGACTAAGTTACTCATATGATCAAACCTCATATCACACTCTGTAGCAAGCTTACCTCTTTCAAACATCACTCGGGGGCTACGCACAGCCGTTGGCCATGCTGTCCTTAGGGGTTACGCCCATTCGATCAACCCATTGATCACATCAGGAATATATTTATGACCATACATACAAGTGCCACCAAATTTTTCCTTGCAGTCAACATACCCCGATCAGTCGGGAAGCACGTCCACTCGGACAAATACCCCTTTCACGCAAAATCTAATGGTCAATATAAGAAGTACTACTGGAACGACCACTCCCTGGAGTGTCCAGCTTTTTTCTACAGTCGGCAGTTTCAAAGCCGAGTTCATTCACCGTGCCGAGAGCACGAAGATTCACCTGCTTGACCGAGTTCCAGGCTGAATTTATTTCGTGCCGAGTGCACGAAGATCAGTCTAACTCACTCAGCTCCAGGCTGAGCTTATTTACCATGTCAAGCGTCTGAAGATGCATCCGATTCACTCAATTGCAGCCTAAAAGATATTTACCGTGTCGACTACATGGAGGTTTACCAGGAGACTTAAACCCTCTGCCTAACTCATCTAGTCCGACAGAGGCTCGGGGACTACACCCAGTGGGTGCACTCAGCGTGCCCCCACTGGAAGAGAACTCAGAAAGAAACATTTTTGCTCGGTCAAGACCAGCTCCAGATCACTCAAGTATTACTCGACTTCCGAGTCGAGGAGAAACAAGCTAGACCAATACCAGATCCTCAAGTACAACTCGACCTCTGAGTCGGAGAGGAACAAGTTCGATCGGTACCAGCTAAGAAGATTTTTAGTTTTCTCAGACCCCCGTCGACTACCCACAGTCGACGGCGGTCTCGGGGACTACACCCAGTGGGTGCACTCAGCGTGCCCCCACTGGAGTAATCTCCACTCGGTACGGCCTAACCAGTCCGAGTGATGAACAACAAACAAACAAACAAGTTCTAAAGACTCCCGTCAAACTACAAAAAAATCCTATAAGATGAGTTTAACGCTCCTCTGTTGGACCTGTTTTGAGCCTTCTTCTAGGATTCAAAGCGTGAAACTCACACGTTTGGATCCAGAACCGACTCGTATTGACGTTCCCCCGGGATAAAGAATGGCATCTCTCCGAGAGAACAGTCCATGCGGCAATCCTGTTGCCCGGATTTAATGACACATCCATACTTTGATCACGAGTTAACCTCTTCCGAGAGATGAACCAATGTCACCAAATTGCTCCACGCGAACACTTACCCCGATCAGTCGGGAAGCGCAGTGCTGGAATCCATTGAGATTTTGTTCAAACCTTGGTTGTCTGAAAGCACGATGACATGTGCCGAGTATTTCCGTAATCACTCGAACCAAATTGTGTCTTTCACAAACTCGTTCTGCAAAATCACAATCGATTCAGGGGCTAATGTTGGGGATACACATAACAGGTAGGCCCATGAAGGGTCAAAATATCATGAAGCATGGGGTCCACACAACATGTGGATCCAGATAAATTTCATACAGACATATTATCCACTCGGACAAGCAGCATACTATCCACTCGACCAAGCAGCATACCATCCACTCGGATGACAGTTCACCACTCGACCGTACGACTCACTCGGATATACGAAGACCAGCAGGCAGCAAAGCAGTCGGCATCACTCTCATAGTGAGGGCTTGGTAGTGGGCTGGCATTATGACATTCATGCCCCCACTTTGTAACATAGGAGGTGAGGGGGTGGCGCACTCTATATAAGCCACCCCCACCACTAGACTAGGGGGGCTTTTTTCTTCCACCTCTCTCTATTTCCAACCATTAGTCTCAGGACATGGCTCAGGCATGAGATCCGCTCTCCTCTCGCTCTCTCTCTCTCTCAAACACACATTGTAATCTCCGGATACATACTCAGATAAAACAAAGCCTCTCCGGAGCACGAGACGTAGGGCTGTTATCTCCACCGTGAGAGGCCCGACTCGCTAAAACCACCGTGTCACCCATATGCATCTCGATAGATCATGCTCCTTTATCCTACCCCTCTCTTATTGTCGGAATCGTTACCACGGCAGGCCCCTTGTGGCTCAACCGACCTACTTCTTCCTCCTATATATACTCATATACCCTGAAAACATCCAGGAGCACCACGAAACCCTATTTCCACCACCGCAACCTTCTGTACCCAAGAGATCCCATCTTGGGGCCTTTTCCGGAGCTCTGCCGGAGGGGGCATCGATCACAGAGGGCCTCTACATCAACTCCATGGCCCCTCCGATGATGTGTGAGTAGTTTACTTCAGACCTTCAGGTCCATAGTTATTAGCTAGATGGCTTCTTCTCTCTCTTTGAATCTCAATACAAAATTATCCTCGATCTTCTTGGAGATCTATTCGATGTAACTTTTTTGCGGTGTGTTTGTCGAGATCCGATGAATTGTGGGTTTATGATCAAGTCTATCTATGAACAATATTTGATTCTTCTCTGAAATCTTTTATGTATGATTGGTTATCTTTGCAAGTCTCTTCGAATTATCAGTTTGGTTTGGCCTAATAGATTGATCTTTCTTGCAATGGGAGAAGTGCTTAGATTTGGGTTCAATCTTGCGGTGCTCGATCCCAGTGACAGAAAGGGAAATGACATGTATTGTATTGTTGCCATCGAGGATAAAAAGATGGGGTTTATATCATATTGCTTGATTTTATCCCTCTACATCATGTCATCTTACCTAATGTGTTACTCTGTTCTTATGAACTTAATACTCTAGATGCATGTTGTATAGCGTTCGATGTGTGGAGTAATAGTAGTAGATGCAGGCAGGAGTCGGTCTACTTGTCACGGACGTGATGCCTATATACATGATCATGCCTAGATATTCTCATAATTATTCGATTTTCTATCAATTGCTCGTCGGTAATTTGTTCACCCACCGTAATACTTATGCTATCTTGAGAGAAGCCAGTAGTGAAACCTATGGCCCCGGGGTCTATTCTCCATCATATTAATCTTCCGTCAACAAGCTATTTCTATTACCTTTTACTTTGCAATCTTTACTTCTAATCTTTATCATAAAAATACCAAATATATTATCTTATCATTTCTATCAGATCTCACTCTTGTAAGTGACCATGAAGGGATTGACAACCCCTTTATCGCGTTGGTTACGAGGTTCTTATTTGTTTGTGTAGGTACGAGGGACTTGCGTGTGCCCTCGTACTGGATTGATACCTTGGTTCTCAAAAACCGAGGGACATACTTACGCTACTTTGCTGCATCATCCTTTCCTCTTCAAGGGAAAACCAACGTAGTTCTCTAGAGGTAGCAAGAAGGATTTGTGGTGCCGTTGCCGGGGAGTCTACGGACAAGTCAAGACATACCAAGTACCCATCATAAACTCTTATCCCTCGCATTACATTATTTGCCACTTGCCTCTCGTTTTCCTCTCCCCCACTTCACCTTTGCCATTTTATTCACCCTCTTTTTCTGTTCCCCTTCTCTCTTCCAGTTCACCTCTTTTTGCTTGCCTCTTGCTGCCTTAATGTCTGAAATTGGGGAGGTTGTCGTTGATAATAATATGGAAAACTTTGATGCTATCGATGATCCTCTTGAAAATCCTACTATTTTACACACTAAGAAGTTTCGGATTGGTAGCGGTAATATTATTGGGAAGGGAGTTATTCAAGATTTATTTACTTGTGCTGGTGCTCTGCCCACCATGAGAGGGTCTATCCTTCATAAAACTAGTAGTCTCGCGGATGCTATATCATTGCTCATAGTTAAACTTGAAAGACAATTTTTACATATGCATCCTTCCATACAAAGGATTTTCCTAGAATTTTCTAATATTGAGCATTCTTCTGTTAAGCGAGCAGCGACCATCTTTTTAGCTCATGAGTTTAGATTTATAATAAAAGAAGCCAATGAAATTTTTGCGCATTATAGGGTGGACGCCGGCCTTCCTCCCGTAGAAGCAATCCTTTTTTATCAAGAAGACATTATGCGTTTACGATCTTTAGATCATGTTGCTTTTAATGAAAATCTTAGAAAAAAGGTTCCTACCGATGTTCTTGTTAATAGGATCTCTGAACTTAATGATAATTTTGCTATCCAGAACAACGAGCTAGGTTTTTCCCTTGAACAAAGGCTCATGACTTTTTGCCAAAAGAATGCTTATAATGATGAATTGGTTGTGCAATATGAGGGGCCAAAGGAGGAACCAATACCTCCCGAACTTGATCTTGGGGACTTTTGTCTCATTAAATTTAGCCCTTTTCATTACTTTTTCTTGCCACAAATAAAGCTTGTTTCTGAACGTAGGGAGTATGAGATGAGTTTTCACGATTTACCTTATCATTATCATGGCAATACCTAGATCTATCCTTGCTTTTATGCCTAGCTAGGGGCGTTAAACGATAGCGCTTGTTGGGAGGCAACCCAATTTTATTTTTGTTCCTTGCTTTTTGATTCTTTTTAGTAATAAATAATTCATCTAGCCTCTGTTTAGATGTGGTTTTATGCTTTTAATTAGTGTTTGTGCCAAGTAGAACCTTTGGGAAGACTTGGGGAAAGTCTTTGCGATCTTGCTGTAAAAAACAGAAACTTTAGCGCTCACGAGATTTTCTGCCATTTTTTACTGGAGAGTGATTAATAGATAAATTAATCACGTCCATAAATTTATTTTAGAATTTTTGGGGTTCCGTAAGTATTCGAAACCTACATATTACTACAGACTGTTCTGTTTTTGAAAGATTCTGTTTTTCTTGTGTTGTTTGCTTATTTTGATGAATCTATGGCTAGTAATAGAGTTTATGAACCGTAGAAAAGTTGGAATACAGTAGGTTTAACACCAATATAAATAAATAATGAGTTCATTACAGTAACTTGAAGTGGTGGTTTGTTTTCTTTTACTAACGGAGCTCATGAGATTTTCTTTTAAGTTTTTTGTTGTGAAGTTTTCAAGTTTTGGGTAAAGATTTGATGGATTATGGAACAAGGAGAGGCAAGAGCCTAATCTTGGGGATTCCCAACTCACCCCAAGGTAAAATCCAAGGACAACCAAAAGCCTAAGCTTGGGGATGCCCCGGAAGGCATCCGCTCTTTCGTCTTCGTCCATCGGTAACTTTACTTGGAGCTATATTTTTATTCACCACATGATATGTGTTTTGCTTGGAGCATCTTGTATGATTTGATTCTTTGATTTTTAGTTTACCACAATCATCCTTTATGTACACACCTTTTGGGGGAGACACACATGAACCGGAATTTATTAGAATACTCTATGTGCTTCACTTATACCTTTTGAGCTAGATAATTTTGCTCTAGTGCTTCGCTTATATCTTTTAGAGCACGGTGGTGGTTTTATTTTATAGAAATTGTTGATCTCTCATGCTTCACTTATATTATTTTGAGAGTCCCCTAGAACAGCATGTTAATTTGCTTTGGTTATGAATTTAGTCCTAATATGATAGGCATCCAAGATCGGTATAATAAAAACTTTCATAAAAAGTGCATTGAGTACTAGGAGAAGTTTGATACTTGATAATTGTTTTGAGATATAAAGGTGGTAATATTAGAGTGTGCTAGTTGAGTAGTTGTGAATTTGAGAAATACTTGTGTTGAAGTTTGCAAGTCCCATAGCATGCACGTATGGTGACCGTTGTGTAACAAATTTGAAACATGATGTGTTATTTTATTGTCTTCCTTATGAGTGGCGGTCGGGGACGAGCGATGGTCTTTTCCTACTAATCTATCCCCCTAGGAGCATGCAAGTAATGCTTGGTTTTTGATGACTTGTAGATTTTTGCAATAATTATGTGAGTTCTTTATGACTAATGTTGAGTCCATGGATTATACACACTCTCATCCTTCCATCATTGCTAGCCTCTTCGGTATCATGCATTGCCTTTCTCACCTTGAGAGTTGGTGCAAACTTCGTCAGTGCATCCAAACCCCGTGATATGATATGCTCTGTCACACATAAACCTCCTTATATGTTCCTCAAAACAGCCACCATACCTACCTATTATGGCATTTCCATAGCCATTCCGAGATATATTGCCATGCAACTTTCCACTGTTCCATTTATCATGACACACATCATCATTGTCATATTGCCTTGCATGATCATGTAGTTAACATCTTATTTGTGGCAAAGCCACCGTTCATAATTTTTCATACATGTCACTCTTGATTCATTGCCCTTCCCAGTACACCGCCGGAGGCATTCATATAGAGTCATATTTGGTTCTAGTATAGAGTTGTAATCATTGAGTTGTAAATAAATAGAAGTGTGTTGATCATCACTAATAGAGCATTGTCCCAAAAAAAGAGAAATAAAAAGGGGCAATGCTACTATCCTTTTTTCCACACTTGTGCTTCAAAGTAGCACCATGATCTTTATGATAGAGAGTCTCTTGTTTGGTCACTTTCATAGACTAGTGGGAATTTTTCATTATAGAACTTGGCTTGTATATTCCAACAATGGGCTTCGTCAAATGCCCTAGGTCTTCGTGAGCAAGCAAGTTGGATGCACACCCACTTAGTTTCTTTTGTTGAGCTTTCATACATCTATAGCTCTAGTGCATCCGTTGCATGGCAATCCCTACTCCTTGCATTGACATAAATTGATGGGCATCTCCCTAGCCCATTTATTAGCCGCGTCGATGTGAGACTTTCTCCGTTTTTGTCTTCTCCACATAACCCCCATCATCATATTCTATTACACCCATAGTGCTATATCCATGGCTCACGCTCATGTATTGTGTGAAAGTTGAAAAAAGTTTGAGATTACTAAAGTGTGAAACAATTTCTTGGCTTGTCATCTGGGTTGTGCATGAGAGCATTCTTGTGTGACGAAAATGGAGCATGACCGAACTATATGATTTTGTAGGGATGAACATTCTTTTGCCATGTTATTTTGAGAAGACATAATTGCTTAGTTAGTATGCTTGAAGTATTACTATTTTTAAGTCAATATTAGAATTTGTCTTGAATCTTTCGGATCTGAATATTCATGCCACAATAAAGAGAATTACATTGAGAATTATGCTAGGTAGAATTCCACATCAAAAATTCCGTTTTTATCATTTACCTACTCGAGGACGAGCAGGAATTAAGATTGGGGATGCTTGATACGTCTCCAACGTATCTATAATTTTTTATTGTTCCATGCTATTATATTATATGTTTCGGATGTTAATGGGCTTTATTTTACACTTTTATATTATTTTTGGGACTAACCTATTAACCCAAGGTCCAGTGCAAATTGTTGTTTTTTTGCCTATTTCAGTGTTTCGCAGAAAAGGAATATCAAACGGAATCCAAACGGAATGAAACCTTCGGGAACGTGATTTTTGGAACAAACGTGATCCAGAGGACTTGGAGTGGATGTCAAGAAACAAATGAGGAGTCCACGAGGCAGGGGGCGCGCCTACCCCTGGGCGCGCCCTCCCCCCTCGTGGGCCCCTCGTGGCTCAACCGACCTACTTCTTCCTCCTATATATACTCATATACCATGGAAACATCCAGGAGCACCACGAAACCCTATTTCCACTGCCGCAACCTTATGTACCCAAGAGATCCCATCTTGGGGCCTTTTTCAGAGCTCTGCCGGAGGGGGCATCGATCACGGAGGGCCTCTACATCAACTCCATGGCCCCTCCGATGATGTGTGAGTAGTTTACTTCAGACCTTCGGGTCCATAGTTATTAGCTAGATGGCTTCTTCTCTCTCTTTGAATCTCAATACAAAGTTCTCCTCGATCTACTTGGAGATCTATTCGATGTAACTCTTTTTGCGGTGTGTTTGTCGAGATCCGATGAATTCTGGGTTTATGATCAAGTCTATCTATGAACAATATTTGATTCTTCTCTGAAATCTTTTATGTATGATTGGTTATCTTTGCAAGTCTCTTCGAATTATCCGTTTGGTTTGGCCTAGTAGATTGATCTTTCTTGCAATGGGAGAAGTGCTTAGCTTTGGGTTCAATCTTGCAGTGCTCGATCCTAGTGACAGAAAGGGAAACGACACGTATTGTATTGTTCCCATCGAGGATAAAAAGATGGGGTTTATATCATATTGCTTGAGTTTATCCCTCTGCATCATGTCATCTTACCTAATGTGTTACTCTGTTCTTATGAACTTAATACTCTAGATGCATGCTGGATAGCGGTCGATGTGTGGAGCAATAGTAGTAGATTCAGGCAGGAGTCGGTCTACTTGTCACACACGTGATGCCTATATACATGATCATGCCTAGATATTCTCATAATTATTCGCTTTTCTATCAATTGCTCGATAGTAATTTGTTCACCCACTGTAATACTTATGCTATCTTGAGAGAAGCCACTAGTGAAACATATGGCCCCCGTGTCTATTCTCCATCATATTAATCTTTCGTCAACAAGCTATTTCTATTACCTTTTATTTTGCAATCTTTACTTGTAATATTTATCATAAAAATACCAAAAATATTATCTTATCATCTCTATCAGATCTCACTCTCGTAAGTGACCGTGAAGGGATTGACAACCCCTTTATCGCGTTGGTTGCGAGGTTCTTATTTGTTTGTGTAGGTACGAGGGACTTGTGTGTGGCCTCCTACTGGATTCATACCTTGGTTCTCAAAAACTAAGGGAAATACTTACGCTACTTTGCTGCATCACCCTTTCCTCTTCAAGGGAAAACCAACGCAGTGCTCAAGAGGTAGCAGCCACCTTGTTGCACTCTTGTTACTTGTTAGTTGTCATGAATTACCTTGCTACAAAACTATTTGTTATCACTACTTACAACACTTGTAGCGAATGTCTTGCTAAAAACCACTTTTCATTTCCTTATGCTCCACGTTTGGTTCGACGCTCTTACTTATCGAAAGGACTACGATTGATCCCCTATATTTGTGGGTCGTCACTTATGGATTTACTAACAGGGAAACAACAGAAAGATGGGCTTGGTTCATGGATAAGCTTCATCAAGCAATTGGTTGTCCACCTGGACTTGCAATTTGTTCGGGTGCAGGAAAACGGATTGATACTGAAATTGAAAAGGTGTATAGGTATGCTGGTGTTGGGGAACGCGGTAATTTCAAAAAAATCCTACGCACACACAAGATCATGGTGATGCACAGCAACGAGACGGGAGAGTATCGTCTACGTACCCTCGTAGACCGTAAGCGGAAGCGTTATGAGAACGCAGTTGATGTAGTCGTACGTCTTCACGATCTGACCGATCCAAGTACCGAACACACGACACCTCTGAGTTCAGAACACATTCAGCTCGATGACGTCCCATGAACTCTGATCCAGCAGAGCTTCACGGGAGATTTCCGTCAACATGACGGTGTGATGACGGTGATGATGTTGCTACCGATGCAGGGCTTCACCTAAGCACCGCTACGATATGATAGAGGTGGATTATGGTGGAGGGGGGCACCGCACGCGGCTTGGAACAATCAACTTGTGTGTTCTAGGGTGCCCCCTGCCCCCGTATATAAAGGAGCAAGGGGGAGGCCGGCCGGCCCTCCTAGGGCGTGCCAGGAGGAGGAATCCTCTTCCTAGTAGTAGTAGGACTCCCCTTTCCTACTACTACTAGGAGGAAAGGAAGGAGGAGAGGGAGGAAAGGAGGAAAGGGGGCCGGCCCCCTAGTCCAATTTGGTTTGGGCTAGGGGGGCCGCGCGCCCTGCCTCCTCTCTTCCACCACTAGGCCCATGAGGCCCAATACTTCTTCCCCGTATTCCCGTAACTCCCCGGTACTCCAAAAAATACCCGAATCACTCGGAACCTTTCCGATGTCCGAATATAGTCGTCCAATATATTGATATTTACATCTTGACCATTTCGAGACTCCTCGTCATGTCCCCGATCTCATCCGGGACTCCTAACTACCTTTGGTACATCAAATCACATAAACTCATAATACCGATCATCACCGAACGTTAAGCGTGCGGACCCTACGGGTTCGAGAACTATGTAGACATGGCCGAGACATGTCTCCGGTCAATCACCAATAGTGGAACCTGGAGGTTTATATTGGCTCCTACATATTCTACGAAGATCTTTATCGGTCAAACCGCATAACAACATACATTGTTCCCTTTGTCATCGGTATGTTACTTGCCCGAGATTCGATCATCGGTATCTCAATACCTAGTTCAATCTCGTTACCGGCAAGTCTCTTTACTCATTTTCATAATGCATTATCCCGCAACTAACTCATTAGTTGCATTGCTTGCAAGGCTTATAGTGATGTGCATTACCGAGAGGGCCCAGAGATACCTCTCCGACAATCGGAGTGACAAATCCTAATCTTGATCTATGCCAACTCAACAAGTACCATCGGAGACACCTGTAGAGCACCTTTATAATCACCCAGTTACATTGTGACGTTTGGTAGCACACAAGGTGTTCCTCCGGTAATCGGGAGTTGCATAATCTCATAGTCATAGGAACATGTATAAGTCATGAAGAAAGCAATAGCAGTAAACTAAAACGATCAAGTGCTAAGCTAATGGAATGGGTCAAGTCAATCACACCATTCTCCTAATGATGTGATCCCATTTATTAAATGACATCTCATGTCTATGGTTAGGAAACATAACCATCTTTGATTAACGAGCTAGTCAAGTAGAGGCATACTAGTGACACTCTGTTTCTCTATGTATTCACACATGTATTATGTTTTCGGTTAATACAATTCTAGCATGAATAATAAACATTTATCATGAAATAAGGAAATAAATAATAACTTTATTATTGCCTCTAGGGCATATTTCCTTCAGTCTCCCACTTGCACTAGAGTCAATAATCTAGTTCACATCGTCATGTGATTTAACACCAATAGTTCACATCTTTATGTGATTAGTTCACATCTCTATGTGACTAATACCCAAAGGGTTTACTAGAGTCAATAATCTAGCTCACGTCGCTATGTGATTAACACCCAAAGAGTGATCATGTTTTGCTTGTGAGAGAAGTTTAGTCTACGGGTCTGCAACATTCAGATCCGTATGTATTTTGCAAATTTCTATGTCTACAATACTCTGCACGGAGCTACTCTAGCTAATTGCTCCCACTTTCAATATGTATCTAGATCGATACTTAGAGTCATCTAGATCGATGTAAAAAGCTTGCATCAATGTAACTCTTTACGGTGAACTCTTTTATCACCTCCATAACCGAGAAATATTTCCTTAGTCCTCTAAGGATAATTTTGACCGTTGTCTAGTGATCTACTCCTAGATCACTATTGTACTCCCTTGCCAGAATCATGCTAAGGTATACAATAGGACTGGTACACAGCATAGCATACTTTATAGAACCTATGACTGAGGCATAGGGAATGACTTTTCATTCTCTTTCTGTTTTCTGTCGTAGTCGGGTTTGAGTCTTTACTCAACTTTACACCTTGCAACACAGGCAAGAACTCCTTCTTTGACTGTCCCATTTTGAACTATTTCAAAATCTTGTCAAGGTATGTACTCATTGAAAAATATATCAAGCATCTTGATCTATCTCTATAGATCTTGATGTTCAATATGTAAGTAGCTTTACCGAGGTCTTTCTTTGAAAAACTCCTTTCAAACACTCCTTTATGCTTTCTAGAAAAATTATACATTATTTCCGATCAATAATATGTCATTCACATATACTTATCAGAAATGTTGTAGTGCTCCCACTCACTTTCTTGTAAATACATGCTTCACCGCAAGTCTGTATAAAACTATATGCTTTGATCAACTCATCAAAGCGTATATTCCAATTCCGAAATGTTTGCACCAGTCCATAGATGGATCGCTGGAGCTTGTACACTTTGTTAGCACCTTTAGGATTGACAAAACCTTCTGGTTGCATCATATACAACTCTTTTTAAGTCCACTAAGGAATGCAGTTTTGTTATCCATTTGCCAGATTTCATAAAATGCGGCAATTGCTAACATGTTTGAGAAAATCTCATTGTAGTCAACACCTTGATCTTGTCGAAAAACCTTTTTCGACAATTAGAGCTATGTAGATAGTAATACTACTATCAGCGTCTGTCTTCCTCTTGAAGATCCATTTATTCTCAATGGCTTGCCGATCATCGGGCAAGTCAACCAAAGTCCACACTTTGTTCTCGTACATGGATCCCATCTCAGATTTCATGGCCTCAAGCCATTTCGCGGAATCTGGGCTCATCATCGCTTCCTCATAGTTTGTAGGTTCGTCATGGTCTAGTAACATAACTTCCAGAACAGGATTACCATACCACTCTGGTGCAGACCGTACTCTGGTTGACCTACGAGGTTCGGTAGTAACTTGATCTGAAGTTTCATGATCATCATCATTAGCTTCCTCACTAATTGGTGTAGGAATCACTGGAACTGATTTTTGTGATGAACTACTTTCCAATTCGGGAGAAGGTACAATTACCTTATCAAGTTCTACTTTCCTCCCACTCACTTCTTTCGAGAGAAACTCCTTCTCTAGAAAGGATCCATTCTTAGCAACAAAATATCTTGCCTTCGGATTTGTGATAGAAGGTGTACCCAACAGTTTCCTTTGGGTATCCTATGAAGATGCACTACTCTGATTTGGGTTCGAGCTTATCAGTTTGAAACTTTTTCACATAAGCATCGCAACCCCAAACTTTAATAAATGACAGCTTTGGTTTCTTGCCAAACCATAGTTCATACAGTGTCATCTCAACAGATTTAGATGGTGCCCTATTTAATGTGAATGCAGTTGTCTCTAATGCATAACCCCAAAACGATAGCGGTAAATCAGTAAGAGACATCATAGATCGCACCATATCTAGTAAAGTACGATTACAGCGTTCGGACACACCATTGCACTGTGGTGTTCCGGGTGGCGTAAGTTGCGAAACTATTCCGCATTGTTTCAAATGAAGACCAAACTCGTAACTCAAATATTCTCCTCCACGATCAGATCATAGAAACTTTATTTTCTTGTTATGATGATTTTCCACTTCACTCTAAAATTCTTTGAACTTTTCAAATGTTTCAGACTTATGTTTCATCAAGTAGATATACCCATATCTGCTCAAATCATCTGTGAAGGTGAGAAAATAATGATACCCGCTGTGAGCCTTAATATTCATCAGACCACATACATCAGTATGTATGATTTCCAACAAATCTGTTGCTCGCTCCATAGTTCCGGAGAATGGCGTTTTAGTCATCTTGCCCATGAGTCATGGTTCGCAAGTACCAAGTGATTCCAAAAGTCCATCAGAATGTAGTTTCTTCATGCTCTTTACACCAATATGACCTAAATGGCAGTGCCACAAATTAGTTGCACTATCATTATCAACTTTGCATCTTTTGGCTTCAACATTATGAATATGTGTATCACTACTATCGAGATTCATTAAAATTAGACCACTCTTCAAGGGTGCATGACCATAAAAGATATTACTCATATAAATAGAACAACCATTATTCTCTGATTTAAATGAATAACCGTCTCGCATCAAACAAGATCCAGATATAATGTTCATGCTCAACGCTGGCACCAAATAACAAGTATTCAGGTCTAAAACTAATCCCGAAGGTAGATGTAGAGGTAGCGTGCCGACGGCGATCACATCGACTTTGGAACCATTTCCCACGCGCATTGTCACCTTGTCCTTAGCCAATCTTCGCTTAATCCGTAGTCCCTGTTTCGAGTTGCAAATATTAGCAACAGAACCAGTATCAAATACCCAGGTGCTACTACGAGCTTTAGTAAGGTACACATCAATAACATGTATATCACATATACCTTTGTTCACCTTGCCATCCTTCTTATCCGCCAAATACTTGGGGTAGTTCCACTTCCAGTGACCAGTCCCTTTGTAGTAGAAGCACTCAGTCTCAGGCTTAGGTCCAGACTTGGGTTTCTTCTCTTGAGCAGCAACTTGTTTGCCATTCTTTTTGAAGTTCCCTTTCTTCTTCCCTTTACCCTTTTTCTTGAAACTGGTGGTCTTGTTGACCATCAACACTTGATGCTCCTTCTTGATTTCTACCTCCGCAGCTTTTAGCATTGCGAAGAGCTCGAGAATCGTCTTATCCATCCCTTGCATATTATAGTTCATCACGAAGCTCTTGTAGCTTGGTGGCAGTGATTGAAGAACTCTGTCAATGACACTATCAACAGGAAGATTAACTCCCAGTTGAGTCAAGTGGTTATGGTACCCGGACATTCTGAGTATATGTTCACTGACAAAACTATTCTCCTCCATCTTGCAGCTGTAGAACTTATTGGAGACTTCATATCTCTCAATTCGGGCATTTTCTTGAAATATTAACTTCAACTCCTGGAACATATCATATGCTCCATGACGTTCAAAACGTCGTTGAAGTCCCGGTTCTAAGCCATAAAGCATGGCACACTAAACTATCGAGTAGTCATCAGCTTTGCTCTGCGAGACGTTCATAACATCTAGCGTTGCTCCTGCAGCAGGTTTGGCACCTAGCGGTGCTTCTAGGACGTAATTCTTCTGTGCAGCAATGAGGATAATCCTCAAGTTACGGACCCAGTCCGTGTAATTGCTACCATCATCTTTCAACTTTGCTTTCTCAAGGAACGCATTAAAATTTAACGAAACAACAACACGGGCCATCTATCTACAACAACATAGACAAGCAAAATACTATCAGGTACTAAGTTCATGATAAATTAAAGTTCAATTAATCATATTTAAGAACTCCCACTTAGATAGACATCCCTCTAATCATCTAAGTGATCACGTGATCCATATCAACTAAACCATGACCGATCATCATGTGAAATGGAGTAGTTTTCAATGGTGAACATCACTATGTTGATCATATCTACTATATGATTCACGCTCGACCTTTCGGTCTCAGTGTTCCGAGGCCATATCTGCATATGCTAGGCTCGTCAAGTTTAACCCGAGTATTTCTGCGTGTGCAAAACTGGCTTGCACCCGTTGTATGTGAACGTAGAGCTTATCACACCCGATCATCACGTGGTGTCTCGGCACGACGAACTTTGGCAACAGTGCATACTCAGGGAGAACACTTGTACCTTGAAATTTAGTGAGAGATCATCTTATAATGCTACCGTCAATCAAGCAGAATAAGATGCATAAAGGATAAACATCACATGCAATTAATATAAGCGATATATTATGGCCATCATCATCTTGTGCCTGTGATATCCATCTCCAAAGCACCGTCATGATCACCATCATCACCGGCTTGACACCTTGATCTCCATTGAAGCATCGTTGTCGTCACGCCAACTATTGCCTCCACGACTATCGCTACCGCTTAGTGATAAAGTAAAGCAATTACATGGCGATTGAATTTCATACAATAAAGCGACAACCATATGGCTCCTGCTAGTTGCCGATAACTGTGTTACAAAACATGATCATCTCATACATTAAAATTTAGCATCATGTCTTGACCATATCACATCACAACATGCCCTGCAAAAACAAGTTAGACGTCCTCTACTTTGTTGTTGCAAGTTTTACGTGGCTGCTACAGGCTGAGCAAGAACCGTTCTTACCTACGCATCAAAACCACAAAAATATTTCGTCAAGTTAGTGTTGTTTTAACCTTCAACAAGGACCGGGCGTAGTCACACTCGGTTCAACTAAAGTTGGAGAAACTGACACCCGCCAGCCACCTGTGTGCGAAGCACGTCGGTAGAACCAGTCTCGCGTAAGCGTATGCGTAATGTCGGTCCGGGCCGCTTCATCCAACAATACCGCCGAACCAAAGTATGACATGCTGGTAAGCAGTATGACTTGTATCGCCCACAACTCACTTGTGTTCTACTCGTGCATATAACATCTATGCATAAACCTGGCTCTGATGCCGCTGTTGGGGAACGTTGTAATTTCAAAAAAATCCTATGCACAAATAAGATCATGGTGATGCACAACAACGAGAGGGGAGAGTATCGTCTACGTACCCACGTAGACCGTAAGTGGAAGCGTTATGAGAACGCGGTTGATGTAGTCGTACGTCTTCACGATCCGACCGATCTAAGTACCGAACGCACGGCACCTCCGAGTTCAGCACACGTTCAGCTCGATGGCATCCCACGAACTCCGATCCAGCAGAGCTTCACGGGAGAGTTCCGTCAGCATGACGGTGTGATGACGGTGATGATGTTGCTACCGATGCAGGGCTTCACCTAAGCACCTCTATGATATGATCGAGGTGGATTATGGTGGAGGGGGCACCGCACATGGCTTGGAACAATCAACTTGTGTGTTCTAGGGTGCCCCCTGCCCCCGTATATAAAGGAGCAAGGGGAAGGCCGGCCGGCCCTCCTAGGGCGCGCCAGGAGGAGTCCTCCTCCTAGTAGGAGTAGGACTCCCCTTTCCTACTCCTACTAGGAGGAGGAAAGGAAGGAGGAGAGGGAGAAGGAAGGAGAGGGGGGAAAGGAGGAAAGGGGGTCCGGCCCCCTAGTCCAATTCAGTTTGGGCTAGGGGGGTCGCGCGCCCTGCCTCCTCTCTTCCACCACTTGGCCCATGAGGCCCAATACTTCTTCCCCGTATTCCAGTAACTCCCCGGTACTCCGAAAAATACCTGAATCATTCAGAACCTTTCCGATGTCCGAATATAGTCGTCCAATATATCGATCTTTACGTCTCGACCATTTCGAGACTCCTCGTCATGTCCCCAATCTCATCCGGGACTCTGAAATACCTTCGGTACATCAAACAACATAAACTCATAATACCGAACGTTAAGCGTGCGGACCCTATGGGTTGGAGAACTATGTAGACATGACCGAGATACGTCTCTGGTCAATAACCAATAGCGGAACCTGGATGTTCATATTGGCTCCTACATATTTTACGAAGATCTTTATCGGTCAAACCGCATAACAACATACGTTGTTCCCTTTGTCATCGGTATGTTACTTGCCCGAGATTCGATCATCGATATCTCAATACCTAGTTCAATCTCGTTACCGGCAAGTCTCTGTACTCGTTTCCGTAATGCATTATCCCACAACTAACTCATTAGTTGCATTGCTTGCAAGGCTTGTAGTGATGTGCATTATCGAGAGGGCCTAGAGATACCTCTCCGACAATCGGAGTGACAAATCCTAATCTTGATCTATGCCAACTCAACAAGTACCATCGGAGACACCTGTAGAGCACCTTTATAATCACCCAGTTACATCGTGACGTTTGGTAGCACACAAAGTGTTCCTCCGGTAATCGGGAGTTGCATAATCTCATAGTCATAGGAACATGTATAAGTCATGAAGAAAGCAATAGCAGTAAACTAAAATATCAAGTGCTAAGCTAACGGAATGGGTCAAGTCAATCACATCATTCTCCTAATGATGTGATCCTGTTTATCAAATGACATCTCATGTCTATGGTTAGGAAACATAACCATCTTTGATTAACGAGCTAGTCAAGTAGAGGCATACTAGTGACACTCTGTTTGTCTATGTATTCACACATGTATTATGTTTCCGGTTAATAAAATTCTAGCATTAATAATAAATATTTATCATGAAATAAGGAAATGAATAATAACTTTATTATTGCCTCTAGCGCATATTTCCTTCAGTTGGACATAGGGAATCCATGCGGCACTTGGTTTTCAACTATAAGAAAAAAATTGATGGTAAAGTATTTGATGACCATATGTGGCCAGCAACTTATGCATAGACTCCAGAAGCTTTCAAAGTCCACATGGTAGTGTTACATGAGAAAAAACCTAAAGCAATAGAGTATTTGACAAGATACCATAGTAGGCTTTGGTCCAGACGCAAATTTTCCACTTCCTCAAAGGTGGATTATGTGAAAAACAATTTGGCTGAGTGCTTCAACAATTGGATCAACAAGCACAAGGGCATGATGTTGTTTCGTTTGGTGGAGAAAATAAGGAAGATGATAGTGGTTAAGAAGGAGGATAGGAGGAGGATTGCTAAAAAATTGGAAGGCCACTATATACTACCTAGTGTCATGAAGGAGTTGAATGCAAAGTGTAGAGGGCTGGGCATAGAGTATGAGAGGATTGACCACATGAAAGCAAAGGTGAGTGAGGGATGCGAAGATGGCAAGCGACATGTTGTGGATCTAGATATGAGGACATGAACATGTAGAGAATTCCAAGTATCAGGGAAGCCTAGCAAGTATGCCATTTCCTTCATCACCGAAACTAGGGGGTCGCTATAAAAGACTTTCTTGATGATTACTATGGTGTTGCCAAGGTCACATCTGCATATACTCCCATAGTGTCGGGGCTTATTGATGCATCTCAATGGCCAAATAAAACCCATAAATTCTTTTTGCAGCCTCCAATCCTTCGAAGGGCTCCGGGGAGGCCAAAGGTAGAGGCACAAGAGTTGTGCCGAGCATAGCAAGAGCAAGAGAAGAAAAGAACAACATCAATGGCCAATTTGTAAAGACTATGTTCATAGATGGGAAGGTTGCAAAAATGCTGATCCAGATGCAAAAGAAGCATATGTTGATGTGGGAAAAGAAAGAAGGTAAGAGTTTAATTTTGTTGACAATTATCGTGCATATAACAATACTAATGTTCTTTTGCTCATGTAGGAAAAAAAGAAATAAATCCAAAGCTGCAGCAAGGATTGGTGATGTTAATATTCAAGCAATCAAAGGTACTCAATTAACACTAGCTCTTCCATGTCCAGCTAGCAACCCAAGTGAAGTAGATGTGGTGAAGTCAACATCATCTAAATTTGTGAGGTACATGCAACTTTAGTTTTCAAGGTTATATTGTACTTCACTTTTGTAATCATATCATCTACTTAAACATGAATTGTTAATTTAGGTCAAAACCCTCTTCGAACCAAATTGATAGCACCTTAATGGAAATTATGTCAACACCAAAGCGAGGCAATGACAAGTTAAAGACAAAGGTGATCCGAGCTACAGCAAACAACCCCGCAATGGCCACTCGAAGCAAGAGAAGGCAACCAAACAGCCCCCCTATGACCACTCGTAGCAAGAAAGAACTGAAAGTGTGAACTTGTTTCTGTCTATCACATTTGTGGACTTGTTTTCTTGTGTTGGACATTGTTCTCCCTTTTGTGCACTTCAATTTACTGTACTAGACTATGAGTACTATGTATATTTGGAGATCTGTTTACTATCGTCATTATGTGTTATGATGAAAATATATTGTTGCCATGCTTATAATTGTTTGATCCTAAAATTACAAGCAAGGTGATGTCATATTTTTAGAGAAATATGTTATTGACATGCAAGCTAGCTCCAGCAAGGTGCTATCTATTATCCTTGTTATGTGTTATGATGACAATATTATATCGTTGTCATGAAATTGTTTGATCCTGAAATTACAAGCAAGGTGCTGCCAATTTTTTTTATAGAAATATGTAATCTCAATTTGTCATGATAGTTTGAACAGAAGTGATTCATCATGCTTACAAGTAGCAGTTGGCAAGGTTGCTTATTTCCCATTGAGGGAAAAATCATCATTTTTCTTACTTTAAAAGAAGTGGTTCACACCAACTTGACGGATGATGGCAAATAGGCAACATAATGAGTTTGTAAGTGGTATATAAGCAATGTTTTTTATGGTGGCAAATGAGCAATAGCCGAGCTTTTCAATGGTAAAAAGGCCATTGTCTTTATTGTTTATTGTGTGCTACTCATCCATGCTGATAGTTTTGTTACTGGTTATTCTTACCATCTTTATCCTCAAATTTCTGTGCTATTACACCCATAAGATTATTATCACTTTTTGAAAGGTTTTGCCTATATTTGTGGCTCATCTAGTTTATCTTTCAGTGTGCATTTCTGTCTTAGTTCTTGTTCCTGCTAAGTTTGTTTTTCCATTGTGCTATACTGAGAGATTTCAAGTTTTGAAAGACTCCCGTTCACCCCCCTTTGGCCGATATACTCTTGATCCTACATGTTCCAAGACATAGTTCCCGATGTCTATACAAAGTGATCACCTCTCGAGCCAGAGATGAAGCGCACAAGGTTGACGTGCTACTCCTCCGCCTATCCCGCCACCTACACCGATAGGCAATGCGGTCCTCGTTAAATGTCATTGCAGCCTGTCCACATGGAGCAGACTGAGGTTCGACATGCTGAGCTTCGCGACTGGCTTGTGCGTGTTGGGAGTGTTTTCGTGAGAGCGGAGGCCGTTCTTAACAAACTCGAGGTTGTGCCGGCTGCGCCTTCAATGACCGAGCACCTGGTTGGTTTTGCACACTGGGGGTTAAAATGCCTCTATGGAGCCTTCTACCCTCGTTCTAGACCCCGCCTATTGCTGTTTACTGTGGTGCTGACAACCTATGGGAGTACATATATTGTCGAGGTCATGATTCCATTACTGTAGATTATGCCTGAGTTGCAAGAGCTATGTGGGGAGCCCACTTTGTCACTTTCGATGGTGCTTCCGAAGGAGGTGGGCCCTCTTGGGGCCTTGATGATGCAGACGACACCCCCATCACCATCATTCAGGCCAAGCAAACCGCCCGCCTTTGTGGACCGTGCTGGTTTGGATGCTACTCCTCGTGGCCATTGGATATGTGATGTTTGTGGGTGACGAAGTTGATAAAGTAGGTGTGTTGGCACCTAATTCTGACACTCCCTTAGCGAAAGATATTTGTGACTTGCCAAGTAGTTTGGAGATAGCCAACCCTGGATCTGGCAAGGCGATTCATTACTTGTTGACGCGGAAAACTACCATGGGAAAACTCATGAAGGTGAAGAAGACTACCATGGGAGAAAACGAAATTAGAAAGGGAATAGATCTGGATTGATCTATAGGGAAAAAACTACAAGAATCAGACTTATTTTGGTGTAATCCAATGAGTTGAAGTTAATGTGTGCAAAAGAAATAAGCCTCCCATTAGATGGAATGGTTTGAATGAAATTTAGACAACAAACCGGGATTGCAAAAGATGAACAGGACTACCTGAGCCCCTGTCGTTGCCTCTCCAGATTAAGAGAGGTGGCTAGCGCTCATTATTTCGCGGGGAAATAGATGTCATACTGGGGCTTATTTAGCTTTGATTTCCCACGCATTAGGAAGATTTTTTGCATGTCTTATTGTTTCTGTAGCTTGCGGGGTGATGTATACTACACAACCTTCTTCTTGTAGACGTTGTTGGGCCTCCAAGTGCAGAGGTTTGTAGGACAGTAGCAAATTTCCTTCAAGTGGATGACCTAAGGTTTATCAATCCGTAGGAGGCGTAGGATGAAGGTGGTCTCTCTCAAGCAACCCTGCAACCAAATAACAAAGAGTCTCTTGTGTCCCCAACACACCCAATACAATGGTAAATTGTATAGGTGCACTAGTTCGGCGAAGAGATGGTGATACAAGTGCAATATGGATGGTAGATAAAGGTATTTGTAATCTGAAAATATAAAAACAGCAAGGTAACTAATGATAAAAGTGAGCGTAAACGGTATTGCAATGTGTGGAAACAAGGCCTAGAGTTCATACTTTTGCTAGTGCAAGTTCCCTCAACAATACTAACATAATCAGATCACATAACTATCCCTCAACATGCAACAAAGAGTCACTCCAAAGTCACTAATAGCGGAGAACGAACGAAGAGATTATGGTAGGGTACGAAACCACCTCAAAGTTATTCTTTCCAATCAATCCGTTGGGCTATTCCTATAAGTGTCACAAACAGCCCTAGAGTTCATACTAGAATAACACCTTAAGACACAAATCAACCAAAACCCTAATGTCACCTAGATACTCCAATGTCACCTCAAGTATCCGTGGGTATGATTATACGATATGCACCACACAGTCTCAGATTCATCTATTCAACCAACACATAGGACCTCAAAGAGTGCCCCAAAGTTTTTACCGAAGAATCACGATGAAAACGTGTGCCAACCCCTATGTATAGGTTCATGGGAGGAACCCGCAAGTTGATCACCAAAACATACATCAAGTGAATCACGTGATATCCCATTGTCACCACAGATATCCACGGCAAGACATACATTAAGTGTTCTCAAATCTTTAAAGACTCAATCCGATAAGATAACTTCAAAGGGGAAACTCGATTCATTACAAGAGAGTAGAGGGGGGAAGAAACATCATAGGATCCAAATATAATAGCAAAGCTCACGATACATCAAGATCGTATCACCTCAAGAACACGAGAGAGAGAGAGAGAGAGATCAAACACATAGCTACTGGTACATACCCTCAGCCCCGAGGGAGAACTACTCCCTCCTCGTCATGGAGAGCACCGGGATGATGAAGATGGACACTGGAGAAGGATTGCCCCCTCCGGCAGGGTGCCGGAACGGGTCTAGATTGGTTTTCGGTGGCTACGGAGGCTTCTGGCGGCGGAACTCCCGATCTATGCTCCCCGATGTTTTTAGGGTATATGGAGATATATAGGCGGAAGAAGTACGTCAGGGGGGGCACGAGGGGCCCATGAGGGTGGAGGGCGTGCCCAGGGGGGTGGGCGTGCCCCCCTGCCTCGTGGCCTCCTCGCAGGTCCCCCGACGTGCACTCCAAGTCTTCTGGGTTTCTTTCCTTCCAAAAATGAGTTCCGTGAAGTTTCAGGTCAATTGGACTCCGTTTGATTTTCCTTTTCTTCGAAACCCTAAAACAGGGTAAAAACAGAAACTGGCACTGGGCTCTGCGTTAATAGGTTAGTCCCAAAAATGATATAAAAGTATATAATAAAGCCAATAAACATTCAAAACAGTAGATAATATAGCATGGAGCAATCAAAAATTATAGATACGTTGGAGACGTATCAGCATCCCCAAGCTTAATTCCTGCTCATCCTCGAGTAGGTAAATGATAAAAACAGAATTTTTGATGCGGAGTGCTACTTGGCATAATTTCAATGTAATTCTTCTTAATTGTGGTATGAATATTCAGATCCGAAAGATTCAAGAAAAAATTTCATATTGACATAAAAATAATAATACTTCAAGCATACCAACTAAGCAATTATGTCTTCTCAAAATAACATGGCCAAAGAAAGTTCATCCCTACAAAATCATATGGGTTAGTCATGTTTCATTTTCGTCACACAAGAATGCTCTCATCATGCACAACCCCGATGACAAGCCAAGCAATTGTTTCATACTTTAGTAATCTCAAACTCATAAACTTTCACGCAATACATGAGCCCGAGCCATGGATAGCACTATGGGTGGAATAGAATAATGAGGGGGTTATGTGGAGAAGACAAAAAAGGAGGAAGTCTCACACCAACGAGGCTAATCAATGGGCTATGGAGATGCCCACCGATTGATGTTAATGCAAGGAGTAGGGATTTCCATGCAACGGATGCACTAGAGCTATAAATGTATGTAAGCTCAACAAAAGAAACTAAGTGGGTGTGCATCCAACTTTCTTGCTCACGAAGACCTAGGGTACTTGAGGAGGCCCATTGTTGGAATATACAAGCCAAGTTCTATAATGAAAAAATTCCCACTAGTATATGAAAGTGACAAAACAAGAGACTCTCTACTATGAAGATCATGGTGCTACTTTGAAGCACAAGTGTGGTAAAAGGATAGTAGCATTGTCCCTTCTCTCTTTTTCTCTCATTTTTTGGCCTTCTCTTTTTTATGGCCTTTCTCTTTTTTTGGGCCTTCTCCTTTTTTTCTATGGCCTTTCTTTTTTTTATTCCTCACTTGGGACAATGCTCTAATAATGATGATCATCACACTTCTATTTATTTACAACTCAATGATTACAACTCGATACTAGAACCAAGATGACTCTATATGAATGCCTCCGGCGGTGTACCGGGATTGCGATGAATCAAGTGTGACATGTATGAAGAATTATGGACGGTGTCTTTGCCACAAATACGATGTCAACTACATGATCATGCAAAGCAATATGACAATGATGATGCGTGTCATAATAAACGGAATGGTGGAAAGTTGCATGGCAATATATCTCAGAATGGCTATGGAAATGCCATAATAGGTAGGTATGGTGGCTGTTTTGACGAAGATATAAGGAGGTTTATGTGTGATAGAGCGTATCATATCACGGGGTTTGGATGCACCGGCGAAGTTTGCACCAACTCTCAATGTGAGAAAGGGCAATGCACGGTACCGAAGAGGCTAGCAAGGATGGAAGGGCGAGAGTGCGTATAATCCATGGACTCAACATTAGTCATAAAGAACTCACATACTTATTGCAAATATCTACAAGTCATCAAAAACCTCGGTACTACGCGCATGCTCCTAGGGGGATAGATTGGTAGGAAAAGACCATTGCTCGTCCCCGACCGCCACTCATAAGGAAGACAATCAAATAACACCTCATGTTTCAAATTTGTTACACAATGTTTACCATACGTGCATGCTACGGGACTTGCAGACTTCAACACAAGCATTTCTCAAATTCACAACTACTCAACTAGCACGACTTTGATATTATTACCTCCATATCTCAAAACAATCATCAAGCATCAAACTTCTCTTAGTATTCAATACTCTATATGAAAGTTTTTTTTATTCTTGAATACCTAGCATATTAGGAATTTAAACAAATTACCATGCTATTAAGACTCTCAAAATAATCTAAGTGAAGCATGAGAGTTCATCTATTTCTTCAAAATAAAACTACCACCATGCTCTAAAAGATATAAGTGAAGCACTAGAGCAAATGACAAACTACTCCGAAAGATATAAGTGAAGATCAATGAGTAGTTGAATAATTATGCAACTATGTTAAGACTCTCTAACATTTAAGAATTTAAGATCTTTGTATTTTATTCAAACATCAAGCAAAGAAAAATATAATGACATTCTAAGAATGGAAAACATCATGTGAAGAAGCAAAAACTTAGGATCAACCGAAACTAACCGATAGTTGTTGAAGAAGAAAGGTGGGATGCCAACCGGGGCATCCCCAAGCTTAGATGCTTGAGAATTCTTGAAATATTATCTTGGGATGCCTTGGGCATACCCAAGCTTGAGCTTTTGTGTCTCCTTAATTTCTCTCATATCACGGTCTCCCTAAATCTCAAAAGCTTCATCCACACAAAACTCAACAAGGACTCGTGAGATAAGTTAGTATAAACCATTGCAAAAACCTTATCATACTCTACTGTAGAAAATCACTAAAATTATTATTAAACATTGCATACTAAATGCCTCTGCATATTTAATAGTCCTATCCTCAAATAGAATCATTAAAGAAGCAAACATATGCAAACAATGCAAACATAACAGCAATCTGCCTAAACAGCATAGATTGTAAAGAATGCTGCAACATCCATACTTCCCTAGCTCCAAAAATTATGAAAGAAAATTCCCACTGTAGTAAATTGATCAGAGCTTAATATGCAAAATGTTTCAACATTTTATCACGTTCTGAATTTTCTAGGGAATTATTGCAACAGCGGTAAACTTTCTGTTTTCAAACAGCAACATGTATACTTGTAACATAGGCATAGTAAGGGCTATCAATGCCACTTTTATTGAAATAAAAGATGCAAAACATTGTTATAAATAACAGCAAGAAAATTCTAACATAATAAATTGACGCTCCAAGCAAAACACATATCATGTGGCGAATAAAAATATAGCTCCAAGTAAAGTTACCGATGAACGAAGACGAAGGAGGGGATGCCTTCCGGGGCATCCCCAAGCTTAGGCTCTTGGCTATCCTTGAATATTACCTTGGGGTGCCTCGTGCATCCCCAATCTTAGGCTCTTTCCACTCCTTATTCCATAGTCCATCGAATCCTTACCCAAAACTTGAAAACTTCACAACACAAAACTTAACAGAAAACTTGTAAGCTCCGTTAGCGAAAGAAAACAAAACACTACTTCAAGGTACTGTAATTAACTCATTCTTTATTTATATTGGTGTTAAACCTACTGTATTCCAACTTCCCTATGGTTTATAAACTCTTTTACTAGCCATAGATTCATCAAAATAAGCAAACAACACACGAAAAACAGAATCTGTCAAAAACAGAACAGTCTGTAGTAATCTGAATCAAACGTATACTTCTGGAACTCATAAAATTCTAAAATAAATTTCTGGACCTGAGGAATTTATCTATTAATCATCTTCAAAAAGAATTAACTAAATCCCTCTCCAATAAAAATGGCAGCAATTCTCGTGAGCGCTAAAGTTTCTGTTTTTTACAGCATGATCGCAAAGACTTCCCCCAAGTCTTCCCAAAGGTTCTACTTGGCACAAACACTAATTAAATGCATAAAACCACATATAAACAGAGGCTAGATGAATTATTTATTACTAAACAGGAACAAAAGGCAAGGAATAAAAATGAAGTTGGGTTGCCTCCCAACAAGCGCTAAAGTTTAACGCCCCTAGCTAGGCATGATGATTTCAACGATGCTCACATAAAAGATAAGAATTGAAACATAAAGAGAGCATCATGAATAATATGACTAGCACATTTAAGTCTAACCCACTTCCTATGCATAGGGATTTTGTGAGCAAACAAATTATGGGAGCAATAATCAACTAGCATAGGAAGGCAAAACAAGCATAACTTTAAAACTTTAAGCACATAGAGAGGAAACTTGATATTATTGCAATTCCTACAAGTATATATTCCTCCCTCATAATAATTTTCAGTAGCATCATGAATGAATTCAACAATATAACCAGCACCTAAAGCATTATTTTCATGATCTACAAGCATAGAAATTTTACTACTCTCCACACAAGCAAAATTCTTCTCAATCGGAATAGTGGGAGTATCATAAGAGACTCGAATACTATAAATTGTTTCCACATTAAAAGAGTAATGTTCAGAGAAGGGGTAATCATAATCATGACAAGTTTTATAAATATAATCACTACTTTTTATAGCATAAGTATCATCACAATAATCATCATAAGTAGGAGGCATGCTATCATCATTATAAATTTTCATATCAAAACTTGGGAGACTAAAAATATCATCTTCATCAAACGTAGCATCCCCAAGCTTGGGAAAAACATTAATTGCAGAAAATATAGTCTTGAAAACATCATCTTCATCAAACATAGCATCCCCAAGCTTGGGCCTTTTCATATCATAAGCATAATCACTCCCATCATTAATAGTATGGATAGCACCAATAGTATAGCAATTATAATATTCTTCCAAGCAAGTGCCAAAAAGATTTTCAAGATCATAAGAAGTATCATTATATTCCACAATTATATTTTCATGAGGCACAATAGTAATAGGAGTAGCACTATTTAGGAGAGATATCTTTTTACCTCTCTTCCTTTTTCTTTTCTTCTTCTTCACCACATCATGTGTGGGTTCAATCCTCTTTTTGGAGCTCCTTATTAATGAGATTGGTTGAATAGGAGGCTCCTCCTCGTTACCTAATTCATCATAAGAAATAATAGGAGGATATTGGGAAGTCTCTTCCCTTTCATTAGTATTCTCTTCATCTTCTATTTGTTTTCTTTTCTTTATGTAGTTGGCAATATAAGGATTTTCAATACAATTCACCGCACAATACATATAAATTTCCTCTAGATCAAAATCAAGAAGTTTATAACGGGCAAATTCTGGAAGATGCTTAGTTATACGTTTCATTTCTTCATAACCCATAAGCAAACTAAGTTCATTATAATGTGTAAGGGAAATCAAGTCATCACAATTTTTGGGCACGATACGATCATGAAACAATTTGCATTGGGTATTGAAATGATCATGTTCATTGCAAAGCTCACAAGCATGGCCAACATAATTTAAATTTTCAGCACATTCATCTAGCTCTTCTTGCAACAATTTAGTTTCTAAGTACTTATGCCTCTTGCAATATCTATCTTCCCTATTTGGTGTATACTTACAAACCCAATGTACTCCACAAAAATTGACATGTTTATAGGAGACATTTTCATCATAACTAGTGCAATCATCATTAGTATCATGGATATTCAAAGAATTCGTAGTAACAACATTGCAATCATGCTCATCATTCAAAGATTTAGTGCCAAACATTTTATAGATTTCTTCTTCTAGCACATGAGCACAATTATCCTTTCCATCATACTCAAGAAAGATATTAAAAATGTGAAGCGTATGAGACAAACTCAATTCCATTTTTTATAGTTTTCTTTTATAAACTAAACTAGTGATAAAACAAGAAACTAAAAGACTCGATTGCAAGATCTAAAGATATACCTTCAAGCGCTAACCTCCCCGGAAACGGCGCTAGAAAAGAGCTTGATGTCTACTACACAACCTTCTTCTTGTAGACGTTGTTGGGCCTCCAAGTGCAGAGGTTTGTAGGACAGTAGCAAATTTCCCTCAAGTGGATGACTTAAGGTTTATCAATCCGTAGGAGGCGTAGGATGAAGATGGTCTCTCTCAAGCAACCCTGCAACCAAATAACAAAGAGTCTCTTGTGTCCCCAACACACCCAATACAATGGTAAATTGTATAGGTGCACTAGTTCGGCGAAGAGATGGTGATACAAGTGCAATATGGATGGTAGATAAAGGTATTTGTAATCTGAAAATATAAAAACAGCAAGGTAACTAATGATAAAAGTGAGCGTAAAAGGTATTGCAATGTGTGGAAACAAGGCCTAGGGTTCATACTTTCGCTAGTGCAAGTTCCCTCAACAATACTAACATAATCGGATCACATAACTATCCCTCAACATGCAACAAAGAGTCACTCCAAAGTCACTAATAGCGGAGAACGAATGAAGAGATTATGGTAGGGTACGAAACCACCTCAAAGTTATTCTTTCCAATCAATCCATTGGGCTATTCCTATAAGTGTCACAAACAGCCCTAGAGTTCGTACTAGAATAACACCTTAAGACACAAATCAACCAAAACCATAATGTCACCTAGATACTCCAATGTCACCTCAAGTATCCGTGGGTATGATTATACGATATGCATCACACAATCTCAGATTCATCTATTCAACCAACACATAGGACCTCAAAGAGTGCCCCAAAGTTTTTACCGAAGAATCACGATGAAAACATGTGCCAACCCCTATGCATAGGTTCATGGGCGGAACCCGCAAGTTGATCACCAAAACATACATCAAGTGAATCACGTGATATCCCATTGTCACCACAGATATCCACGGCAAGACATACAATAAGTGTCCTCAAATCTTTAAAGACTCAATCCGATAAGATAACTTCAAACGGGAAACTCAATTCATTACAAGAGAGTAGAGGGGGGAAGAAACATCATAGGATCCAAATATAATAGCAAAGCTCGCGATACATCAAGATCGTATCACCTCAAGAACACGAGAGAAAGAGAGATCAAACACATAGATACTGGTACATACCCTCAGCCCCGAGGGAGAACTACTCCCTCCTCGTCATGGAGAGCATCGGGATGATGAAGATGGACACCGGAGAAGGATTGCCCCCTCCGGCAAGGTGTCGGAACGGGTCTAGATTGGTTTTCGGTGGCTACGGAGGCTTCTGGCGGCGGAACTCCCGATCTATTGTGCTCCCCGATGTTTTTAGGGTATATGGAGATATATAGGCGGGAGAAGTACGTCAGGGGGGCCACGAGGGGCCCACGAGGGTGGAGGGCGCGCCCAGGGGGTGGGCGCGCCCCCCTGCCTCATGGCCTTCTCGCAGGTCCCCCGACGTGCACTTCAAGTCTTCTGGGCTTCTTTCCTTCCAAAAATGAGTTCCGTGAAGTTTCAGGTCAATTGGACTCTGTTTGATTTTCCTTTTCTTCGAAACCCTAAAACAGGGTAAAAACAGAAACTGACACTGGGCTCTGGATTAATAGGTTAGTCCCAAAAATGATATAAAAGTGTATAATAAAGCCCATAAACATTCAAAACAGTAGATAATATAGCATGGAGCAATCAAAAATTATAGATACGTTGGAGACGTATCACGGGGCGGGAGCAACGAACATGACAATAGCTTTTTTCTCTCGTTTCCCTTTCCCTCACTCAATTATCATGCCCCGAGAAAAGAGATAAGGGGGGTTGGACCCATAACTCCCTTTCCCATTCCCTCTTTAATTCCCCTGCCCCGCAGTCAAAATAGGGACTTTAAGTGCTACACCCTCCTAATTTCCATTACCTAATACTACTTCCCCCGAGACAAACACACTGTTAGGAGAAATGGCAAGAAGTGTGATGTCATAGGAAAGGCATCCACAATTGGTTGACGGTGATCCCGGGTCTTTTAGGCCATCCTCATGTCATTTTTGGCTCGTGTCCATGAATTTGATGGTGTTTGTTGTCTTTAGCTGAGGTGTTCTCATTGAGGGTTTCTCTGTGTTATAGAAGTGTGGCGATATGTTGCCCGTTGGAGATTTTCGTCCGGTCAATCATGCGGTTCATGGGTTTTATGCTTGGTAAGAGCATCTACAGCCAAGCGCCCCAAACCCGCCTCAAATTCTCGGGCGAAAGACCCGGTCACTGATCGGTCACAAAAATTCGACCCAAACAGGCGTCAAACGCCTGGGATGACCGACACTCCTCACATCCAGCCCAAATATGGGGCAGATATAGGGGCGCCCGGGCGCATCCGCCACGTTGGACCTGACAGCCATACCCCACCTCAGATTGACAAAATCCACCCCCCCAACCTATTGGATCCATTTGCTCTCTACTCTTTTCTCCCCCCTCCGTGACGTACGTCTCATAGCTCCGTCGTCGCTCGCGCTCCGCATTCATTCCGAGCCTCTGCGTCGCCAGCACCGGCACAACACTCCTCTCTTCCATCCTTGTCGTCGGGGGTGTCGTCGCCGGCCGGGACGCCACCACGGTACATTCGGCAACTCCCAGGCTCCCCCTTGCACTCTATGTGCTCGACACATTGTCCAACCTGTTTCTGTGGATTTTTTAAGTGAAGATGATGAATTTCGATGCTCCGTCGGACGAGGAGTATAGACTGGCGGAGCTTGATCAAATGATTCAAGATGAGTTCTTCGATTCCTCGGATTCAGATGAAGAAGTGGACATGGTCATGCTCATGGGCATGCAAGAGGAAATGGACCAGCAAGTGGAGCATATTTCAACTTCAAGGGCCCAATCAAAGGGAGAGTGATCAATCGGGATAGGGTGACCAGAGCACGGCTAATACAAAAGGACTACTTTGCTCCAAACCCAAATTTCCTGAATGATCCATGGCTTCAGCATCATTTTCGCATGCAGAAATCATTGTTTTTTGTGAATTGTGGAGGGAGTGGAGGCACACGATGACTACTTCAAGCCCACAATGGATTGATGCGGCCAACTTTCTTTCTCTGCTAAGAATAAGTGCACGGCTCTCTGAGGATGCTTGCACTTGGGACTGCCGCAGATGTCATTGGTGAGATGGTCAGGATGGGGGGAGCACATGCCTGAAGACTGCTGTCAAGTTTGCCTGCGCCGTCTTGCAGGTGTTTAGAGCAGAGTATCTGAGAGAATCAAATGCGCAGGACATAGAGAAGTTGTTGGCTATTGGAGAGGCTAGAGGGTTTCTAGGAATGCTCGGATCAATTGATTGCATGCATTGGCAATGGAAGAACTGCCCCAAGGGTTTGTCGGGAATGCATCAAGGGCACACCAAAGAGGCCACCATCATACTAGAAGCACTGGCATCACCTGACTTATGGATTTGGCATGCTTTCTTTGGAATGTCGGGTTCTCACAACGACATCAACGTGCTTCAACGATCTTCGATGTTCAGGAGGCTTTGCAATGGGGAGTCACCGCCGTGTAACTGCACCGTCAATGGCCGTGACTACAACATGTGATACTATTTTGCTGATGGCATCTATCATCAGTGGGCGGCATTTGTGAAGACCATATCCGAACCACGAGGCAAGAATCAAAGACACTTTGCAACAATGCAAGAAGCAACTAGGAGTGACGTGGAGAGGGCATTCAGAATGCTTCAAGCTCGTTGAGGAATTGTTCGTGGGGGCTGCAATGATGTGGAGAAACTTTGTGGTAGCTCATGACATGTTGTGTTACTTTGCACAATATGATTGTCGAGGATGAGGGTGACGATGTTGCCCAAACCAATGATTTTGAAGCGCATGGAGAACAAGTTTAAATCCTGGAAGATCAAGATGCAGCTCAACTTATGAACTTCCTACAGATGCATCAAAATCTTCGAGATCATCATGTGCGCGCGTAACTACTCGGTGATCTTGTGGAGCATATGTGGACCCATAATGGAAACCAAAGAGCTGATGTTTGAGTTGTGCATTTAAAATAAATTTTATGTAAACACTGTATTTTCGGTACCAACATTTGTTATTTACGTGTGGCATTAGCGTGTATAATCGACGTGCATGGATTTTGCGATATTTGGATGCCGGACACGAGATATGAGGGCCCGTCCGGATGCGTCTGCTGGCATGCCCGGTGCGTCCGCGGACGTATAGTGGGGCGGATTTGCCAAGTCCGGCTCTAGATGCTCTAAGTAATCGGCGGGTGGTGTGTTTTCAACAAGGCTTCTTTTTTTGGAGAAGGGAAACCAGAGAGAGGCAAGAAACGCAACGGTGGGGCCCGTTAGTTGATTGCCGCCGCCACCTCCTTCTGAAAAAGACCTAGCCGCCGCCATCACCTCCGCCTCCACCATAGATCGGTTCCCCCTCCTCCGGCCGGCCTTGCCGATGTCGTGAGGGGTGGGGAACCCGATCTATGAGTGGAGTTCTTAATAATAGTAGTGTTTTCATTAAATTGATTTAGGGTTTTGATAGTCATCTTCTTCGTTGGAGATGCCATCGTCTACAATAAATAATCTTCATCCCTTCGTTCCATGATGAGATCTTTTCCCCGACGTCAATGGTGGTGTTGGAAGATTAAATTTGTCTAGGTATGGTCCTTCAGATCTTGCTTCGCCAGATCAGTTTTAGATTCTTTTTCTCATGGTCGCCACGAGGAGGATTGTTGTCGCAATATCTGTCCCGACTGCTACGTCCTCAACAATGGTGATTCGTACTCTCGGCTCCCAGCGACGTCGACCTGGTTATTCTATTTTTTATCCCTGGAATACTGGTGTTGGTACTCTTGCCGATATTGATTAATTACTTAGTGGCGACGTGCGTGCATCTCTATCATTGGGAGAACCCTCGTTGGTATTTACAAGTCTGTGGTTTGATACTTTTGTTATGTTCCTACGGCTGTCTTCTGGAAGGAAGAGTTCGAAGATCTCGAAGATTTGCTCGTTTCTTTTAGACTTTATTTTGTAATCGTTGTAGTTAGCTCATGTATCTCTACCATGTACAATTTGCTACTATAAATATATCATGGTATTGATTATAAAAAACAAGGCTTTTTTTGGTAATATTGTTTTCAACAAGGCTTGGTGATGCCTACACGAGGCCACCTTGTCACAAGGGGTTGCCACCGTGCGTAAGAGAGCAAATGGTGGTGCTCAACTCGAGATCTACTACTCCACACTGCCCTCACGCCGTATAGAATTCCTGTGGGGTTATTTTTTTCGAATCAAAAGAGCCATTTATTTAGTAAAACAATCACAATCGGCATCACCAACCAATCCAATATGTTCAGCTTGCTACATTGTGTGATACGGAGTACAGCGGTAGTTGGAAAGCACGGCACCCGTCCTTTTCTGCTCGCTGTTTGAGTGCGTCGTTTGTATTCATCTCCAGGTAGCCTCGCATAAATAAGCCAAGCCAGATCAAAACTAGAGCCGACACATGGTGTACCGTCCTCAAGTTTCAGCCTCGCTACACTCTCGTTGTGTTTCCAACGAGTATAGCCTGCAAATGTGTCGGTGCGTGCTGCAAAGCAACAACCATGTTCCTCTCAACTGATTCTTATTCTTTAATACAGTAATTCCATAACACCTCATATATATAGTATTCCACCAGCCAAGGGGTAGTAAACTGATCTGCCTGCCTTTATACTGGCAATGAATTTGTACAAATGGAAATTGGGTATCAAGAATGAAATTCTACGAGATGGGGCTATTGAGCTGATGGATCGCCATGTTGTACAACAACAGAGCTCTAACTTTTCTTTGACGTAGTATAACGTATTGCAATTGCTATGCTTGCAAGAATGTCGTCTGACTCCAACTTGTGCAGCCATCTACTGTAATTCGCCTACTGGCGCCTCGTTCAGCCATAGGTAATGGATGAACTCGTACAGCTTTGCACTCACACTCACCTGCTCCAAGTCAAGAAGATTTAAGTTACGACTCTCTTTTTGTGAAAGACCAAAGTTACGACTCAAGTGATATGGTAAGAAACAAACAAATGTAAATAAATGAAGATTTCAAAATCACAACCTTGTAAGGTGTCGGATTTAGCCGTCTGATGTGATCCGGTCGAAGTTTTTCGAGCTGTTGCATACAGCGGCTTCTGATCTTCAGCAGCGGGGGCAGCTCTGCTCTAGGTTTATCTGCACACAACACAGATGTACACATATAATTCATGTTTAATCCACTGACAATACTACTACGGTCCACAGTTTAACAGGCTTGTTCCACTTTTGCAATCACCAGCTCCAGTGTCCCCGTTTTCTCCACCGTGCATGGAAGCACGTCTTTGCATTAAGAAGCAGGCACTAATCCAAATAGCTAGCCTTCCACCACTCAGGGTTGGACGATGCAACACTAAGAGGTGGTTGATCTTTCTACATCAAGTCTAGGAAAATATCAACACCACAGAGCACTAGAAAATACTACTACAAGATAACTGGTTCAGGTGAGCCTTTCATGCCACCTCCTTTCTTTTTAACAGATTTCGTGATTTGAATGGCTGTTATGCAACAAAACAACCCCATCGTATAGTGATCCTGATTACTCGTTCGGCAACCACTTTACAAATTAGCCAACGTATAGTTATCCTAATTACTCGTTCGGCAACCACTTTCTGAATTAGCCAACGTATAGTGATCCTAATTACTCGTTCAGCAACCACTTTCCGAATTAGCCATGGTGGACAAAGTTGCTGCAAGAAATAACTAGTTCCGGGCATGTTAGGAGTAGTGGGAGTGTGGCTGGGGGTGTTGTCCAGTTGGACGTCAAGTGTGGCAAGGCTGCCCCTGGTATTCTGTTGCCTGTTGTTGGATGCATGAGTGCAGGCAAGCCAACTGCAGTTGCCTTGTTGTTTTATTTCAGGGGTAACCTGAATGCGGACTTTGTGAGTTTGGCCGATTCCATTACAAGACCCAGCATATCCTCTATAGTGAATTGCAGAGCTCCTGCCTTTTGAGGTTTTTCGAAGAAAACTCATCGCTGTAAATGATAAGAGGTCCATACCTGAACTCCCAGGCCAGTAGCAATGTAGCAGCTCCTCAACATGCTGGGGGACAACATAAGCCCTCTTGGATTCAAGGAACGGATGGCGGCAAAGAATTCTCTCTCCTGCCTGGAATATTTCAAAGATGTGAAGTTCAGTTAAAAATAAATAAGAACAAGACACTATAGATGAAGTCAACAAAGGATATGAAAGGTGAAGACAGTCGCATGACAACAATGTGAAGCATATGATCGACTCAGTATACTCCATTCTAAGGTAGATTATGATTGACAATAGTATGACAAGTATAGAACCTCACATCTGAATAGAGAACACGCGTGCATTGTTACCTTTGGTGATGGTTCACTTTCACGTATCATGATGTCTACCAACGGATAGCCTTCTTTTCCATACAATCTGAAACACCGCTTTTTGCATGGAATAGAGACCTGCAACATAACATGACACCATCATTAAGTATCAGGGAAGTAAAATTATGCAAATCTTTTTCAGGGTGTAAACAGCAAACATACTTTTGCCACATCCTCAGAAAGTTTGATACGAGGTCTACTGTTGATCTCAACTAGCTTAAAGACACATCCAAGAGCAGCTTGGGAATAACACGTTACAAGATAAGTTCCGATTCCAAAGGCATCAACTTCATGACCCTGTAAAGAAGATAAAAATTTGTAACCCCATAGGCATATGAAAATAAAATAAAGAAAAATTATGTAGTTCATGATCATTAGCGCCACAGAACTACACACAGACGCATATAACATCATAAGTACATGACACGAAGTTCTTGATGTATTGTCATCTCACTTCATTGTAAAGTTGTGTACAATGCAAGGTGCTTAAGAGAGAGGTGTAAGAGAACTTGTCGTCAAGTCACTCAATAATGAGACAGCATTTTACCTGCTTGTTCAGAGCATCAATTGTTTCCTCATTCAGGTCATTGCTAGCAGTAATGATCATCTTCCCGAAACCAGGTATATTGAATTCCTTTTCTATTGCATGAAAAACTTTTCGAGTTTCAATAGACAGATAGGCTAGATCACCAGAGTCTAATCTGATACCAGATGCCTTGTACCTACAAAAGAAATATATATATTTATCCAAACTGATTGTTTCAATGATTTTTTTACCAAAACAATGACCACATGATTAAGTAATTTATAACATTTTCCATGACTAAAAAAACAGAACATTAAAGACCAAAACAAATACTCCCTCCGTCCCATCATGTAAGATATTTTTTGACACTAGTGTAGTGCCAAAAAATGTATTACATTATTGGACGGAGGGAGTAGATGTCATCTTTAGATTACAACAGCACGAGGGGATCCAGAGTACTGGGATATTATGGATTATTTTGCAAGTACACGTGAATCTGACAGAAACTTGTTTGGGAGGGCTTAAGCATATAATCAGAAAGTTGTTGTAAGATTAAACCACTCCTAAATTTGATATCACTGGGATGGAGTTTCTGATAAACTTTAGCTTCATTTGTAATTTCTTGGATAAGGGATTTTCTGAATTTTGCTACTCTAAAGGGCAGCCCAGTGAACTTAGCTCCCGCTTGCGCAGGGTCCGACCACTTTGGGTCTTTTGTACGTGAGCCTTTGCCTACATTAGCTACTCTATTATGTACAAACTTCCAAGATATGCCAAGCTCCAATACTGATAACCCAATGCACATGGAATAGGTGTCCAAGAATAGGTTTGACATACCCTAAGTCATGGAGTGCTAGAGCTACCGCACAGAAATTTGGAATCCCACTTCGCATAACCTAAAAAGAAAAAAAAAATGTGAGATTGTGCTCCAGATAATGCAGGGATAGCATAAATAAGCTAATAATATACTCCCTCTGTTTCAAATTACTCGTCGGAGAAATGGATGTATCTAGAACTAAAATACATGTAGATACATCTATACCTGCAACAAGTAATTCGGAACGGAGGGAGTACATGTTACAGGTGAAGAATGCAAATGGTATAAGAAGGAGAATGGGTCATGTACGTACACTTGCATGGTCATCATTTGTTAGACAACACAAAACAAGGATAAAGTTGTAGTGCAAACATCAATACATAGTTGACTACACCTTCCTGGAGTAAAGCCAGACTGATGTCCTAACTTCGAGCTAAGCTTAGAAGCAAGAGCTCCCGGCTTAAAAAAAGTCGACATTCTAAGAATTCTTGAAATAAATCACACATATACAAGAAGTATTGAAGCATGTATCCGCCAATTTTGATGCCAAAACATGCATTCTGGTGCTCTGTGGAGATTGGATAAAGAATAAATCCCCTACATAAAAGGTTCCTGAACACAAAATTGGCATATTTTCTCACGAAAATTTGCATACTATAATACCGTATGCACATGCATGGATTTTTTTCACATCTTTTTATATTTAAAAATGTGAAACACACTTTTCAATTTTCGTGAACTAATGGGTGCAGGTGACCTCAGATGCAACAAATCAATCCAAATAACAGCGCTGACATCCTAACCATGTCTAAGTTGGATAAACTTCTATTTTAAAATACAAGAGCCAGACAGCTCAGAGATATAACAGAGCCTAGTAATTTTTAAGAAAATACCAACAAAGGAGCTTGAGAAGAGCAATGCAAAACCCTATTATGTGCTAAGTTTCAGGCCTCATTCAGACATGAATAACAGCAGAACAACAAGGGAAAAAGTTGCAGGCTGCAATAAGTTAACAGCTCACATCATATGTGTCCACCAGTGCTAGAAAGCTGCTTGGAAAAGCCAACGCATATGATGCAAATGCAGCCAGCTCACTTTGATTTGTATCGCCAAATACATTACGTAATGAATCTGCTGCCTGAAATCAACAAGTAACATAAGAATGCTGCAACAAGCGAAAACTGCACAGCAAAGTTCTGCAATTGTACCTGAATCTTGCAAAGCCACTCTTTCACTAAACTAACAAAATCCTTGCAGATTTTTGAACCATCTTTGTTCCTTAGGGTTCTGTCTGGGATCTCATCAAGGCTCTGGAAGATTTAAAGCAATTGCCAAATCAGCCATCGATGAAAATAACAATGGATGCCAGAAAAAAGAACTTTCAGAATGCCAGAGATATGTAAGGATGATTTCTAAAGATGCAAATGCAAGGGCCGGTACCAAATATTGCGGACATTGCACATAAGTGTATACGAGAGAATATGTTCAAAAAATGATTTGTATCTGTATGTTTGAAATATTGTACCATGTTAATTAGCAAGCAAAGACACCAATTGTCCACAAAAATGCAAACTAGCAAGGAGAATGATAAAAAGTACTAGTATGCTAGGAAAATAGAAAAATAATATGCACATGCAGATGCAGGTTATGTAAAAAAATAAAGATTGAACAATATCCATCATTGAATGAACTAGATGGTCACCAGGATCATAATTTGAGTGCTAGTGTGATGAGACAACAAATATTCAAACTTCAATGCTGATACGACATGGGGCTCAGCAACCAATGTAGTGAAGAATTGTTTGACTAATGAAACTACATGATGAACAGAGGCACGGTAAGGTTCCAATGATATCACATTATTGCATATGTAATAGCTTTTGTTCATCAATAACAGGAATTGTATTTTACTAACCATATATGAGCTGACATAAGCATGAGAATGTGTTCCACGGAGTGGTATGCCAAATAGATGTCCTGCCAATACATTACTGCAAGAGAATAAAATTAACCAATGGTGCACTATAGCAACACTAACATTTTTGGGAGATAAAAGGTTTAAGGAGAAAAAGAGAAGCGAAACGATACAAGGAAATAGAGCACAGATATGATCTTCCATTGATGTGAAAGAACTCACCTGGTTGCATCAAAGCCTCCCATAAAACAATACTTTGAAGCACTTATTGCGCCATCAGGCCCCTGCAAACATAAATCCAAAGCTACAATTCAGATTTCACATGTGGAAATACCTAATATTTGTACTCCCTCCGTCCGGAAAAACTTGTCCCTCAAATGGATGTATGTAGCACCAAGTTAGTGCTAGATACATCCATTTGAGGAATAAGCTTGGGACAGGTTTTCTCGGATGGAGGGAGTATAAATTAAAGCTGAAATAATGGTGCAGAAAGGATAGAAGATCATCACACCTGCGCTCGTCTTAAACCAAATTCCATTAGAACCTTTGACTTTCCAGCAACATGACGGTGCCGCGCAGCATTCGTGGTTACCAAAGAGGCATAATTGATGAGATTTACAAATGGAGTCTCAAGTAGTTGAACCACCTGATGATTTTATAACAAGAGTAAGTTGCCATAGCAAAAATTCAAGTTTTAGTTAATGCTCAGAACTAAAGTTTGTGACTGACATTATTACGCATAACAGCTAGTTAGGGGCTTTGTACTTACAGCAACTGGACCCTCAACTCTCATCAAGGGCACTTTTGGAAAGACTACTGAGCCCTCAGGAATGGAGTACACTTCCACATCAGAGCAATCAATTCCCCGGAGATAATCAAAGAATGCATCCTAGAAATTGCAATTATATCAGTAAATAAGTGTTTCTCAGATCAAATAACCAAATGAGTGTTACATATATGCATACTAAAAGTTGGGTGAAGAATAGCTTATACAAGAAACAACACGCTAAGTTTTTGCCTCCGTTTCAAAAAAAGAAAGACACGCTAAGTTTGAAGTTAAACTTTCTTACATCTAGCATTTGAGTTGGACCTATTGTAGCCCATGCTAATCAGCCTGCCAATACACAGGACCAACCAAAAGGTATATTCATAACCTAGCAGCTAATCTAAGAACCTATTTTACCATTTGAAGAAAGAAAGAATATTGTATATAATACATGTATACGGTGTCCAGATGATACCTCACACATTGGCATTACTGACTGCAGGAAAGAAATCTCATCTTCCGTGAACTTAAAGTTTGCAATGAATTTAATACATTCTTCAAGACCAGCAAAAACAGTAAACTCTCCACCAAATGGATTTTTCCTGAAGTACAGGTCAAACCTGCAAAATGAAAAGGAACAAAATCAGCATGGAATTGAGTACGTCTGGGTTGTTAGCTGAAATTTTAGGCCCATATTAACTGAAATTGATTCAACAGATATCAAAGCACACCATGTGAGCCCATTTGGATAAAGCAAACGACACAGGCATATATATGACCATACAAACATAGAGAAAATAACTTCACTAACTTTTCTCTTTTAACTCAATTTTCATATATTTTTGGGTAGTTTCTGAGTTTTAGTGTCATGTTGTTCAAAGCTATATACAGAAGTGCCTCTCTCCCCAAATATTCTGCCAATGACAAAATTACATAGACTTTTCTCTTCTTGTAACTTCCCCAAGTCCAAAAACAGTCACTTTCCCCTTCTCAAAAAATTGAAAATTGGCATAACATACCACCCCCGTCCCTCCTCTCGCAAGAATAGTAAATATGAAACCCAAGAACCAATAGTCTCTTTGTTTACTCAAGTACCAAAGTCCGTTGTTCATTCAACCACATCACATCATTAATGTCCACATCCATTTGTTTCCTCTGCACAAGGAGTACATTATACCACCATTTAGAAAATACTCCATGTTCACACTGAAAATTCTAGTTCATTCAACCTTGTGACATCATTCAGATGTCCCTATGCATTTGTTTCCTCTGCACCCGGAGTAAATCATATCACCAATTAGAAAATATTGATCAACACTAAAAGTTCTAGACAGCCCACAATGACATACTCCCTCCGTCTCACAATATAAGATCGTTTTTCAAGCTATGTTAGCTTGAAAAACGATTTTATATTATGGGACAGAGGGAGTAATAAATAGATGTGCCTATATGTTAGAATCCACACATGAGGTGCTACATACTAAAACAACAATGGAGGAAAAAAATCCTAAAAGAAACTCCAGTCCAATTTTGTTAACACAAGAACACCTGGACCCACATGAAAGCAATGGCAAGCCCAGTCAATAAACGACAGTTGAACTCACAATTTTGACAATATAAAGAGATTAATTAAACAATGCACATTGAGAAGGGCTTTCCAAAGTAATGCATAGCGGAACAATCAAGAACCAACCAAAAAATGCCACTTCAGCTGTTTATTTTTCGAAAATAGGATAGCCCCAGACTTCGCAGCCACACACAGCAAGAGTGAAAATTCGAAAAAATAAAGTAAAACCAGGGCACAGCATTTTTTTAGTTACTGACAAGGAAAATGATCAAAACTACAGGCAAGACGGCTTCCGAGAGCAAAACCAGAGTACCAGTTAGCCAATCAAGGAACTACCAAATAATAAAACATCAAAGCGCAAAACTGCGCTGTGTTAACCAATAACTATATACCAAATAATGACAGAATTGCACGAGAACAAAAACCAAACTACCGCATAGATTGAAACCAAACTATTCGCCACAGCAATGACAGAATTGCAGGAACAATCCAAGTATGACCCAAAAATATCAGACCTCTCGCCAATTCATTCCCCCGAACCTAACCCGGAACCAACCAACTCACCAACTGGCAACAGATCACACCACCCGTCGATCCAATCCAATCGGCACAACCGAACCAGAGACACGCGAAGCGGAGAACACGAGGCAGAGGCGAGGGGTGCTTACACGGCATGGTCGGCGTGCTTGCCGGCCTTCCAGTAGGCGTAGGCCATGGAAAACTGGTACTGATCGGTGAGCAGCGCCGTGGCCATGGGGTTCGTGGGCGGCCCCACCTGCGCCCTCGCCGCCGCCGCAAGGGAACCATTGGCGCCGGCGCCCACGCTAGGCGCCGTCGCCTCCATCCTTGGGCTCTGGAGAGCAAAGGCTTCCGCTAGGGTTCTCTGGGCTGTGGCGTGGGAAGCTTGGAGGGGAGGGGAGGCGGGAGGAGGACAATTGGAGGCCGGGAGGGGAAGGAGGAGGTGGAGGAGGAGACGCCAGGGGCCGATTTGGAATTTGGAAGTTTGGCTGGAAGCAGGCAACGTATTTATAATAGGGGTGGTAAGTTTCACAGGTGTACCATTGGAAGTTGGTAATGTCATATATGCCCTCACAAGCTTGATGATTTGTAAAATCAATTTTCATCAGCTTTGTTTTGCTCTTATTCCCAAGTATTTCGTCGAATTTAGTTCAGTTGCGCTACTAAAAATTGTTTCAACACAGACTAAGAAAAATCTAGTTTTGAATTAAGGGTCGCAGTTTTGAACTAAGATCAGTTTTGAATTAAGATCTTAGTTCAAAACTGCGCATCGGAGGGAGTAATATTCTCGGTAAATTACAAGCATAAGAATTATCGTTGTACCATTGTACACGCTTGAAAAGAAATGTTTAAGAAATGACATCATTAGTAATTGCGACGGGTCACCCTTCACTCTTCTTACCGGTTGTTTTCACCATTAAACTTCCAGATCATTGTCATTTGTTAATCTATTACCCAAAATATCGCAATCGACTTTGTAGCTTTCACAAACTGTGGCACTTGATCATTTTTAAGCTCCATGTATCTTTCCTTAGAATCTGGGTGTACAACAATGTTTTGATCGTGGGAAATTTCGTCAAAGATCAATAATAGACCATCATGGAGGATGTTCCTGGACTGGAATGGGCTTCTCCTGTAACTGTAGGACGAAAGCAGAAGTCGTACCCCTAGCACATTCTGTTTTTGGCGGATTACTTCACGCCTTTTTGGACGCAATCTGGTGTGTCACCTTTTCTGTTTGCCCTTTTGTGATGCAAAGTATACGCAGTACATGGCTACCCCTGCATGACAGTGGGCCTGGGAATTACATGGTCCCGGGGGCAGCGAGAGGCTTGTTTGGGTCACGCATGGGCATGACGACATGTGGCGGTTGGTGAGTGGCGGCTCTGTTTTTAATCCATTCCCTTCTTCTTTTTTGTTTTCTATGGAAAGCATGGGCCCGTTTGTTGTGGAGACTGGAGAGGCGTGGCATGCGGGGTATCTTCCGGGATCTCGTCGCCGGACTCGGATCTCATGTGGCCGCCGCCGGCGGCGACGGGACCCTGGTTAGTGGCCGGGGAAAATTCGCGGTCAAAAGCTATGGCGCGTATGATAATCGTTGTTGAATCGAAAGGCCGTGCCACAGTAGCGCATCGTTCATGGCCAGTCGTTTTTATTTTCTGATTTGATTTCAAAGCGTAGCCCGTCGTTGTAGTTTCTCGGAGGTTGGCTACACAGACACAAAAGAGACACTGCAACCTATGACCGGACGACGGGAGCGAGAACTGTGGCCTTGTGGGCACATGTATATGGTTGGCTGACGAGAAATTTGTGAGCATTTAAAAACCAAATCAAAAAGGAGGGTTCGGATGCTATGTTGTGACTCATGAGACCCGTTCAAAACTATACATATGTTCAATTTGAACTAGTTACAGAGGTACTACCAAATACTACAGCAAATTTAAATATTAAACCATATATTTGTATATTTAGCACTGTCAAAATATTGCATATTTATGGAATGGTGGAAAGCAAATAAAGTGTTCAAAGACACAACTTTCTACCCAAAATAATTGCTAGTACACAACATGCTGAAACATGTAGATGTATGCAGACTTTTTTTCCAAGCGTTTTATCCCCTTCCTATCGGCAGACTTTTTCATACAGACTTCACTGATGAGTCTGTGAATTTGCATCCACTCTACCCGCCACTTCGGTGACCGGTGAGGGGGAGGGGAATCATGTGGATTCGCTCTGACTAGTAGTTTAGATTAGGGTTTTACTCCTCGCATGTGCGGTGCTTTTTCTTCAAGTTTGTTTTTTGGGCTTCTACCCTCCTCGAGTTCGTCTGGACATAGTTGACGGGGCCCAAACGAAGATTCTTGTCATCTCCTTGGGGAGGGGGGAGGAGGTTAGAGCTTCTCGTCGTACATGGGCAACGGCAAGATTTGATGACTGTTGCGATTTATCAAAGGGTTCGACGACGACAACTATGACACAAGGGTGTTGGTCCTTAGGGGCACATGCACGAAGACTTTTCGGCTTCATTGACAGTGTCAACCGACTCTGCTAGGGAGCGGCGCCGGCGGTTCATTCTCGCGGCGATAGTGGTCGTTCGGTGGTCTAGAGATCTCGATGCAACTTTTATTTTGTTTAAGGTGCTATATACTTCTGATGAACTTTTATACTCCCTCCGATCCATATTAATTGTCGCTGAAACAGATGTATCTAAACATATTTCGGTGCTAGATACATTTGTTTGAGCAAAAATTAATATGGATTGAAGGGAGTAATATATTTGGATCTTTTCAGCCAAAAAACATGTATAATTTTGGCCCCTTGATCGCCCAAGGGCACTTTCTCTCTCAAAATAAGATTTATCTCCGCTTTACAAATAAAGCCACGTATTCTTACAATACATGGTGTTGAGAAATGCCTGTAGTCTCCGCTTTACAAATAAAGCCATGTATTCTTATAATTTTTGTTACCATCGTTCTGTCTCTATACTAATAGGATTGACTATAAGTAGATCGGAAGTTTCCCTACCATAAAAATCCTAATACAAGCTAATCAAGAAAAGGAAAAGGAAAAACAAACCAATTACACTAAATATCACTAGAAGTGCACGACTAAACGCCTCTAGCATGTCGTCGAGAAGAAGTACATGAGGGGTCACACCATTTTGTAACACATCCAAGGCCACCGACGACCAATGACCATGCAAAAAGTATGGAGAGAGGAGTCATCACGTGTAAAAGATATGGGCCTGCTACTTGTGAGTGTTGGGGAACGTAGCATGCAATTTCAAAAATATTCCTACGCTCACGCAAGATCTATCTAGGAGATGTATATCAACGAGAGGGAGGGAGTGTGTCCACATACCCTCGTAGACCGAAAGCGGAAGCGTTTGACAACGCGGTTGATGTAGTCGAACTTCTTCTCGTTCCTGCCAATCAAGCACCAAACGTACGACACCCACGGGTTCTGCACACGTTCAGCTCGATGACGTCCCTCGAACTCTTGATCCAGTAAAGTATCGAGGGAGAGTTTTGAAGGAAATATGCCCTAGAGGCAATAATAAAGTTGCTATTTTTATTTCCTTATATCATGATAAATATTTATTATTCATGCTAGAATTGTATAAACCGGAAACTTGATGCATGTGTTAATACATAGACAAAACAAAGTGTGCCTAGTATGCCTCTACTAGACTAGCTCGTTAATCAAAGATGATTAAGTTTCCTAACCATAGACATGTGTTGTCATTTGATAAACGATATCACATCATTAGTCAAGTGCCAGTTGTTGTTTTATATCATTTTTGGTACTAACCTATTAACATAGTGCCAAGTGCCAGTTGTTGTTTTTTGCATGTTTTTTACATCGTGCATAATCAATATCAAACGGCGTCCAAATGCAGCGAAACTTTTTGTGGATTTTTTTTGGACCAGAAGACAACCAATGGGCCGAAGAAGCACTTGGGGCTGCTTCGAGGGGAGCACAACCCACCAGGGCGCGCCTGGAGGCCCAGGCGCGCCCTGGTGGGTTGTGCCCACCTCGGGTGCCCCCAAGACCGCCTCTTTACTCTATAAATACCCAAATATTCCAGAAACCCTATGGGAGTCGATGAAAATCAGTTCCAGCCGCCGTAGAGTCCAGAACCACCAAATCCAATCTAGACACCATCACGGAGGGGTTCACCACTTCCATTGATGCCTCTCCGATGATGCGTGAGTAGTTCTTTGTAGACCTTTGGTCTGTAGTTAGTACCTAGATGGCTTCCTCTCTCTCATTTGATTCTCAATACAATGGTCTCTTGGAGATCCATATGATGTAACTCCTTTTGTGGTGTGTTTGTTGGGATCGAATGAACTTTGAGTTTATGATCAGATCTATCTTTTTATCCATGAAAGTTATTTGAATCTTTTTTGATCTCTTATATGCATGATTGCTTATAGACTCGTATTTCTTCTCCGATATTTGGGTTTCGTTTGGCCAACTTGATCTATTTATCTTGCAATGGGAAGAGGTGCTTTGTAGTGGGTTCGATCTTACGGTGCTTGATCCCAGTGACAGAAGGGGAACCGACACGTATGTATTGTTGCCACTAAGGATAAAACAATGGGGTCTATTTCTACATAATTAGATCTTGTCTACATCATGTCATTGTTATTATTGCATTACTCCGTCTCTCCATGAACTTAATACACTAGATGCATGCTGGATAGCGGTCGATGTGTGGAGTAATAGTAGTAGATGCAGGCAGGAGTCGGTCTACTAATCTTGGACGTGATGCCTATATAATGATCATTGCCTGGATATCGTCATGAGTATTTGAAGTTCTATCAATTGCCCAACAGTAATTTGTTTACCCACTGTTTGCTATTTTTTTCGAGAGAAGCCACTAGTGAAACCTACGGCCCCTGGGTCTTTCTCATATTATTTGCCTTTGCGATCTATTTTATTTGCCTTTTATTTTCAGATCTATTAAACCCAAAAATAAAAAAAGTACCTTGCTGCAATTTATTTTATTTGGCGTTTGATCTATCAATCTACTACAATTTATTCAGGTCCGTTTGCCAATTTCTGGCGCCGTTGCCCGAAAGGGATTGATAACCCCTTTTACACGCCGGGTTGCGAGTATTTGTTATTTGTGTGTAGGTGATGTTTACGTGTTGTTGCTTGGTCCTCCTACTGGTTCGATAACCTTGGTTTCATCACTGAGGGAAATACCTACCGTCATTGTGCTGCATCATCCCTTCCTCTTTGGGGAACTACCGACGTAGCTTCAAGCCGCTATCAAATGGAATCTCTGACGCCGTTGCCGGGGAGGATCTTCAACATATACTAGGTTCCTAATCACAAATCTCATATCCTCGCAATTTACATCATTTTCCATTTGCCTCTCATTTTCCTCTCCCCTACTTCACAAAAATTTGCCGTTTTTATTCTCCCTCTTTTTCATTCGCCGTTTTTCTTGCCGGATCTCTTTTTGTGTGCAATCTTGTTTGCCGTTATTATCATCATGGATAGTTCTTCCTCTATTGCATGCACTCCCGAGAACGAAGTTCTCAACTTTAAACAAAGGGGAGGAGAGGATTTAAAAGATGCTTGGTATAGAATTTGCAATGCTCATAATAGATCTATTCGAAAGCAATCTATTGTTGTTCTTCTTCGTTGTTTTTATGTGGGCATCACCACTTGGTATAGATTCGTCCTTGATACGATTACCGGTGGAAATTTCTTGATGTGTCCCTCTCTTGATGCTTTTAATGCTATGGAAAATTTAGTAGGCTCACCACCCCTTATGATTAATGAAACAACTTTGACTCTTGAGCATGTCATGGAAAGATTAGATGCTATTGAAAAGAAAATGCTTACTGAAGAGCATATTGAAAATTTGGATAAAAAGATGCATAATTTTGCTACTAAAATTGGGTCAAAAGCGGGGGAAGTTTTTAAGTTGTTAAAAGAAAAGGGAACCATAATTCATGAAAGAATTGAAGAAAGCCCGTCTCGGATTGATAAACTGGAAGAAATCTTTGAGTACGGCTTTTGCTTCCGCTAAAACTATTGAAAAAACTCTAGTAAAAATTGGCAAGACTACCCAAGTTACTAAGAGCAACGGTGCAACTTCTAGTAAAGAGGATCTTAAGATGATTAGTATCCACCTGAATTTTGTTGAAGTTATAAGAGATCCCTTTGGCAAGAATGAATTCTTTAAATTTGTTCCTAGGAGTATTGTCATTGAAAACTTCTATGCTAAATCTCTATGGAATTCGAAGTGTTTGATTGGAGAGTTGAACAAAGATGACAAAACTTAGATCCTTGCTTTATGCCTAGCTAAGGGCGTAAAACTATAGCGCTTGTTGGGAGGCAACCCAATGAATAGAATTTATTTCTGCTTTTTGCTTTCTGTTCTTGAGTGTTTGCAAAATTATGCTATTGTTATGATTGTGTTTTGTGTTTAATTTAGTGTTTGTGCCAAGTAAAGCCTTTAGGATCTTCTTGGGTGATAGTTGTTTGATCTTGCTGAAAAAAATAGAAACTTTTGTGCTTGCGAAAATAATTTTCATTTTTAACCAGAGAGCGATAAAATACCAATTCCTTTCGCAGTAGATAATATACAAATTTCCCAGGTCATCCTAATTTTCAGAGTTTTTGGAGTTACAGAAGTATTTTAATTATCCAGATTGCTATAGACTATTCTGTTTTTGATAGATTCTGTTTTCTTTGCGTTGTGTGTTTGTTTTGATGATTCTATGGTTTTCTTTGATGAGTTTTTGCCATAGAAAAGTTGGAATAAAATAGATATAATGCAAGAACAAAATATGAATTGGTTTACTACATCACTTATAGTAGTGATTTGTTTTCTTATACTAACGGATCTCACGAAGGCTTTTGTTAAGTTTTGTGTGATTGAAGTTTTTAAGTTTTGGGTTATCTTACGATGGATGAAGGAATAAGGAGTAAGAAGAGCCTAAGATTGGGGATGCCCCGTCATCCCAAGCTATTATCCAAAAGAGAGCAAGCAACTAAGCTTGGGGATTCCCCCGAGTGGCAACCCCTCTTTCTTCTAACAACCATCGGTATTTTACTCGAAGCTATATTTTTATTCGTCACATACTATGTGTTTTGGCTTGTTCTATTTTGTGTTTTAAGTCTTGATTCCTTGCTGGACACACCTATTTGAGTGAGCCAAAATTATGCCATGACTTGTTAGAATTGCTCTCTGCTTCACTTAAATTTTTATGAGCTATGGATTTGCTCTAGTGCTTCACTTATATCTTTTTGAGCACGGTGTGATTTAGTATTTTTGAAGAAATGCTCTCTTGCTTCACTTAGATTTATTTGAGAGTTGGTAAATTTTTCAAGAAATTCTCTCTTGCTCCACTTAAATTAATTTGAGAGAAAGAAATTTTATGCTCATGATCTTCACTAATATTTGTTTGAGCTTATCAAAAGCAACATATGAAAATTAGTTCCAAAGTGATAGATATCCAAGAAGGATATAATAAAAAAATTCATGAAGATCATTGGACAAAATAAACTTGATTCTTAGTAATAGTTTTGAGATATGATGATGTGATATGTGAGTCATCTTGATGAGTAATTATGCTTTAGTAAGAATATTGGTGTAAAGGTTTGTGATTCCCTATGCAAGCACGAAAGTCAATAATTATGCAATGAAATTATATCCTACTTGTGGTGCATTATTCGGTGTTAATTATGCTTAATGCTCGCTTATGAGATTATTCGTTTCTTGGTTGGTCGCTTCTCAATATTTTGCTAGCCTTCATCCAAAAACCATTTAACCAGTTTTGCCATATGAGTCCACTATACCTACCTATATGTGGTATTCTTTTGCTGCTCTAAGCAAATTTGTATGTGCCATCTCTAATATTCAAAATAAATTTCTATTTTTTGTGCTCATACCGCTAACAAGGCGGTGAGGGGTGGCTAATAGTTTCCATGCTAGATGTGTTATTCTCAGATGAGTGTTTATTCACTTGTCATTGCACGAGAGTAAGGCAAAGGTATTAGGGATGCCCAATCCCGAACTGAAAAATTAATTTACTTTATGTTGTCAAATAATAAATTCCTTGGAAAGTGTTGGCATGGAAGGCACCCGTGGATATGGTTAGCCATGTAAAGTGAAAATATGGTGGAAAAAGGAATAAACTGGGAACCGCCTATGATATATATAGCATGGAAAGTGTTGGGAACTCCAAGTCATTTTCATTGGTGGAAGAAGTATGCCTCTCAAAATGTTTTTATCTCTCATTTTCCGCTTTGAGCTCTGGCACCTCTACAAATCCCTACGTCCATCCGCGAAGGGCCTTTCTTTTACTTTATGCAATTTTTTTATTTTGAATTTGAGCCTCCATCTTCTCTTATAAAGCACCAACTAGGAGGCACTATGATCGTACTTGAGCATTGGGTGTAGTTAATATGCGAGTGTGTTTCATGAATGGATCAATGATTGAGCATAATGGGCTAGGGATAGCTTATTTTAGCGTTGATATTTTGAAAGACATGGTTCCTTGTTGATATGCTTGAGTATTTAAGTTATCATGTCAAAACTAGACTATTTCTTTGAACAATATAAAAGTCCAAATGTCCATGCTATAAATAAAAGAATATGATATGACATGTTAGGCAGCATTCCACATCAAAAATTATATTTTTATCATTTACCTATTCGAGGACGAGCAGGAATTAAGCTTGGGGATGCTGATACGTCTCCAACGTATCTATAATTTTTGATTGTTCCATGCCGTTATATTATCAATCTTGGATATTTTATGATCATTTTATAGTCATTTTATATCATTTTTTGGTAGTAACCTATTGACATAATGCCAAGTGCCAGATGTTGTTTTTTGCATGTTTTTTACATCGTAGATAATCAATACCAGACAGAGTCCAAACGCAGCGAAACTTTTTGTGGATTTTTTTGGGACCAGAAGACAACCAACGGGCCGAAGAAGTACTTGGGGGCTGCTCCGAGGGGAGCACAGCCCACCAGGGCACGCCCTGGTGGGTTGTGCCCACCTCGGGTGCCCCCAGGACCGCCTCTTTACTCTATAAATACCCCAATATTACAAAAACCCTAGGGGAGTCGACGGAAATCAATTCCAGCCGCCGCAGAGTCTAGAACCACCAGATCCAATCTAGACACCATCACGGAGGGGTTCACCACTTCCATTGGTGCCTCTCCGATGATGCGTGAGTAGTTCTTTGTAGACCTTCGGGTATGTAGTTGGTAGCTAGATGGCTTCCTCTCTCTCGTTTGATTCTCAATACAATGGTCTCTTGGAGATCCATATGATGTAACTCTTTTTGTGGTGTGTTTGTTGGGATCGGATGAACTTTGAGTTTATGATCAGATCTATCTTCTTATCCATGAAAGTTATTTGAATCTTCTTTGATCTCTTATATGCATGATTGCTTATAGCCTCATATTTCTTCTCCGATATTTGGGTTTTGTTTGGCCAACTTGATCTATTTATCTTGCAATGGGAAGAGGTGCTTTGTAGTGGGTTCGATCTTACGGTGCTTGATCCCAGTGACAGAAGGGGAACCGACACGTATGTATCGTTGCCACTAAGGATAAAACAATGGGGTCTATTTCTACATAATTAGATCTTGTCTACATCTTGTCATTGTTATTATTGCATTACTCCGTCTCTCCATGAACTTAATACACTAGATGCATGCTGGATAGCGGTCGATGTTTGGAGTAATAGTAGTAGATGCAGGCAGGAGTCGGTCTACTAATCTTGGACATGATGCCTATATAATGATCATTGCCTGGATATCGTCATGAGTATTTGAAGTTCTATCAATTGCCCAACAGTAATTTGTTTACCCACCGTTTGCTATTTTTCTCGAGAAAAGCCACTAGTGAAACCTACGGCCCCCGGGTCTCTTTCTCATATTATTTGCCTTTGCGGTCTATTTTATTTGCCTTTTATTTTTAGATCTATTAAACCCAAAAATACAAAGACACCTTGCTACAGTTTATTTTATTTGGCGTTTGATCTATCAATCTACTACAATTTATTCACGTCCGTTTGCCAATTTCTGGCGCCGTTGCCCGAAAGGGATTGACAACCCCTTTTACACGTCGGGTTGCGAGTATTTGTTATTTGTGTGCAGGTGTTGTTTACGTGTTGTTGCTTGGTCCTCCTACTGGTTCAATAACCTTGGTTTCATCACTGAGGGAAATACCTAACGTCGATGTGCTGAATCATCCCTTCCTCTTTGGGGAACTACCGACGTAGCTTCAAGCCGCTATCAATCTCCTAGATAGATCTTGCATGATCGTAGGAATTTTTTTTAAATTGCATGCTATGTTCCCCAGCAAGTTTTGTCAGCACGACGGTGTGGTGACGGTGATGGTGAAGTGATCCGCGCAGGGCTTCGCCTAAGCACTGCGACAATATGACCGGAGGCATAAACTGTGGAGGGGGGCGCCGCACACGGCTAGGAATCGATGTTGTGTGTTCTAGCGGTGCCCCCCCCCACATATATATATATAGGTGGGAGAGGGAAGGGTCTACAAGGGGCGCTCCTACTTGGGTGCCTCCTCCAAGTCGGCCTCCCCCCTTCCATATCCATCGGAGGGGGAAGGAAAGAGAGGGGGAGGGGAAGGAAAGGGGGAGGCTGAATCCTCCCCTTTCCTTCTCCCTTCCCTTCCTTTCCTTATCCTCCTATTCGGCCTATAGGGGTGCACTCTCTTGGCCCATTAGGCCCATATAGCTTGCTGGGGGTTGCCCGGAACCCCTTTCGGTGACCCGATACATACCCGGTACCCCCGAAACACTTCCAGTGTCCAAATACTATCGTCCTATATATTAATCTTTACCTCTCGACCATTTCGAGACTCCTCGTCATGTCTATGATCTCATCCGGGACTCCGAACAACATTCGATCACCAAATCAAATAACTCATATAATACAAAATCGCCATCGAACATTAAGCGTGCGGACCCTACGGGTTTGAGAACTATGTAGACATGATCGAGACATCTCTCCGGTCAATAACCAATAGCGGAACCTGGATGCTCATATTGGTTCCCACATAATCTACAAAGATCTTTGTTGGTCGTACCGTAATGACAACATATGTTATTCCCTTTGTCATCGGTATGTTACTTGCCCGAGATTCGATCGTCGGTATCTTCATACCTAGTTTAGTCTCGTTACCGACAAGTCTCTTTACTCGCTCCATAATACATCATCCCATAACTAACTCATTAGTCACATTGCTTGCAAGGCTTATCATGATGTGTATTACCGAGAGGGCCCCGAGATACATCTTCGATACTCAGAGTGACAATCCTATTCTCGATCTATGCCAACCCAACAAACACCTTCGGAGATACCTGTAGAGAATCTTTATAATCACCCAGTTACGTTGTGACATTTGATAGCACACAAGGTATTCCTCCGATATCCGGGAGTTGCATAATCTCATAGTCGAAGGAATATGTATTTGACATGAAGAAAGCAATAGCAATAAAATTAAATGACCAATATGCTAAGCTAACGGATGGGTCTTGTCCATCACATCATTCTCCTAATGATGTGATCCCGTTCATCAAATGACAACACATGTCTATGGTTAGGAAACTTAACCATCTTTAATTAACGAGCTAGTCTAGTAGAGGCTTACTAGGGACATGGTGTTTTGTCTACGTATCCATACATGTATCAAGTTTCCGGTTAATACAATTCTAGCATGAATAATAAACATTTATCATGATATAAGGAAATATAAAATAACAACTTTATTATTGCCTCTAGGGCATATTTCCTTCAGTGAGCTGCGTTGGTTTTTTCTCAAAAGAGGAAGAGAAAAAAAATATAGTAGCGGATAGTATTTCCCTCAGTAAAGAATCAAGGTTATTGAACCAATAGGAGATCCATGCAAACGACCTTTAATAGCACATACACACACAAGAGAAAATACTTGCATCCAACACAAGCAAGAGGGTTGTCAATCCCCTTGTCCTCGTTAATTGCAAGGATCAAATATGATACTCCCTTCGTTCCTAAATATAAGTATTTTTAGAGATTCTAATATAGACTACATATGGAGAAAAATGAGTGAATCTACACTCTAAAATACATTCATATACATCCGTATGTAGTTCATATTGAAATCTCTAAAAAAGACTTATATTTAGGAATGAGGGAGTAGTAGGAGATACATAAATTGTAAAGTAAAATAAAAGTAAATAAATTAAAACAAGGTATTTAGCGTTTTAGTAATATGATTAGAAATAGACCCGGGGCCATAGTTTTCACTAGAGGCATCTCTCTCATAAACATAGAATATGGTGGGTAAACAAATTATTTTTGGGAAATTGATAGAAAAATGCATAATTATAACGTTATTCATGGCATGATCAGTTCATAGACATTACGTCTGTGACAAGTAGACCATTAAACTTACTAACGCCTACTACTATTACTTCACTTCGAGAGCGTTTCTTGATACGTCTCAAACGTATCTATAATTTTTTATTGTTCCATGCTATTATAGTATCAATCTTGGATATTTTATATAACTTTTTTTTTGCTATTTTATATCATTTTTTGGGACTAACCTATTACCCAGTGACAAGTGCCAGTTGCTGTTTTCTGCTTGTTTTTTTGGTTTTCTAGGAAATCAAATACTAAACGGAGTCCAAACGCTGTGAAAATTTTTGATGATATTTTTCTGGACAAGAAAGACCCTAGAGGCTTTGGGAGGAGACCAGATGAGAAGCGAGGAGACGGCAAGGCAACATGGTGCGTCCAGAGGGGTAGGCTTGCCCTGATGCCTTGTGGGCACCATGTGGCTCCATCTAACCTAATTCCACCTCTATAAATTCTCTAAAATCGGGAAACCAACAGAGAGCCGCCCCAAACACTTTTTCCGTTGTCGCAAGTTTTTGTTCTTTCGCGATCCCATTTGGAGGCCTTTTTCGGTACTCTGCCGGAGGGGGAATCGAACAAGAAGGGCTTCTACATCATCCTTACTTCCTTCCGATGATGCGTGAGTAGTTCACCACAGACCTTCGGGTTCATAGCTAGTAGCTAGATGGCTCTTCTCTCTCTTTGATCTTCAATATAATGTTCTCATTGATGTTCTTAGAGTTCTATCCGATGTAATCTTCTTTTGTGGTGTGTTTGTTGGGATCCAATGAATTTTGGGTTTATGATCAGGTTATTCTTGAATATTAGTTGAGTCTTTTCTGAATTCTTTTATGCATGATTATTATAGCATTGTATTTCTCCCCGATCCATCTGCTTAGTTTGGCGAACTATATTGATTTATCTTGCAATGGGAGAGGTGCTTTGTGATGGGTTCAATCTTGCGGTGCTCAATCCCAGTAACAGAAAGGGATGTGACACGTATTTGTATTGTAGCCATTAAGGATAAAAAGATGGGGTTTATTCATATTGCTTGGGTTTACTTTGTCTACATCATGTCATCTTGCTTAAGACGTTACTATGTTCTTATTAACTTAACACCCTAGGTGCATGCTGGATAGCGGTCGATGGGTGGAGTAATAGTAGTAGATGCAGGCAGGACTTGGTTTAATTGTCTTGGACATGATGCATATATACATGATCATTGCCTTGAATATCGTCATAACTATGCACTTTTCTATCAATTGCCCAACAGAAATTTGTTCACCCACTGTCGGTGTACTAGAGTAGGGGTACCCTAGTATCCCGAACTTGTGCACGGGCAGTCGCAGCATCCCACGGCAAGGCTCGCCGGGTGACCGCCAAGGTCCTCCGTGGTTCCTTTGGAGCCATTCAAGAACAAAGTATCCAAGTCAAGACCCCGGCAAGAGGAGCTTGCCGGGAAGGCCAACCAAGGCACCCCAAGACCCCGGCAAGAGGAGCTTGCCGGGAAGGCCACCCAAGGCATCTCAAGGAACTTGCCGCGGCGCGCCACACGTCCCAACAAGGCCCGGTGAGCGACAAGCTCCCGGACGCGACAAGACAACGACCGCGGCAAGGCGCTTGCCGCGGCAAGCCACCACTCTGTGCCCGCGCTCCAGCACATCCACCAACGTGTCGCTCTGGGACCCTTCCAGGCGTGCGTGGCGGGCGGCTGTGCAGCCAGCGGTGAGCGGTGGCAAGCGGCGCTGACAAGATTGCCATCGTGGCGAGCGGTGGCGTCCCTGACGGTCCCTTTTACACTGTTTAGGCGACGCAGACGGGCATTTAAGGCCCTTGTCCCCTGCCGTCAGGGTTAGGTATGATACACTGTAGCAGGTAGCTGTACCTACCGCATCACCTTTTTCATTTTTACCCTTTGTCTCTGTTGCCACCTGTCGGTGACCCCTTGAGCATATAAAAGGAGGCCCATGCGCAACGTAGAGGGGGGTTCGGAGAAACAGAACACTGACGCTCGGTCTCGTTAGCTGCTGGTGTGTACTGTAGCACTCCGCGCTCCCGAGCAAGAACTCAATACAAACCACAAAGCAGGAGTAGGGTTTTACGCATCCGTGCGGCCCGAACCTGGGTAACTGCTCGTGTGTTTCGCCTCGATCTGCTCTTTGCACGACCTCCGCCCCCGCCGAACCGAAAGGGACTCGGCCCGCCGGTCCCATAGGTGTTCGTGGATCAGTCCCCCGACACCCATCGTATGTTATGTGCTCAGGAGAGAAGCCTCTAGTGAAAACTATGGTCCCCCGGGTCTACTTTTATCATATATAAAAACACGAAAATACCTTGCTGTACTTTTATTTATTTTATTTTGTTTTACAATTTCTCTTATCACCTACCATTATGAGATTTGATCCTTGCAAATAACCGCCGAGGGGATTGACAACCCCCTTGTTTGCATTGGGTGCAAGTATTTGCTTTTGTGTGGTGCAGGTGCTGCTAACGAGGTTCTTTGTGGTTCTTCTACTATACTGATAACCTTGGTTCTTAACTGGGGGAAATGCTTATCTCTACTGTACTGCTTCACCCTCTCCTCTTCAAGAAATCCCAACGAAACTGACAAGTAGCAGGAAAAATTTCTAGCACCGTTGCCGGAGAGACATCACCAAAACCTATCAAGTACCTTCGCACAAACTATCATCTACTTGCTCTTATTTTTATTTTCCTTTGCCTCGTTTTCATCTCCCCCACTTCTAATTTTTTTACAAAAACACACAAATATTTTTATTTGCTCATCTGCTTGCTTTGTCGCTATGACTAGTGTTACTATCCCTCCTTTGTCTCCGGACTTTGAAGTTCTTTACTTCAAACAGAAGCAAGGAGAAAAATCGAAGGATTCTTGGTATAGGATAATGGAATCTTATCATGTTTGCACTATATATGGGGCATACAAAATTTCTTCACAATTTCTACGTAGGACTAACTATGCTGCATAGACAACTTTCGGATTTTGCTGCTAAAGGGAATTTTATTGAGAGTGATGCTAATATTGCCTATTAAATAATAGAGGGTATATTGGGAACTCCACCCCTAAAAAGGATTCTACTATACTCAAGAGGGAATCCAAATCTTGGATAAACTAGGTGACATGCAGAAAAATTTAATTGAGTAACAAAAGTCTAATGAACCTCTTAAAAATATTAGTGGAAACCTCAATCGCATGAGTACATTGATTACGCTTTGCAATAAGCGGCTAGATGCTTTAGATATTAAAATTGTTTCATTCTCTCATAATAGTAGGAAATGCGAGGAACCTCCTAGCTTTGAGAAAAGCCCTACTAAGATGGTGAAAACTAAAGATGACAACACTTGAAATTATGCATTATGCCTAGTAAAGGGCGTAAAACAATAACGCTTGTCGGGAGGCAACCCAATAGTTATCTTTATTTTCCTTCTTTTTTTGTGTTCACACAAATATGCTACTGTTATGATTGTGTTTTCGTGTTTCAGTTCGTGTTTGTGCCAAGTAAAATGATTTGGTTGATAGTTGACTTGATTCTGTGAAAAAACAGAAACTTTTGTGCCCAGTTCTAGAATTGTTTAAATTCACTGGAACGTGATAAAATTCTGTTTTTTACATATGATTGATGTACAAATTGCCCACGTTGTCCTAAGTTTTAAGAATTTTTGGAGTTACAAAAGTATTGTGTTTGTTCAGATCATTACAGATTGTTCTGTTTTTATTGTACAATTTGCTTGTTTTAATGAATCTATGGATTGTATCGGGGTGTATAAGTCACGAAGAGGTTATAATACAGTAGGTATTATGCAATAATAAAGTATGAATGGGTTGACAACAATACATAAAGTTTATGATTTGCTTGTTATACTAACAAAACTCATGGAGTTTCTGTTGAGTTTTGTGTGCTGGAGTTTTCAAGTTTTGTGTGGGATCAGGATGGATGAAGGAATAAGGAGCAGCAAGACCCTAAGCTTGGGGATGCCCAAGGCACATCAAGGTAATTCAAGGACAACCAAGCATCTAAGCTTGGGGATCCCCTGGAAGGCATCCCCTCTTTCGTCTACAATCAATCAGTATATCACTTGGAGCTATATTTTTATTCATCACATGATATGAGTTTTGCTTGAAGCTCGTGTATTATACGAGTCTTTGCTTTGTTTGCTTTTTAGTTTTCCACAATCATCTTTACTGCACACACCTTTTGAGAGGGACATACATTTATTCGTGGTTTGTTAGAATACTCTATGTGCTTCACTTATATCTTTTGAGCTAGGTAGTTGCTCTAGTGCTTCACTTATATCTTTTAGAGCACGATAGTGGTTATATTTTAAAGAAATAGTTGCACTCTCATGCTTAACTTATATATTTTTTAGGGTCTAATAAACAGTAATGGGAATATGCACAGGTTATGAAATTGGTCCTGATAAGATAGGTATTCAAGAGGGATATAATAAAAACTTTCATGTAGATAATTGAATATGATAAGTTTGATTCCTTGCAATAGTTTTGAGATATAAAGATGGTCATATGTGGGTTATACTAGTGGATAATTGTGGTTTAGTAAGAATATTGGTGTTAAGGTTTGTGATTCCGGAAGCATGCACGTATGGTCTCTCGTTATGCTAAGAAGTTGAAGCATGATTTATTATTGAGTGTCTTCCTTTGCGTGAAGGTTGGGGGCGCGTGATGGTTAACTCCTACCAACCTCCCCCTAGGGGAATGCTTAGTAGTACTTTTCTTTGAGGGCTAATAGACTCTCACAATAAGTATGTGAGTTCTTTATGACTAATGCGATTCCATGGATTATACGCACTCTCACCTTTTCGCAATTTGCTAGCCTCTTCGGTACCATGCATTGACCTTTCTCACCTTGAGAGTTGGTGGAAACTTCGCCGGTGCATCCAAACACGGTGATATGAGACGCTCTATCACACATAAGCCTCCTTATATCTTCCTCAAAACAGCCACCATACCTACCTATCATGGCATTTCCATAGCCAATCCGAGATATATTGCCATGCAACTTCCACCATTCCATTATTATGACATACACCATCATTGTCACATTGCTTTGCATGATCACATAGGTGACATAGTATTTGTGGCTCACCATCGTTCATCATTCTCATACATGTTACACTAGCATCATTGCACATCCTAGTATACTCCCAGAGGCATTCATATAGAGTCATATGTTTTAGTTGTATCAAGTTGTAATATTGAGTTGTAAGTAAATATAAGTGTGATGATCATCATTATTAGAGCATTGTCCCAGTGAGGAAATAAAGAAAATAGAAATAAAAAGAGGCCAGCAAAAAATGAGAGAAAAAGAGAGAAGGAGGCAATGTTACTATCCTTTTCCGGTCTCCTATGTTGTCACTTTCATATACTAGTGGGAATTTTTCATTATAGAACTTGGCTTGTATATTCTGATGATGGGCTTCCTCAAACGCCCGAGGTCTTCTAGAGTAAGCAATTTGGATGCACACCTACTTAATTTTCCAATTTGAGCTTTCGTACACTTATAGCTCTTAGTGCAGCCGTTGCATGGAAATCCCTACTCCTCGGATTGACATCAATTGATGGGCATCTCCATAGCCCATTGATTAGTCGCATTGATATGAGACTTTCTTCCTTTTTGTCTTCTCCATATTAATCTCTACCACCGCATTATATTCCACCCATAGTGCTATGTACATGGCTCGCACTCATGTATTGTGTGTGGGTTGAAAAGACTGAAGTGTGTTAAAAAAGTGTGAACCAATTGCTTGGCTGACACCGGGGCAGTACATGATTTATATTTTGTGTTAAGAAAATGGAGCATGACAAGGCTATATGATTTTGTAGGGATAGCATTCTTTAGCATTTATATTTTGAAAGGCATGATTGTTTGTTGGTATGCCTGAGTATTGATGTCTTTATGTCAAATCATAGACTATTGTTTTAAATCATCTGGATCTTAATATTCACACCATAAAAGAAAGATTGCATGATGAACATGTTAGGTAGCATTCCACATAAAAAAATCTACTCTTATCATTTACCTACTTGAGGACAAGCAGAAATTAAGCTTGGGGATGCTTGATACGTCTCCAACGTATCTATATTTTTTTGTTATTCCATGCTATTATAGTAGCATGATAACCCACAAGTATAGGGGATCGCAACAGTTTTCGAGGGTAGAGTATTCAACCAAAATTTATAGATTCGACACAAGGGGAGCCAAAGAATATTTGTAAGTATTAGCAGCTGAGTTGTCAATTCAACCACACCTGGAGATTAATTATCTGCAACAAAGTGATTAGTATCAAAGTAGTATGATAGTTTTGATAGTAGTAGCAACGGCAATAGTAACGGTAATAGTGATAGCAGTGATTTTGTAGCAGTCACAATAGTAACAGCAGCAGTAGTAACTTAGCAAGAACAATATGTAGGAAAATCATAGGCATTGGATCGATTTGTTGGATGATATTCATCATGTGACAGTTATAACCTAGGGCAATATGGCACTAGCTCCATGATGACCCACAAGTATAGGGGATCAATTGTAGCTCTTTTCGATAAGTAAGAGTGTTGAACCCAATGAGGAGCAGAAGGAAATGACAAGTAGTTTTCAGTAAGGTAATGCCTACAAGTGCTGAAATTGTAAGTAAGTGAGTAGTTTGATAGCAAGATAATTTGTAACAGGCGTGTAACAATAGTAGTAACAAAAGTGCAGCAAGATAGCCCAATCCTTTTGAGGCAAAGGACAGGCCAAAATGGTCTCTTATGATAAGCAAAGTGTTCTTGAGGCTACACGGGATTTTCATCTAGTCACTTTCATCATGTTGGTTTAATTCGTGTTTGGTACTTTGATAATTTGATATGTGGGTGGACCGGTGCTTAGGTGATGTTCTTACTTGAACAAACCTCCTACTTATGATTAACCCTCCCGCAAGCATATGCAACTACTAGAAAAGTATTAAGAATAAATTCTAACCATAGCAATAAACTTTTGGATCCAATTGGTCCCTTACGGAATAGCGCATAAACTAGGGTTTAAGCTTCTGTCACTCTCGCAACCCATCATGTAATTTCTACTCCACAATGCATTCCCTTAGGCCCAAATATGGTGAAGTGTCATGTAGTCGACGTTCACATGACACCACTAAGGGAATCATAACATACATACTATCAAAATATTGAACACATATCAAGTTCACATGATTACTTGCAACATGATTTCTCCCGTGACCTTAAGGACAAAAGTAACTACTCACAAATGATAATCATGCTCAAGATCAGAGGGGTATTAAATAGCATATTTGATCTGAACATATAATCTTCCACCAAATAAACCATATAGTAATCAACTACAAGATGTAATCAACACTACTAGTCACTCACAAGCACCAATCAATAGTTCCGGTAACAAGATTGAACACAAGAGATGAACTAGGGTTTGAGATGAGATGGTGCTGTTGAAGATGTTGATGGAGATTACCCTCCCCAATATGGGAGAGTTGTTGGTGATGATGATGACGATGATTTCCCCCTCCGGGAAGGAAGTTCCTCCGGCGGAATCGCTCCGCCAGAGGGCAAAAGTGCTCCTGCCCAAGTTCCGCCTCGAGACGGTGGCGCTCCATCCCGAAAGTCCTCTCCTAATTTTTTCTAGGTCAAAATGATTTTTATACCAGAAGATGGGCACCGGAGGTCGGCGTGGGTGAGCACAACCCACCAAGGCACGCCCAGGTGGGTTGTGCCCACCTGGTGGGCCCCCTCTGGTAGTTATTTGCTCCAATATTCATCATATATTTGATAAAAAATATTCGTGAAGTTTCAACTTGTTTGGAGTTGTGCAATATAGGTGGCCTGATGTAGCTTTTCCAGGTCCAGATTTCTAGCTGCCAGAATTCTCCCTCTTTGTATATACCTTGCATATTATGAGAGAAAATGCATTAGAATTACTCCAAAAAGCATTATTATGGATAAAAACATCATAAATAACAGTAGGAAAACATGATGGAAAATGGACGTATCAACTCCCCCAAGCTTAGACCTCGCTTGTCCTCAAGCGAAAAACCGGAATCGAAAAACATGTCCACATGCTTAGAGAGAGAGGTGTCGATAAAAATAAAATATGGACATAGAAGCATCATGTTCATTATTGTAACAGCAACAAAATTAAACATAAGACTCTTTTCATAGAACTTTTATCATATACTTCTCATGAATAAGTAACACTTCATCACACAATCGAAGTATAAAGCAAAAACTCTACTAAAAACCAACAAACTATGTTCTCAGTCAACTTTGCAACTACAATTCATCATCTTTTCAGGAAGGGTCACGTATCGGAGCCTTTAGGCAAGTCCACATACTCAACCATCATATAGTCTTCTATGATTGCTAACACTCACCGCGTACACATGAGCAAAACGTTTCAACCAGACGCATAGAAAGATAGGGGCTTATAGTTTCGCCTCCCAACGTATTCACCTCAAGGGCGATGTCAACAATAATAACTCATGCTATCTATATTCAACTGGACATATGTGCCTAGATATTTCCTCACCACATTATGCTTGCCAAAGGAGAAAAATGAGAAGGAATAGAAGGAAAACTTTGACTCTTTGCATAAAAGTATATACATAAAAGTAAAAGATAGGCCCTTCACAGAGGGAAGCGTAGGTTGCCATGTGCTTATTTGTTTGTATGCTCAACCCTTAGTGCAAAAGTACATCATGTTGTATTGCTCCTTGTGATAGCAACCTTTATTATGCAGTCTGTCGCTTTTATTCTTCACCATCACAAATTTGTACAACGCTCAATTTTCTCTTACACTAAATGATCTCACACTTTTAGAAGCAATTTTTATTGCCTTTTTGCACCGATGAAAACTTACTTGAGGGATCTTGCTCAATCCCTAGGTAGGTATGGTGGACTCTTGAAAATAAGATTTGGGTTTAAGGGTTTTTGGATGCACAAGTAGTATCTCTACTTAGTGCGGAATTTTTGGCTAGCAAAGATAGGGGCAAGCACCACATGTTAAAGGATCCATGACAATATGACTTCTATGTGAATTTAAACAAACATAAACCAATATGTTGTCTTCCTTGTCCAACTTCAACAATTTTGGCATATAATATTTTGATGAGGGCTCACAATCACAACAGATTTCTAGGATAGTATATTTATATGTGAATCTTCTCTTCTCTTATTAATTCTTTCACGAGTTGCATCATTGACTAATGCTATGTATGTCAATCTCTAATAAAAAATTCTACTTATACTTTTCCTTATGTGGTGCCATCAACTACCATAAAATTAGTATATGATCTTTTTCATAATTTCTTTCCTTTTATTGATTTCCTTTCTCTTTTTCTTCCTTACTTATTTTCTTTTAATTTGCAACATGAAAGTAAAGAAAGCAAAACCTCAAACTAAACTTTATTATATATCTTGCACGCGATTACAAGCATAGATCACTAAGCAAACTCTCGAAAAGAAAGAATTGAACTAAACTTTTATTCATCTAAAGCAAAAGATTGAACTAAAATAAGTAAAGGCAAAAGATAATGGGATGATATGACATCGGGGCACCTCCCCCAAGCTTGGCAGAAGCCAAGGGGAGTGCCCATACCCGATACTCAATTCTCTTTTAGTGATGAAGAAGAAGGTGGTGGTGATGAAGAGATCTTATCCTCGGATTTCCATGGCAGTGGTCCACCATCGTAAGAGGAAGAGTGAGTCTCACGGGTCCTGCAACTAGCAGCCAAACTCATACCCTTAAACCTCGCCTCATATTCAAAGACTTGGTTTTGGAGATCGTAGATCTGGCTTTGGAGAAAGTTGATTTGCTCGTTGAGGGTGAAGACGATGTCCTTCATGGGCTTGCCATCCACCTTGAGATCATGGGAAAGGTCCGCGATCATGAGGTGATTGGCATTGAGCCACGCTCCACCATCCCCTTGCAGTGGAATACATCTTGTTCCATAGCTTCAAGCCTGGCCTCCATGGTTCCCGTCCCCTTGGGACATGGCACACCGCGGAGGTGAAGTACCCCCTCATGCATCTGGATGACTTTAGGGTGCTGCACCACCTCTCGCAAATATGGGTTGATGACATTCTTGAACAACTTGTCCTTGGAGGAGCTTGAAGCGGCCATGGTAGATGGGATGTGACATAAAACATCAAGAAAAGAAAACAGAAGATTTCTCCATGATATGGTGGTCAATAGGTTCAGGGGGGTATATAAAGATTTTTTATCTTGGGGAACAAGCAAACTGTAGAAAAACGGAGTCCGGAAGGTGTCCCAGGTGGGCACAACCCACCATGTGCCCACCAGGGTACGCTTCCTGGAACTTTCTTATTTTCCTATTTTTATAAATATTCCAAAACTGACAAAAAATATTTTTGCGGATTTTTCGGAGTCTGTTTACTTACCGTATCACGTACCTCCTTATTTTCACGATTCCGAAGTGTTCCGGAAGGACCCTTTTATATGTTCTTCCAGTGTCAAAGTTTGGATAATGTTACTTTCAACATTAATAGGCGTACCTGAGATATAATGTTTTATTCGTTGCCTGTTAACAAGCTTCGGGTTAGTACCTTCGGCATTATTTATTTTGATGGCTCTAGACCGACAAACCTCCTCGATAACATAGGGTCCTTCCCATTTGAGAGTAGTTTTACTGCAAAGAATCTGAAATGAGAGTTGTACAAAAGAACATATTCTCCTACTTTAAACTCACACTTTTGGAGTCTCTTATCATGCCATCTTTTAACTTTTTCTTTAAACAACTTAGCATTTTCATAAGCTTGGGTTCTCCATTCATCTAAAGAGCTAATATCAAATAACCTCTTTTCACCAGCAAGTTTGAAATCATAATTGAGTTCTTTGATGGCTCAATATGCTTTATGTTCTAACTCAAGAGGTAAATGACAAGCTTTTCCATAAACCATTTTATAAGGAGACATACCCATAGGATTTTTATATGTTGTTCTATAAGCCCAAAGTGCATCATCTAATTTCTTAGACCAATTCTTCTTGGACCTGTTGATAGTATTTTGCAAAATTAATTTTATTTCTCTATTGCTAAGTTCAACTTGACCACTAGACCGAGGATGATAAGGTGATGCAATTCTATGGTTAACATCATACTTGGCAAGCATTTTACGGAAATCACCATGAATAAAGTGTGAACCACCATCAGTCATTAAATATCTAGTGACTCCAAACCTTGGGAAAATAACTTCCTTAAGCATTTTAATAGGGGTGTTGTGATCAACACTACTGGTTGGATAGTTTCTACCATTTAGTAACATAATCAATAGCAACCAAAATATGTGTATACCCATTAGAGGAAGGAAAAGGTCCCATGTAATCAAATCCACAAACATCAAATGGTTCAACAGCAAGTGAATAGTTCATAGGCATTTCTTGACTCTTACTGATATTACTTATTCTTTGACATTCATCACAAGATAAGACAAACTTACGGTCATCCTTGAAGAGAGTAGACCAATAAAATCCAGATTGCAATACCTTGTGAGCGGTTCTATCTCCAGCATGATGCCCTCCATAAGCTTTAGAGTTACATTTCCATAGGATTTGTCCCTGTTCATGAAGGAAATATGCCCTAGAGGCAGTAATAAAGTTATTATTTATTTGCTCATATCATGATAAATGTTTATTATTCATGCTAGAATTGTATAACCGGAAACTTAGTACATGTGTGAATACATAGACAAACAGAGTGTCACTAGTATGCCTCTACTTGACTAACTCATTAATCAAAGATGGTTAAGTTTCCTAACCATAGACATGAGTTTTCATTTGATTAACGGGATCACATCATTAGGAGAATGATGTGATTAACTTGACCCATTCCGTTAGCTTAGCACTTGATCGTTTAGTTTACTGCTATTGCTTTCTTCATGACTTATACATGTTCCTATGACTATGAGGTTATGCAACTCCCGATTACCGGAGGAACACTTTGTGTGCTACCAAACATCACAACGTAACTGGGTCATTATAAAGGTGCTCTACAGGTGTCTCCGATGGTACTTGTTGAGTTGGCATAAATCAAGATTAGGATTTGTCACTCTGATTGTCAGAGAGGTATCTCTGGGCCCACTCGGTAATGCACATCACTATAAGCCTTGCAAGCATTGTAACTAATGAGTTAGTTGTGGGATGATGAATTACAGAACGAGTAAAGAGACTTGCCAGTAATGAGATTGAACTAGGTATTGAGATACCGACGATCGAATCTCGGACAAGTAACATACCGATGACAAAGGGAACAACGCATATTGTTATGCGGTTTGACTGATAAAGATCTTTGTAGAATATGTGGGAGCCAATATGAGCATCCAGGTTCCGCTATTGGTTATTGACTGGAGACGTGTCTCGGTCATGTCTACATAGTTCTCGAACCCGTAGGGTCCGCACGCTTAAAGTTCAGTGACGATCGGTATTATGAGTTTTTGTGTTTTGATGTACCGAAGGTACTTCGGAGTCCCGGATATGATCACGAACATGATGAGGAGTCTCGAAATGGTCGAGATGTAAATATTGATATAGTGGACGACTATATTCGGAGACCGGAAGTGTTCAGGGTAGTTTCAGAGAAAACCGGAGTGCCGGAGGGTTACCGGAACCCCCCGGGAGAAATAGTGGGCCTTATGGGCCTTAGTGGAGAGAGAGAGGGCTGGCCTAGGGCAGGCTGCGCGCCCCTCCCCCTCTGGTCCGAATTGGACTAGGAGAGGGGGGCGGCGCCCCCCTTTCCTTCTCCCTCTCCCCCTTCCTTTCCCCCTCCTAGTAGGAGTAGGAAAGAGGGGAGTCCTACTCCTACTAGGAGGAGGACTCCTCCTCCTGGCGCGCCTACAGGGGCCGACCGGCCTCTCCCCTTGCTCCATTATATACGGGGGCAGGGGGCACCTCTAGACACACAAGTTGCTCTGTTGATCTCTCCCAGCCGTGTGCGGTGCCCCCCTCCACCATAATCCACCTGGATCATATCGTAGCAGTGCTTAGGCGAAGCCCTGCGTCGGTAGCATCATCATCACCATCATCATGCCGTCGTGCTGACGAAACTCTCCCGTGAAGCTCTGCTGGATCGGAGTTCGTGAGACGTCATCGAGCTGAACGTGTGCTGAACTCGGAGGTGCCGTGCGTTCGGTACTTGGATCGGTCGGATCGTGAAGACATACGACTACATCAACCACGTTGTGCTAACGCTTCCGCTTTCGGTCCACGAGGGTACGTGCACACACTCTCCCCTCTCGTTGCTATGCATCACCATGATCATGTGTGTGCGTAGGAAAATATTGAAATTACCACGTTCCCCAACAGTGGCATCCGAGCCTGGTTTATGCGTAGATGTTATATGCACGAGTAGAACAGAAGTGAGTTGTGGACGATACAAGTCATACTGCTTACCAGCATGTCACACTTTGGTTCGGAGGTATTGTTAGATGAAGCGGCCCGGACCGACATTACGCGTACGCTTACGCGAGACTGGTTCTACCGACGTGCTTTGCACACAGGTGGCTGGCGGGTGTCAGTTTCTCCAACTTTAGTTGAATCGAGTGTGGCTACGCCCGGTCCTTGAGAAGATTAAAACAACACTAACTTGACAAACTACCGTTGTGGTTTTGATGCGTAGGTAAGAACGGTTCTTGCTCGGCCCGTGGCAGCCACGTAAAACTTGCAACAACAAAATAGAGGACGTCTAACTTGTTTTTGCAGGGCATGTTGTGATGTGATATGGTCAAGACATGATGCTATATTTATTGTATGAGATTATCATGTTTTGTAACCGAGTTATCGGCAACTGGCAGGAGCCATATGGTTGTCGCTTTATTGTATGCAATGCAATCGCCCTGTAATGGCTTCACTTTATCACTAAGCGGTAGCGATAGTCGTAGAAGCAATATTTGGCGAGACAACAACGATGCTGCGATGGAGATCAAGGTGTCACGCCGGTGATGATGGTGATCATGACGGTGCTTCGGAGATGGAGATCACAAGCACAAGATGATGATGGCCATATCATATCACTTATATTGATTGCATGTGATGTTTATCTTTTATGCATCTTATTTTGCTTAGATCGACGGTAGCATTATAAGATGATCTCTCACTAAATTTCAAGGTACAAGTGTTCTCCCTGAGTATGCACCGTTGCGAAAGTTCGTCTTGCCGAGACACCATGTGATGATCGGGTGTGATAAGCTCTACGTTCACATACAACGAGTGCAAGCCAGTTTTGCACATGCAAAATACTCGAGTTAAACTTGACGAGCCTAGCATATGCAGATATGGCCTCGGAACACTAGAGACCAAAAGGTCGAGCGTGAATCATATAGAAGATATGGTCAACATAGTGATGTTCACCATTGAAAACTACCCCATCTCACGTGATGATCGGACATGGTTTATTTTATATGGATCACGTGATCACTTAGATTATTAGAGGGATGTCTATCTAAGTGGGAGTTCATTAATAATTTGATTAAACTGAACTTTAATTTTTCATGAACTTAGTACCTGATAGTATTTTGAATGTCTATGTTGTTATAGATAGATTGCCCGTGTTGTTGTTCCGTTGAATTTTAATGCGTTCCTTGATAAATCAAAGTTGAAAGATGATGGTAGCAATTACACGGACTCGGTCCGTAACTTGAGGATTATCCTCATTGCTTCACAGAAGAATTACATCCTAGAAGCATCGCTAGGTGCCAAACCTACTGCAGGAGCAACACCAGATGTTATGAATGTCTGATAGAGCAAAGCTGATGACTACTCGATAGTTCAGTGTGCCATGCTTTACGGCTTAGAACCGGGACTTCAACGATGTTTTGAACGTCATGGAGCATATGAGATGTTCCAGGAGTTGAAGTTAATATTTCAAGCAAATGCCCGGATTGAGAGATATGAAGTCTCCAATAAGTTCTACAGCTGCAAGATGGAGGAGAATAGTTTTGTCAGTGAGCATATACTCAGAATGTCTGGGTATAACAATCACTTGATTCAACTGGGAGTTAATCTTCTGGATGATAGTGTTATTGACAGAATTCTTCAGTCACTGCCACCAAGCTACAAGAGCTTCGTGATGAACTATAACATGCAAGGGATGGATAAGACGATTCCGGAGCTCTTCGCAATGCTAAAGGCTGCGGAGGTAGAAATCAAGAAGGAGCATCAAGTGTTGATGGTCAACAAGACCACCAGTTTCAAGAAAAAGGGCAAAGGAAAGAAGAAGGGGAACTTCAAGAAGAACGACAAACAAGTTGTTGTTCAGGAGAAGAAACCCAAGTCTGGACCTAATCCCGAGACTGAGTGCTTCTACTGCAAATAGACTGGTCACTGGAAGTGGAACAACCCCAAGTATTTGGCGGATAAGAAGGATGGCAAGGTGAACAAAGGTATATGTGATATACATGTTATTTATGTGTACCTTACTAATTCTCACAGTAGTGCCTGGGTATTTGATACTGGTTCTGTTGCTAATATTTGCAACTTGAAACAGGGACTACGGATTAAGCGAAGATTAGCAAAGTACGAGGTGACAATGCCCGTGGGAAATGGTTCCAAAGTCGATGTGATCGCGGTCGGCACGCTACCTCTACATCTACCTTCGGGATTAGTTTTAGATGTAAATAATTGTTAATTGGTGCCAGTGTTGAGCATGAACATTATATCTGGATCTTGTTTAATGTGAGACGGTTATTCATTTAAATCAGAGAATAATGGTTGTTCTATTTATATGAGTAATATCTTTTATGGTCATGCACCCTTAAAGAGTGGTCTATTCTTTTGAATCTCGATAGTGAAGATACACATATTCATAGTATTGAAGCTAAAAGATCCAGAGTTGATAATGATAGTGCAACTTAGTTGTGGCACTGCCATTTGGGTCATATTGGTGTAAAGCGCATGAAGAAACTCCATTCTGATGGACTTTTGGAATCACCTGATCATGAATCACTTGGTACTTGCGAACCATGCCTCATGGGCAAGATGACTAAAACACCATTCTCCGGAAGAATGGAGTGAGCCACAGATTTGTTGGAAATCATACATACTGATGTATGTGGTCCGATGAATGTTGAGGCTCGTGGCGGATATCATTATTTTCTCACCTTCACAGATGATTTGAGCAGATATGGGTATATCTACTTGATAAAACATAAGTCTGAGACATTTGAAAAGTTCAAGGAATTCCGGAGTCAAGTGGAAAATCATCGTAACAAGAAAATAAAGTTTCTACGATCTGATCGTGGAGGAGAATATTTGAGTTACGAGTTTACTCTTCATTTGAAACAATGCGGAATAGTTTCGCGACTCACGCCACCCGGAACACCACAGCGTAATGGTGTGTCCGATCATCGTAATCATACACTACTAGATATGGTGCGATCTATGATGTCTCTTACTGATTTACCGCTATCATTTTGGGGTTATGCTTTAGAGACGGCTGCATTCATGTTAAAGAGGGCACCATCTAAATCCGTTGAAATGACTCCTTATTAACTGTGGTTTGGCAAGAAGCCAAAGTTGTCATTTCTTAAAGTTTGGGGTTGCGACGCTTATGTGAAAAAGCTTCAACCCGATAAGCTCGAACCCAAATCGGAGAAATGTGTCTTCATAGGATACCCAAAAGAAACAGTTGGGTACACCTTCTATCACAGATCTGAAGGAAAGACTTTTGTTACTAAGAATGGATCCTTTCTAGAGAAGGAGTTTCTCTCGAAAGAAGTGAGTGGGAGGAAAGTAGAACTTGATGAGGTAACTCTACCTGCTCCCTTATTGGAAAGTAGTTCATCACAGAAATCGGTTCCTGTGACACCTACACCAATTAGTAAGGAAGCTAATGATGATGATCATGAAACTTCAGATCAAATTACTACCGAACCTCGTAGGTCAAACAGAGTAAGATCCGCACCAGAGTGGTACGGTAATCCTGTTCTGGAGGCCATGTTACTAGACCATGACGAACCTACAAACTGCGAGGAAGCGATGATGAGCCCAGATTCCGCAAAATGGCTAGAGGCCATGAAATCTGAGATGGGATCCATGTATGAGAACAAAGTGTGGACTTTGGTTGACGTGCTCGATGATCGGCAAGCGATCGAGAATAAATGGATCTTCAAGAAGAAGACAAACACTGATAGTAATGTTACTTGATACGTCTCTGTCATATCTAATTTTACAAACACTTTTGCCCGTGTTTTGGACTCTAACTTGTATGATTTGAATGGAACTAACCCGGACTGACGCTGTTTTCAGCAGAATTGCCATGGTGTTGTTTTATGTGCAGAAAACAAATATTCTCGGAATGACCTGAAACTCCACGGAACATCTTAGAAAAAATAATAAAAACTCCTCGCCAAAGATGAAGACCAGGGGGCCCACACCCTTCTCACGAGGGTGGGCCCCCCCTAGGGCGCGCCCCCTACCTCGGGGGCCCCCTGGATGCCCTCCGACGCCAACTCCAACTCTATATATTTGCTTACGGCGAGAAAAAAATCAAAGAGAAGAAATCATCGCGTTTTACGATACGGAGCCGCCGCCAAGCCCTAAAACCTCTCGGGAGGGCTGATCTGGAGTCCGTTCGGGGCTCCGGAGAGGGGGATTCGTCGCTGTCGTCATCATCAACCATCTTCCATCACCAATTTCATGATGCTCACCGCCATGCGTGAGTAATTCCATCGTAGGCTTGCTGGACGGTGATGGGTTGGATGAGATTTATCATGTAATCGAGTTAGTTTTGTTAGGGTTTGATCCCTAGTATCCATTATGTTCTGAGATTGATGTTGCTATGACTTTGCTATGCTACATGCTTGTCACTAGGGCCTGAGTGCCATGATTTCAGATCTGAACCTATTATGTTTTCATGAATATATGTGAGTTCTTGATCCTATCTTGCAAGTCTATAGTCACCTACTATGTGTTATGACCCGGCAACCCCGAAGTGACAATAATAGGGACCACTCCCGGTGATGACCATAGTTTGATGAGTTCATGTATTCACTATGTGCTAATGCTTTGTTCCGGTTCTCTATTAAAAGGAGGCCTTAATATCCCTTAGTTTCCAATAGGACCCCGCTGCCACGGGAGGGTAGGGCACAAGATGTCATGCAAGTTCTTTTCCATAAGCACGTATGACTATATACGGAATACATGCCTACATTACATTGATGAATTGGAGCTAGTTCTGTGTCACCCTATGTTATGACTATTACATGATGAACCGCATCCGGCATAATTATCCATCACTGATCCGGTGCCTACGAGTTTTCCATATACTAGTTATCGCTTATTTACTTTCCCGCTGCTACTGTTACAATCACTACAAAAACCAAAAACATTACTTTTGCTGTCTTTACTTTTGTTGCCGCTACCACCACTATCATATTACTTTGCTACTAAACACTTTGCTGCAGGTACTAAGTTTCCAGGTGTGGTTGAATTGACAACTCAGCTGCTAATACTTGAGAATATTCTTTGGCTCCCCATGTGTCGAATCAATAAATTTGGGTTGAATACTCTACCCCCGAAAGCTGTTGCGATCCCCTATACTTGTGGGTTATCAAGACCAATTTCTGGCGCCGTTGCTGGGGAGCATAGCTCTATTCTTTGAGTCACTTGGGATTTATATCTGCTGGACACTATGAAGAACTTGAGAGATCCAAAAACCAAGATCTATCCCTCAACTACGAGGGGAGGTAAGGAACTGCCATCTAGCTCTGCACTTGATTCACCTGCTGTTATGAGTAAGTTTGCGACACCTACACCTGCTTCTCTTATTCGTTCTGATATGTCACATGTTATTGATGATGCCACTTCTGCTATGCATGATACTTATGATGAAACTACTTCTATGCCTGATACTACTGTGCCCCTTGGTGAATTTCTTGATGAACAAATTGCTAGGGTTAGAGAAAAAGAAATTATTGAATCTGAATACGATGATGATAGTGATGATGAAAATATGCCTATTATTCCTGAGGGTTATCTTTTTGATATGGAATCTTCTGCCGCTATTTTAGCTTGCAAAGATAGATATGAGCTTAAGAGGTTATTAGTTAAATGGAACAAAGAATCACTTAGAGATAAAATGAAACCCGACCCTGCTTTTGCTACTTCACCTATATGTGTTCCTGATAAGGATTATGAATTCTCTGTTGATCCTGATATAATTACTTTGGTTGAATCTGATCCGTCTTATGGCTATGAATCTGAAACTATTGTGGCACATCTTACTAAGTTAAATGATATAGCCGCCTTGTTTACTAATGATGAGAGATCGCGTTACTTTTATATACTCAAAATATTTCTGTTCTCATTAAAGGGTGATGCTAAGATATGGTTTAATTCTCTTGATCCTGGTTGTGTGCGTAGTCCCCAGGATATGATTTATTACTTCTCTGCTAAATATTTCCCTGCTCATAAGAAACAAGCTGCTTTGAGGGAAATATACAACTTCGTGCAAATTAAAGAAGAGAGTCTCCCACAATCTTGGGGGAGGCTTCTCAAGTTATTTAATGCTTTGCCTGATCATCCTCTTAAGAAACCTGAAATACTTGATATCTTTTATAATGGACTAACCGATGCTTCCAGAGATTACCTGGATAGTTGTGCTGGTTCTCTTTTTAGGGAAAGAACACCCGATGAAGCTGAAATTCTATTGAATAATATGTTGACAAATGAAAATAATTGGGTAGCTCCTGAGCCAACTCCTGGTCCAATTACTGAGCCTATTCTTAAACCAACTCCGAAGAAGAGAGGTGTTCTATTTCTCAGTCCCGAAGATATGCAAGAGGCAAAGAAATCTATGAAAGAAAAAGGTATTAAAGCTGAAGATGTTAAGAATTTACCTCCTATTGAAGAAATACATGGTCTTGATATACCGCCTGTTGAAGAAACATATGAACTCAATTCTTTATTTATTGAAGAACCTCCTGATCCCGATATCCCGACACAGGTAGTAAAGGTAAATTCTCTCTATAGATATGATAAAGCTGAAGTCCCTCCTACTAAAATTGCTAGTCAGTGCTTGGATGAGTTTGATAACTTTATGTTTAAGCAAGACGACTTCAATGCTTATTTTGGTAGACAATTAAAAGAAAATGCTTATATGATTAGACGCTTGGGTGATTATGGCTAATATTAAAGGTGAACTTAAACTTGTTAGCAAACATGCTTCTATGGTTACCACTCAAGTAGAACAAGTACTTAAGGCTCAAAAAGAAGTGCTTGATGAAATGAATAGTAAGAAAAATGATTATGCTGTTAGAGTGGCTACTAGAACTGGTAGAATGACTCAGGAACCTTTGTATCCTGAAGGCCACACTAAGAGAATCGAGCAATATTCTCAAAGAAATAATATTGATGTTCCTAGTTCTTCTAAAAAGAAGAAGAAGAAAAATGATAGAACTGTGCAAACTTCTAGTGAACCTATTGCTGAACCACCTGATAATCCAAATGATATCTCTATGTCTGATGCTGAAACACAATCTGGTAATGAACATGAACCTAATGAAAATATTAATGATGATGCTCAACCTAGTAATGACAATGATGTAGAAGTTGAACCTGCTGTTGATATTGATAACCCACAATCAAAGAATCAACGTTATGATAAAAGAGACTTTGTTGCTAGGAAACATGGTAAAGAAAGGGAACCTTGGGTTTAGAAACCCATGCCTTTTCCTCCGAAACCATCCAAGAAAAAGGATGATGAGGATTTTGAGCGCTTTGCTAAAATGATTAGGCCTATCTTTTTGCGTATGCGATTAACTGATGTGCTCAAAGCAAATCCTTATGCTAAATATATGAAGAATATCATTAATAATAAAAGAAAGATACCGAAAGCTGAGATTTCCACCATGCTTGCTAATTATACTTTTAAGGGTGGAATACCAAAGAAACTTGGAGACCCTGGAGTACCTACTATACCTTGCTCCATTAAAAGAAATTATATTAAAACTGCTTTATGTGATCTTGGAGCCGGTGTTAGTGTTATGCCTCTCTCTTTATATCGTAGACTTGACTTGAATAAGCTGACACCTACCGAAATATCTTTGCAAATGGATGGCTGATAAATCAACTGCTATACCTGTCGGTATTTGTGAGGATGTGCCTGTTGTGGTTGCAAACATTACTATTTTAACGGACTTTGTTATACTTGATATTCCCGAGGATGATAGTATGTCTATTATTCTTGGAAGACCTTTTCTTAATACTGCAGGGGCTGTTATTGATTGCAACAAAGGCAATGTCACTTTTCATGTTAATGGTAATGAGCATACGGTACACTTTCCGAGGAAACAACCTCAAGTTCATAGTATCAACTCTATTGGAAAAATTCTATCGATTATATTTGGAGGTTTTGAATTTCCTCTTCCTACTGTCAAGAAGAAATATGATATTCTTATTATTGGGGATGTGCATATCCCCGTTGAGGTAACTTAGTGTTATTCTAAATTTCTCCGGTTTCATGATTATCAGAATGAGTTTGTTAACAAGACTTGATCAACCTTGTTAGTGGATTCTTTTTGATGAGCATGAGATGGATGAAACTAGAAGCACAACCTTCTGTACCCCACTTTTACTTTCTGTTATTTATATTAAATAAAGTAAAAATAGTATTTTTCTGTCTGTTTCCTGACTTATCCGTGCAATATAAAAATATCCCGAAAATAAAAGTCCTCAGAATGACATGCCAATTTAATATGATTTTTTCGGGAATATTTGAGGATTTACTGTGCAAAAATTACCGCGGGAGGAGCTGCCACCTGGCCACGAGGGTGGTGGGTGCGCCCCCCTAGGGCGCGCCCCCTGCCTCGTGGGCCCATGGTGGCCCTCCTCCACTTATCCCAGCACCCATCTTCTTCCTCTGTCTCACACAAACCCGAAAAACCAACTCAAGCATGAGTACCAGCCACTTTTGCTATGATTTTCGATCTCCTTGCTCAAAGCACCTCTCGCAAAACTGCTTGGGGAGATTGTTCCTTGGTATGTGACTCCTCCATTGGTCCAATTAGTTTTTGTTCTAGTGCTTTATTCTTTGCAAAATTGTGCTGCATAGGTGACCATGTTCTTGAGCTTGCATGTCAAATTTATAAGGTTCCAAGTAGTTCTAATGCTTGATTTAGGCTCTAGGCACTTGTAGGAGTAGTTGCTATCAGTTTTATTGAAGTTGGTTCACTTTTGTTTGAAGTTACTAAAAATTTCAGAATCTTTCAGAGAAAAACAATATGCTTAGGAAGATGTTCCAAGGTGGTTCCTCTAAGAAGCAATGACCCAGGATTGCTATGCGCGATGCTGATGAGGATCCACCAAGAGACGCTCCAGTACGACCTTGCGAATGGCCGTCGGAAAATTTTATGGACTGTGCAGGAATTAAAGAAGAATTCAAAGCATATTTGTGCAATGCCGGTCTTGAGGATTTTGAGGCTAACAAATGCCCCCAGTATCATGATCTCAGAAGTTCATTTGTGAGGAGGTTTGAGTATTCATCTTCGCGTAATTCTCCTTCAGTCATGTTTGATCTCTATGACAAATCTTATACCATGGACTTAGAGGATTTCACTTCTGCTTGCAAGCTTCCATCATGGGGTAGTGTTAGGGATCCCCCTAAATCTGAATTTAGAAACTTTCTTGCTAGTATAACTGTGGGGGAATCTAGAGATATAACGCAGGCTACCATAGGGAGCATTCACTTTCCTGCTATACATTATTTTGCTCTCTTCATCGGTAGATGCATAAATGCTAAGGATGAAGCATGTCACATGTGTGTCCCTGATCTTAGCATTCTTAGGAGTGCTATGTTAGGAGACCAATCTTATCATATGGGAGCCATTGTAGCTCGCAGGCTGCATCATAATAGACATAATGGAGATTTCTTTGGAGGAATTTATGCAACCCGCTTAGCTCATTTTCTTGAGATAGACATTCGTGAGGGTGATACGGAGTTGCCTCCTGCATATTTAGATTATGACTCTATGGCTTCGCACCAGTTTGTCGAGAGGCCTGAATCACCTCTCTTATATCGTTTAATTTTTGATAAACAACGTGTTTTCCGTATTACTCTCCCTGCTCCTACCTTCTTTGATTCACAGACAAAAAGAAGATATGTTATTACCAGAGAGGAAGCAGAAGAGTACGAGAGGAGAGCGGAGGCAGCTCGACTCCACGCTGCAGCTCAGCAGGCGATAACCGCTGCACATCAGTATGATCCCAACTATTCTTCCTCATCACACTACGACCCCAACAACTATTATTATGGATATCCGCCAGGCCAGCCGTGGCCATAGACCAACTTAGGACAAAAGCCTAAGCTTGGGGGAGTACGTATTTCTCACCGACATTACATTTATGTTCACACACACTCATTGCTAGATGTCGGTGCTCATACTTTTTCACTGTAATATCCATGCTAGTTTATTTTCTTTTTCCTGCTTTCTTCTTGTGTGTTTGTTAAACCTTAAGAAAAACAAAAAAAATAGTAGTACTTTATTTTTCTGCTATAGTAGTAATAATTAAAAAGAAAACCCAAAAATATTTCCTGTTCTTCTTTTGCTTGTTGGGAGCTTTCCCGTGTAAATAGTATTATTTCTTTTCTTTTCTTTGGGGGTCAGTAGGAGAAGACCATAATTAAATTGTTGAAGTGGCTCTTATATGCATTATTGTTGATTTAACCAAGAGCCCATATTGCCTTGTCTTCTCCTGTTTATTGAATGCTTGTAGATTCCAGCTTAGTCCAATGCACGTGCACCCTTATTATTATTCACACCGTTCGGTCGTGCAAGTGAAAGGCAATTATGATGATATATGATGGGCTGACTGAGATGAGAAAAGCTGGTATGAACTCGACCTCTTTTGTTTTTGTAAATATGTTGAGTCCCTCATTCTTGATTCAGCTTATTATGAATAAACATGTTTGCAATGACAATTAGAGATCGTAGTTGCTTGTGCCATGCTTGATTAGCTATGAGTTATAATGATTTACCTCGTGTGCCAACATGCTATTGAGATGATTATGATGTGGTATGATGGGGTGGTATCCTCCTTTGAATGATTTAAGTGACTTGACTTGGCACATGTTCACACATGTAGTTGAAACAAAATCAACATAGCCTTCACGATATTTATGTTCATGGTGGATTATATCCTACTCATGCTTGCATCCAATGTTTATTAATTTTAATGCATGTACATGGCTGTTGTCGCTCTCTAGTTGGTCGCTTCCCAATCTTTTGCTAGCCTTCACTTGTACTAAGCGGGAATACTGCTTGTGCATCCAATCCCTTAAACCCCAAAGTTATTCCAGATGAGTCCACCATACCTTCCTATATGCGGTATCTACCTGCCGTTCCAAGTAAATTTGTATGTGCCAAACTCTAAACCTTCAAATAATCATTCTATTTTGTATGCTCGAATAGCTCATGTATCAACCAAGGCTGTCCTTATCTTCCGTGTTAGGCAGGTTATTCTCAAGAGGAGTGGACTCCGCTCCTCACTCACGAGAAAATGGCTGGTCACTGGGATGCCCAGTCCCATGCTTTATGCAGACTAAATCAAATTAATTGCAAACAAAACTCCCCCTAGGACCTGATGTATGTTGGAGGCACTCGTTGTTTCGAGCAAGCCATGGATTGATGCTTGTTGGTGGAGGGGGAGTATAAACTTTACCATTCTGTTTGGGAGCCGCCTATAATGTGTTTAGCATGGAAGATATCGCCATCTCTTAGTTGTTACGTTGACAATGAAAGTATACCGCTCAAAATACAATTTATATCTATTTCAAAACTGAGCTCTGGCACCTTTACAAATCCCCGCTTCCCTCTGCGAAGGGCCTATCCATTTACTTTTATGTTGAGTCATCACCCTCTTATTAAAAAGCACTAGCTGGAGAGCACAGCTGTCATTTGCATTCATCACTATTAATCTATGTTGGCTGTGACTATGATTGGATCTCTTTTACCATGAATTACAATGTCTAGTCAGTCCTTGATCTTTAAAGGTGCTCTGCATTTATGTTTTGCGGTCTCAGAAAGGGCTAGCGAGATACCATCTTGTTATATCATATTATGATTGTTTTGAGAAAGTGTTGTCATCCGAGATTTATTATTATGACTTGCTAGTTGATTATGCTATTGATATGATTAATTATGAGACCCGAGAATTATTGCAAATGTGGTTAGTTATGATCTATGCTGAAAACTTGAATGCTGTCTTGACATAGTTACAATAACAAGAGCAAACAGAGTTTGTAAAAGTTTTCTTTCTTTCTTTCAGTTTGTCAACTGAATTTCTTGAGGACAAGCAAAGGTTTAAGCTTGGGGGAGTTGATACGTCTCCGTCGTATCTACTTTTCCAAATACTTTTGCCCTTGTTTTGGACTCTAACTTGTATGATTTGAATGGAACTAACCCAGACTGACGCTGTTTTCAGCAGAATTGCCATGGTGTTGTTTTATGTGTAGAAAACAAATATTCTCGGAATGACCTGAAACTCCACGGAACATCTTAGAAAAAATAATAAAAAATCCTCGCCAAAGATGAAGACCAGGGGGCACACACCCTTCTCACGAGGGTGGGGGGCGCCCCCCCTAGGGCGCGCCCTTACCTCGTGAGCCCCCTGGATGCCCTCCGACGCCAACTCCAACTCTATATATTTGCTTTCGGAGAGAAAAAAATCAGAGAGAAGAAATCATCGCGTTTTACGATACGGAGCCGCCGCCAAGCCCTAAAACCTCTCGGGAGGGCTGATCTGGAGTCCGTTTGGGGCTCCGGAGAGGGGGATTCGTCGCCGTCGTCATCATCAACCATCTTCCATCACCAATTTCATGATGCTCACCGCCATGCGTGAGTAATTCCATCGTAGGCTTGCTGGACGGTGATGGGTTGGATGAGATTTATCATGTAATCGAGTTAGTTTTGTTAGGGTTTGATCCCTAGTATCCATTATGTTCTGAGATTGATGTTGCTATGACTTTGCTATGCTTAATGCTTGTCACTAGGGCCTGAGTGCCATGATTTCAGATCTGAACCTATTATGTTTTCATGAATATATGTGAGTTCTTGATCCTATCTTGCAAGTCTATAGTCACCTACTATGTGTTATGATCGGGCAACCCCGAAGTGACAATAATCGGGACCACTCCCGGTGATGACCATAGTTTGAGGAGTTCATGTATTCACTATGTGCTAATGCTTTGTTCCGGTTCTCTATTAAAAGGAGGCCTTAATATCCCTTAGTTTCCAATAGGACCCCGCTGCCACGGGAGGGTAGGACAAAAGATGTCATGCAAGTTCTTTTCCATAAGCATGTATGACTATATACGGAATACATGCCTACATTACATTGATGAATTGGAGCTAGTTCTGTGTCACCCTATGTTATGGCTGTTACATGATGAACCGCATCGGACATAATTATCCATCACTGATCCGGTGCCTACGAGTTTTCCATATACTGGTTCTCGCTTATTTACTTTCCCGCTGCTACTGTTACAATCACTACAAAATACCAAAAACATTACTTTTGCTATCTTTACTTTTGTTGCCGCTACCATCACTATCATATTACTTTGCTACTAAACACTTAGCTGCAGATACTAAGTTTCCAGGTGTGGTTGAATTGACAACTCAGCTGCTAATACTTGAGAATATTCTTTGGCTCCCCATGTGTCGAATCAATAAATTTGGGTTGAATACTCTACCCTCGAAAGCTGTTGCGATCCCCTATACTTGTGGGTTATCATTACTGTCTACAAAGCTCGACTTATTGCGAAAGGTTTTCGACAAATTCAAGGAGTTGACTACGATGAGACCTTCTCACCCATAGCGATGCTTAAGTCCGTCCGGATCATGTTAGCTATTGCCGCATTTTATGATTATGAATTTTGGCAAATGGATGTAAAGACTGCATTCCTGAGTGGATTTCTGGAAGAAGAGTTGTATATGATGCAACTTGAAGGTTTTATTAATCCAAAGGGTGCTAACAAAGTGTGCAATCTCCAGTGATCCATTTATGGACTGGTGCAAGCCTCTCGGAGTTGGAATAAACGTTTTGATAGTGTGATCAAAGCATATGGTTTTATACAGACTTTTGGAGAAGCCTGTATTTATAAGAAAGTGAGTGGGAGCTCTGTAGCATTTCTAATATTATATGTGGATGACATATTGTTGATTGGAAATGATATGGAATTTCTGGAGAGCATAAAAGGATATTTGAATAAAAGTTTTTCAATGAAAGACCTCGGTGAAGCTGCTTACATATTCGGCATCAAGATCTATAGAGATAGATCAAGACGCTTAATTGGACTTTCACAAAGCACATACCTTGACAAAGTTTTGACGAAGTTCAAAATGGATCAGGCAAAGAAAGGGTTCTTGCCTGTGTTACAAGGTGTGAAGTTGAGTAAGACTCAATGCCCGACCACTGCAGAAGATAGAGAGAAAATGAAAGGTGTTCCCTATGCTTCAGCCATAGGCTCTATCATGTATGCAATGCTGTGTACCAGACCTGATGTGTGCCTTGCTATTAGTTTAGCAGGGAGGTACCAAAGTAATCCAGGAGTGGATCACTGGACAACGGTTAAGAATATCCTGAAATACCTGAAAAGGACTAAGGATGTGTTTCTCGTTTATGGAGGTGACAAAGAGCTCATCGTAAATGGTTACGTTGATGCAAGCTTTGACATTGATCCAGACGATTCTAACTCGCAAATCGCAAACCGGATACATGTTTATATTGAACGGTGGACCTGTCAGTTGGAGCAGTTCTAAACAAAGCATCATGGCGGGATCTACGTGTGAAGCAAAGTACATTGCTACTTCGAAAGCAGCGAATGAAGGAGTCTGGATGAAGGAGTTCATATCCGATCTAGATGTCATACCTAGTGCATCGGGTCCAATGAAAATCTTTTGTGACAATATTGGTGCAATTGCCTTGGCAAAGGAATCCAGATTTCACAAGAGAACCAAGCACATCAAGAGACGCTTCAATTCCATCCGCGATCAAGTCCAGGTGGGAGACATAGAGATTTGCAAGATACATGCGGATCTGAATGTTACAGATGAAGGAAATATGCCCTAGAGGCAATAATAAAGTTATTATTTATTTCCTTATATCATGATAAATGTTTATTATTCATGCTAGAATTGTATTAACCGAAAACATAATACATGTGTGAATACATAGACAAAGAGAGTGTCACTAGTATGCCTCTACTTGACTAGCTCGTTAATCGAAGATGGTTATGTTTCCTAACCATAAACAAAAGAGTTATTATTTGATTAACGGGATCACATCATTAGGAGAATGATGTGATTGACATGACCCATTCCATTAGCTTAGCACCCGATCGTTTAGTATGTTGCTATTGCTTTCTTCATGACTTATACATGTTCCTATGACTATGAGATTATGCAACTCCCGTTTGCCGGAGGAACACTTTGTGTGCTACCAAACGTCACAACGTAACTGGGTGATTATAAAGGAGCTCTACAGGTGTCTCCAAAGGTGCATGTTGGGTTGGCGTATTTTGAGATTAGGATTTGTCACTCCGATTGTCGGAGAGGTATCTCTGGGCCCTCTCGGTAATGCACATCACATAAGCCTTGCAAGCATTGCAACTAATGAGTTAGTTGTGAGATGATGTATTACGGAACGAGTAAAGAGACTTGCCGGTAACGAGATTGAACTAGGTATTAAGATACCGATGATCGAATCTCGGGCAAGTAACATACCGATGACAAAGGGAACAACGTATGTTGTTATGCGGTCTGACCGATAAAGATCTTCGTAGAATATGTAGGAGCCAATATGGGCATCCAGTTCCTGCTATTGGTTATTGACCGGAGACGTGTCTCGATCATGTCTACATTGTTCTCGAACCGTAGGGTCCGCACGCTTAAGGTTTCGATGACAGTTATATTATGAGTTTATGAGTTTTGATGTACCGAAGGAGTTCGGAGTCCCGGATGAGATCGGGGACATGATGAGGAGTCTCGAAATGGTCGAGACGTAAAGATCGATATATTGGACGACTATATTCGGACATCGGAAAGGTTCCGAGTGATTCGGGTATTTTTCGGAGTACCGGAGAGTTACGGGAATTTGCCGGGGAGTATATGGGCCTTATTGGGCCATACGGGAATAGAGGAGAGAGGCCAAAAGGAAGGAGGCCTGCGCCCCCCCCCTCTGGTCCGAATTGGACAAGGGGCGCAGCCCCCTTTTCCTTCTTCCTCTCCCCCTCTTTCCCCTTCTCCTACTCCAACAAGGAAGGAAGGAGTCCTACTCCCGGTGGGAGTAGGACTCCCCTTGGCGTGCCCCCTCCTAGGCCGGCCGCCCCCTCCCCCTTGCTCCTTTATATACGGGGGCAGGGGGGCACCTCTAGACACACAAGTTGATCTTCGTGATCGTTCCTTAGCCGTGTGCGGTGCCCCGCTCCACCATATTCCACCTCGATCATATTGTAGCTGTGCTTAGGCGAAGCCCTGCGACGGTAGAACATCAAGATCGTCACCACGCCATCGTGCTGACGGAACTCCTCCCCGACGCTTTGCTGGATCGGAGCCCGGGGATCGTCATCGAGCTGAACATGTGCCAAGAACTCGGAGGTGCCGGAGTAACGGTGCTTGGATCGGTCGGATCATGAAGACGTACGACTACATCAACCGCGTTGTCACAACGCTTCCGCTGTCGGTCTACAAGGGTACGTAGATCACACTCTCCCCTCTCGTTGCTATGCATCACCATGATCTTGCGTGTGCGTAGGATTTTTTTTTGAAATTACTACGTTCCCCAACAGTGGCATCAGAGCCTAGGTTTTATGTGTTGATGTTATATGCACGGGTAGAACACAAGTGAGTTGTGGGCGATATAAGTCATACTGCTTACCAGCATGTCATACTTTGGTTCGGCGGTATTGTTGGATGAAGCGGCCCGGACCAACATTACGCGTACGCTTACGCGAGACCGGTTCTCCCGACGTGCTTTGCACAAAGGTGGCTAGTGGGTGACAGTTTCTCCAACTTTAGTTGAACCGAGTGTGGCTACGCCCGGTCCTTGCGAAGGTTAAAACAACACCAACTTGACAAACTATCGTTGTGGTTTTGATGCGTAGGTAAGATTGGTTCTTTCTTAAGCCCGTAGCAGCCACGTAAAACTTGCAACAACAAAGTAGAGGACGTCTAACTTGTTTTTGCAGGGCATGTTGTGATGTGATATGGTCAAAACATGATACTAAATTTTATTGTATGAAATGATCATGTTTTGTAACCGAGTTATCGGCAACTGGCAGGAGCCATATGGTTGTCGCTTTATTGTATGCAATGCAATCACGCTGTAATGCTTTACTTTATCACTAAGCGGTAGCGATAGTCGTGGAAGCATAAGATTGGCGAGACGACAACGATGCTACGATGGAGATCAAGGTGTCGCGCCGGTGACGATGGTGATCATGACGGTGCTTCGAAGATGGAGATCACAAGCACAAGATGATGATGGCCATATCATATCACTTATATTGATTGCATGTGATGTTTATCTTTTATGCATCTTATCTTGCTTTGATTGACGGTAGCATTTTAAGATGATCTCTCACTAATTATCAAGAAGTGTTCTCCCTGAGTATGCACCGTTGCGAAAGTTCTTCGTGCTGAGACACCACGTGATGATCGGGTGTGATAGGCTCTACGTTCAAATACAACGGGTGCAAAACAGTTGCACACGCGGAATACTCAGGTTATACTTGACGAGCCAAGCATATACAGATATGGCCTCGGAACACGGAGACCAAAAGGTCGAGCGTGAATTATATAGTAGATATGATCAACATAGTGATGTTCACCATTGAAACTACTCCATCTCACGTGATGATCAGACATGGTTTAGTTGATTTGGATCACGTGATCACTTAGAGGATTAGAGGGATGTCTATCTAAGTGGGAGTTCTTAGAGACATGGTTTAGTTGATTTGGATCACGTGATCACTTAGAGGATCACGCTTAAGGTTTCGATGACAGTTATATTATGAGTTTATGAGTTTTGATGTACCGAAGGAGTTCGGAGTCCCGGATGAGATCGGGGACATGACGAGGAGTCTCGAAATGGTCGAGACGTAAAGATCGATATATTGGACGACTATATTCGGACATCGAAAAGGTTCGGAGTGATTCGGGTATTTTTCGGAGTACCGGAGAGTTACGGGAATTCGCCGGGGAGTATATGGGCCTTAGTGGGCCATACGGGAATAGAGGAGAGAGGCCAAAAGGAAGGAGGCCTGCGCCCCCCCTCTGGTCCGAATTGGACAAGGGGCGCAGCCCCCTTTTCCTTCTTCCTCTCCCCCTCTTTCCCCTTCTCCTACTCCAACAAGGAAGGAAGGAGTCCTACTCCCGGTGGGAGTAGGACTCCCCTTGGCGTGCCCCCTCCTAGGCCGGCCGCCCCCTCCCCCTTGCTCCTTTATATACAGGGGCAGGGGGGCACCTCTAGACACACAAGTTGATCTTCGTGATCGTTCCTTAGCCGTGTGTGGTGCCCCCCTCCACCATATTCCACCTCGGTCATATTGTAGCGGTGCTTAGGCGAAGCCCTGCGACGGTAGAACATCAAGATCGTCACCACGCCGTCGTGCTGACGGAACTCCTCCCCGACGCTTTGCTGGATCGGAGCCCGGGGATCTTCATCGAGCTGAACGTGTGCCAAGAACTCGGAGGTGCCGGAGTAACGGTGCTTGGATCGGTCGGATCGTGAAGACATACGACTACATCAACCGCGTTGTCACAACGCTTCCGCTGTCGGTCTACAAGGGTACGTAGATCACACTCTCCCCTCTCGTTGCTATGCATCACCATGATCTTGCGTGTGCGTAGAATTTTTTTGAAATTACTACGTTCCCCAACAGCAGACCCATTGACTAAGCCTCTATCACGAGCAAAACATGATCAACACCAAAGCTCCATGGGTGTTAGAATCATTACTGTGTAATCTAGATTATTGACTCTAGTGCAAGTGGGAGACTGAAGGAAATATGCCCTAGAGGCAATAATAAAGTTATTATTTATTTCCTCATATCATGATAAATGTTTATTATTCATGCTAGAATTGCATTAACCGGAAACTTAGTACATGTGTGAATACATAGACAAATAGAGTGTCACTAGTATGCCTCTACTTGACTAGCTCATTAATCAAAGGTGGTTAAGTTTCCTAACCATAGACATGAGTTGTCATTTGATTAACGGGATCACATCATTAGGAGAATGATGTGATTAACTTGACCCATTCCGTTAGCTTAGTACTTGATCGTTTAGTTTGCTGCTATTGCTTTCTTCATGACTTATACATGTTCCTATGACTATGAGGTTATGCAACTCCCGATTACCGGAGGAACACTTTGTGTGCTACCAAACGTCACAACGTAAATGGGTGATTATAAAGGTGCTCTACAGGTGTCTCCGATGGTACTTGTTGAGTTGGCATAAATCAAGATTAGGATTTGTCACTTCGATTGTCAGAGAGGTATCTCTGGGCCCACTCGGTAATGCACATCACTATAAGCCTTGCAAGCATTGTAAAAAATGAGTTAGTTGCGGGATGATGTATTACGGAACGAGTAAAGAGACTTGCCAGTAACAAGATTGAACTAGGTATTGAGATACCGACGATCGAATCTCGGACAAGTAACATACCGATGACAAAGGCAACAACGTATATTGTTATGCGGTTTGACCGATAAATATCTTTGTAGAATATGTGGGAGCCAATATGAGCATCCAGGTTCCGCTATTGGTTATTGACCGGAGACGTGTCTCGGTCATGTCTACATTGTTCTCGAACTCATAGAGTCCGCACGCTTAAAGTTCGGTGACGATCGGTATTATGAGTTTTTGTGTTTTGATGTACCGAAGGTAGTTCGGAGTCCCGGATATGATCACGGACATGATGAGGAGTCTCGAAATGGTCGAGACGTAAAGATCAATATATTGGACGACTATATTCGGACACCGGAACTGTTCCGGGTAGTTTCGGAGAAAACCTGAGTGCCGGAGGGTTACCAGAACCCCCCGGGAGAAATAGTGGGCCTTATGGGCTTTAGTGGAGAGAGAGAGGGCTGTCCTAGGGCAGGCCGCGCGCCCCTCCCCCTCTGGTCCGAATTGGACTAGGGGAGTGGGGGCGGCGCCCCCCTTTCCTTCTCCCTCTCCCCCTTCCTTTTCCCCTCCTAGTAGGAGTAGGAAAGAGTGGAGTCCTACTCCTACTAGGAGGAGGACTCCTCCTGGCGCGCCTACAGGGGCCGGCCGGCCTCCCCCCTTTCTCCTTTATATACGAGGGCTAGCGGCACCTCTAGACACACAAGTTGATCTGTTGATCTCTCCCAGCCGTGTGCGGTGCCCCCTCCACCATAATCCACCTCGATCATATCGTAGCAGTGCTTAGGCGAAGCCCTGCGTCGGTAGCATCATCATCACCGTCATCACGCCATCGTGCTGATGAAACTCTCCCATGAAGCTTTGTTGGATCAGAGTTCGTGGGACATCATCGAGCTAAACGTGTGCTGAACTCAGAGGTGCCATGCGTTCGGTACTTGGATCGGTCGGATCGTGAAGATGTAGGACTACATCAACCGCGTTGTGCTAACGCTTCCGCTTTCGGTCTACGAGGGTATGTGGACACACTCTCCCCTCTTGTTGCTATGCACCACCATGATCCTATGTGTGCGTAGGATTTTTTTTGAAATTACTACGTTCCCCAACAGTTCATGCCCAGGTACACAATGTCTAATAATACCATCTACTCCTTCTTTACAAAGATGTGTGTCATCCCAAAAGTAATGTCTTAAATCATAGAAGATTTTTTTTCTTTTGTTGGTATGTAAAACTAGGTGGTAAATATTTAGCAACAATGTAATTAGCATAGTCAGCATACCAAGGAGTACTATGAGCAACATTTATTGCAGCTAACTTCTCATCAGGAAAACTATCATCAATAGGTAGCGGGTCATGAGGCACATTTTCAAGCCTAGATAAATTATCAGCTACGGGGTTCTCGGCTCCTTTTCTATCAATGATATGTAAATAAAATTCTTGTAACAAGAGAACCCATCGAATAAGTCTAGGTTTAGCATCTTTCTTTTCCATAAGATATTTAATAGCAGCATGATCGGTGTGAACAATTACTTTGGAATCAACAATATAAGGTCTAGATTTGTCAAAAGCAAACACCACTACTAAGAATTCTTTTTCAGTAGTTGCATAGTTTCTTTGAGCATTGTCTAGGGTTTTACTAGCCTAATGAATAACATTCAGTTTCTTATCAACTCTTTGTCCTAGAACAACCCCAACAGCATAATCACTAGCATCACACATAATTTCAGAAGGCAAGTTCCAATCAGGTGGTTGAACAATAGGTACAAAAATTAAGGCTTTCTTGAGTGTTTCAAAGGCTTCTAAACAATAATCATCAAAAACAAAAGGAATATTCTTTTGCAAAAGATTCGTAAGAGGCCTAGAAATTTTAGAAAAGTCTTTGATAAATCTCCTATAGAAACCAGCATGACCTAAGAAACTACGGATACCTTTTACATCTTTAGGACATGGCATTTTCTCAATTGCATCAACCTTAGCTTTGTCCACTTCAATACCTCTTTCAAAAAATTTATGACCCAAGACAATGTCTTCATTAATCATAAAGTGGCACTTCTCCCAATTCTAGACAAGATTTGTTTGTTCACATCTCTACAAAACTCGATCAAGATTGCTTAAACAATCGTTAAAAGACTTCCCATAAATAGAGAAGTCGTCCATGAAAACCTCAACAATCTTTTCACAAAAGTCAAAGAATATAGCAGTCATACATCTTTGAAAGGTAGCAGGTGCATTACATAAACCAAAAGGCATACGTCTATAAGCATAGGTTCCAAAGGGACAAGTAAAAGTGGTCTTTTCTTTATCAGGTTGAGAGACAGGTATTTGTGAAAAACCAGAATAACCATTGATGTCTACTACGCAACTTTATGCTTGTAGACTCGTGTTGGGCCTCCAAGCGTAGAGTTTTGTAGGACAGTAGCAATTTCCCCTCAAGTGGATGACCTAAGGTTTATGAATCCGTGGGAGGTGTAGGATGAAGATGGTCTCTCTCAAACAACCCTGCAACCAAATACAAGAAATCTCTTGTGTCCCCAACACACCCAATACAATGGCAAATTGTATAGGTGCACTAGTTCAGCGAAGAGATGGTGATAAAGTGTAATATTGATGGTAGGAATATATTTTAATAATCTGAATAAATAAGAACAGCAAGGTAGAAAATAGTAAACGGGCACAAAAAGGTATTGCATTGCTTGAAAATGAGGCCTAGGGTCCGTACTTTCACTAGTGCAATATCTTAACAATGCTAATATAATTGGATCATATAACCACCCCTCCAAGTGCGATGAAGAATCACTCCAAAGTTCCTATCTAGCGGAGAACATAAGAATAAATTGTTTGTAGGGTATGAAACCACCTCAAAGCTATTTTTTCTGTTTGATCTATTCAAGAGTTTGTACTAAAATAACACAAAGCTATTCTTTCCGTTCGATCTATCCGAGAGTTCATACTAAAATAACACCAAAGCAAATTCATATTCATAATACTCAATCCAACACAAAGAACTTCAAAGAGTGCCCCAAGATTTCTACCGGAGAAACAAAGACAAGAACGTGCATCAACCCCTATGCATAGATTACCCCAATGTCACCTCGGGAATCCATGAGTTGAGTGCCAAAACATATATCAAGTGAATCAATACGATACCCCATTGTCATGACGAGTATTCAATTGCAAGACATATATCAAGTGTTCTCAAATCCATAAAAGTATTCAATTCGATAACAACGAAATCTCAAAGGAAAAAACTCAATTCATCACAAACAACATAGAGAGGGGAAAACACCATATGATCCAACTATATTAACAAAGCCCGCAATACATCAAGATCGTGCAATATCAAGAACACGAGAGAGAGAGATTAAACACATAACTACTGGTACAAACCCTCAACCCCGAGGGTGGACTACTCACTCCTCATCGTGGTGGCCGCCGGGATGATGAAGATGGCCACTGGTGATGATTTCCCCCTCCAGCAGGGTGCCGGAAAGGGTCTAGATTGGTTTTCGGTGGCTGCAGAGCCTTGCGGCAGCGGAACTTCTGATCTAGGTTAACCCCCGAGGGTTTTTGGAATATTTGTGAATTTATAGGGTAAAGAGGGGGTGAGGGAGGCCACGGAGGTGGGCACAACCCACCTGGAGGCCACCGAGGTGGGCCCCTCCCCCAAGCTAGAGCGATACTTTCTCCTTTACGAGGCCAAAAAATATATATATAATTTCGATCATGATGAACTAGATGCATAGGATAATTTTTTTGGTGGAACTCCAATTTCAAACAATTCCAATTCCAAGATCCAATATCATCGCATAGCCTATACCATGACAATGCTTTTCCCTTCAAAGATAAAGGGAAAACCTTTTTCATAACTTCATCCCTGGGTAGACCTGCAAGCTTGAACAATCCACAAATTTGTTCTACATATATCAAGTGCATATTAGGATGTTCGGTTCCATCTCCTGCATAAGGATTAGCTAGCAGTTGCTCTATCATACCCAAAGGAATTTCATATTCAATATTTTCAGTAGGTGCAGTAGGTTGAGGGGTAGCTAATTGTGGTTCCGGTCGAGGTGAAGATACCCCGAACAAACCCCTCAAAGGATTGTTTTCCATAGTAATAAATGACGATAAACTTCAGCACACTATATAAATGTTTCCTTACCAAATTCCACTTACCAAAGGCACTTCACTCCCCGGCAATGGCGCCAGAAAATAGCCTTGATGACCCACAAGTATAGGGGATCAATTGTAGCCCTTTTCGATAATTAAGAGTGTCGAACCCAACGAGGAGCAGATGGAAATGACAAGTATTTTTCAGTAAGGTAATGCCTGCAAGTGCTAAAATTGTAAGTAATTGAGTAGTTTGATAGCAAGATAATATGTAACGGGCAAGTAACGATAGTAGTAACAAAAGTGCAGCAAGATAGCCCAATCCTTTTGAGGCAAAGGACATGCCAAAACAGTCTCTTATGATAAGCAAAGCGTTCTTGAGGGTACACGGGATTTTCATCTAGTCACTTTCATCATGTTGGTTTAATTCGTGTCTAGTACTTTGATAATTTGATATGTGGGTGGACCGGTGCTTAGGTGATGTTATTACTTGAACAAACCTCCTACTTATGATTAACCCTCCTGCAAGCATCTGCAACTACTAGAAAAGTATTAAGAATAAATTCTAACCATAGCATTAAACTTTTGGATCCAATTGGTTCCTTACGGAATAGCGCATAAACTAGGGTTTAAGCTTCTGTCACTCTCGCAACCCATCATGTAATTTCTACTCCACAATGCATTCCCTTAGGCCCAAATATGGTGAAGTGTCATGTAGTCGACGTTCACATGACACCACTAAGGGAATCACAACATACATACTATCAAAATATTGAACACATATCAAGTTCACATGATTACTTGCAACATGATTTCTCCCGTGACCTCAAGAACAAAAGTAACTACTCACAAATGATAATCATGCTCAAGATCAGAGGGGTATTAAATAGCATATTAGATCTGAACATATCATCTTCCACCAAATAAACCATATAGTAATTAACTACAAGATGTAATCAACACTACTAGTCACCCACAAGCACCAATCTATAGTTCCGGTAACAAGATTGAACACAAGAGATGAACTAGGGTTTGAGATGAGATGGTGCTGTTGAAGATGTTGATGGAGATTTCCCTCCCCAAGATGGGAGAGTTGTTGGTCCTCCTTTGGGAGGGAAGTTCCCCCGGCGGAATCGCACCGCCGGAGGCAAAAGTGCTCCTGCCCAAGTTCCACCACGAGACGGAGGGCAAAAGTGCTCCTGCCCAAGTTCCGCCTCGAGACGGCGACACTCCATCTCGGAAGTCCTCTCCTTTCTTTTCTAGGTCAAAATGACTTATATACCAGAAGATGGGCACCGGAGGTGGGCCTGGGTGAGCACAACCCACTAGGGCGCGCCTGGGCTCCTTGGCATGCCCAAGTGTGTTGTGCCCACCTGGTCGGCCCCCTCTGTTAGTTATTTGCTCCAATATTCATCATATATTTGATAAAATCTCTGTGAAGTTTCAGCTTGTTTGGAGTTGTGCAGAATAGGTGGCCTGACGTAGCTTTTCCAGGTCCAGATTTCCAGTTGTCGGAATTCTCCCTCTTTGTGTATACCTTGCATATTATGAGAGAAAAGGCATTATAATTACTCAAAAAAGCATTATTATGGGTAAAAACATCATAAATAATAGTAGGAAAACATGATGCAAAATGTACTTATCACTCCAGTATAAATATAATGTAGGCATGTATTCCGTAAATAGTCATACGTGCTTATGGAAAGAACTTGCATGGCATCTTTTGTCCTACCCTCCCGTGGCAGCGGGGTCCTATTGGAAACTAAGGGATATTAAGGCCTCCTTTTAATAGATGATGTTTGCTTGAACTACGTAGGTATTTCCCCAAAGAGGAAGGGATGGTGCAGCACAACAACGATAGGTATTTCTAGATGTAAAAGATAGGTAAAATTGTAGTAGATTGAATAAATAGATCTTGCGAGATCGCGAGATAAAATAAATAAATAAATAAATTAAAATTACAGCAAGGTATTTTTGTATTTTTGGATTAATAGATCTGAAAATAGAAGCAAATAAAAATAGATCGCAAAGGCAAATATAATTGAAAGCACAAGTGCTCCCTGGGTGGTTTTGGTAATTAATGTCAACATATCTCTTGTTGGACTAATGTTTTATCTAGTATTTTTTAGATAAGTTCAACAAATGGAGTGGCGTGGACAAGAGGATGTGGAACCCCTGCAAGATGCGAAGAACAAAGGATTGGCAAAAGCTCAAAAGCTCAAGACTCTACATTTTTCATTTTAGTGATCCAAGATCACATTGAGTCCATAGGAAAAGCCAATACTATTAAAAGGGGATGAGGTGTTGCTTAATGGATTGCTTGCTCAAAGTGCTTAGTGATATGCTCCAAAGCCTTGAACCACTTTCTCATATCCACATATGTCCCAAACCAAAAGTCAAACTCGGCCCTACCGATTTGATCTATCCAGCGCCACCGAGTTCATTTGACATAGCCACTGCCAGAAACCCTAATCAATTCGATCTCACTGATGGGATCCCGGTCTCACAGAGATGGGCTTGCAAACTCTTTGTTGCCCGTTGCATTTATTTCGGTCCCACCGAGATAAGCAATCGGTCCCACCAAGTTTGTCTGACCAACTCTCTGTTTTGCTTATTACCAAAATCGGTCCCACCGAGTTTGTGTAATCGGTCAAACCGAGATGAGGTTTTACCCTAACCCTAGCACATCGGTCCCACCGAAATGCCTAACGGTCACATTATGAACTGAATCGTCCTGACCGAGTTTTCTGATTCGGTCCCACTGAGTTTGGTAAATTGTGTGTAACGGTTAGATTTTGTGTGGAGGCTATAAATACCCCTCCACCCACTCTTCATTCATAGAGAGAGCCATCAGAACGTGCCTACACTTCCAACATACATTTTCTAAGAGAGAACCACCTACTCATGTGTTGACACCAAGATATTCCATTCCAACCATATGAATCTTGATCTCTAGCCTTCCCCAAGTTGCTTTCCACTCAAATCATCTTTCCACCAAATCCAAACCCGTGAGAGAGAGTTGAGTGTTGGGGAGACTATCATTTGAAGCACAAGATCAAGGAGTTCATCATCAACACACCATCTATTACCTTTTGGAGAGTGGTGTCTCCTAGATTGGTTAGGTATCACTTGGGAGCCTTCGTCAAGATTGTGGAGTTGAACCAAGGAGTTTGTACGGGCAAGGAGATTGCCTACTTCATAAAGATCTACGCTAGTGAGGCAAGTCCTTCATGGGCGATGGCCATGGTGGGATAGACAAGGTTGCTTCTTCGTGGACCCTTCGTGGGTGAAGCCCTCCGTGGACTCGCGCAACCGTTACCCTGCGTGGGTTGAAGTCTCCATCAACGTGGATGTACGATAGCACCACCTATCAGAACCACGCCAAAAATCTCCATGTCCCCAATTGCGTTTGCACACTCCAATCCCATCCCTTTACTTTCTTGCAACTTGCATGCTTTACTTTCCGCTGCTCATATACTCTTGTCATGCTTGCTTGAAATGTATTGTGAATGTTTAAACTTGTGCTAAATCTCTACCTTAACTTGAAGAAAATAAAAATTGCTACTTTTCTTTGTTAAGAATCTATTCGCCCCCTGTCGGTGTCAAAACCGACGGATCTTGGGTAGGGGGTCCCGAACTGTGCGTCTAGGTGGATGGTAACAGGAGGCGGGGGACACGATGTTTACCCAGGTTTGGGCCCTCTTGATGGAGGTAATACCCTACGTCCTGCTTGATTGTTCTTGATAATATGAGTAGTACAAGAGTTGATCTACCACGAGATCGAAGAGGCTAAACCCTAGAAGCTAGCCTATGGTATGATTGTTGTTCTTGGTCCTACGGACTAAACCCTCCAATTTATATAGACACCGGAGGGGGCTAGGGTTACACCGAGTCGGTTACAAGGAAGGAGATCTATATATATCCGTATTGCCAAGCTTGCCTTCCACGCCAAGGAGAGTCCCATCCGGACACGGGACGAAGTCTTCAATCTTGTATCTTCATAGTCCAACAGTCCGGCCAAAGGATATAATCCGGCTATCCGGATACCCACTAATCCAGGACTCCCTCAGTAGCCCCTGAACCAGGCTTCAATGACGATGAGTCCGGCGCGCAGATTGTCTTCGGCATTGCAAGGTGGGTTCCTCCTCCTAATACTTCAGAGAAGATTTTGAACACGAGGATCGTGTCCGACTCTGCAAAACAAGTTCCACATACAACCGTAGAGAGAATAATATTTTCACAAATCTAATCTGCCGACGCATTCCGCAGTGTGACATCACACCACAGCCAGCTCACCATTCGAATCGCTTTTCACAACCAACCTCAGCGTGTTTCGCGAGGCGGTTTCCTTGGCACGTCTTGTCGAAGCAGATCGTGTCCCCTTATTACGGGATTCCCATCAATACGGACATGGGTAACCCAACCGCGCCATCAATTACGGCGCTTGGGGGATAAGTGAGTTTTACCAGGCTGGTGGGGGCGCATAGTTTCGTCCGCCCTTATAAAGGGATAAGGGTTCACCTTTTTCTACCCACGCCTTCTTCCTCCTTGCTCATCCATTCTCGCGCACTCGAGCTCCAGCGCCCAAGTCCACATACTTCTCCTCAACCCTCTCCAAACATGTCCGGAGCGAGAGGCAAGTGGATGGTCTCCTCCGTTACAGAGGGAGACATCAAAAAGCTACGCGGGGCCGGATACTTAGCCATGGATATTGCGCACCGGCTGCCAGCCGCGGGGCAGATCGTCCCTACCCCGGAACTTTACGAAAGGGTGGTTTTCCTCACCCACTTCGTCCGCGGACTGGGGTTTCCCCTCCATCCATTCGTCCGCGGCCTTATGTTCTATTATGGGCTAGACTTTCATGATCTAGCTCCGAATTTCATCCTCAACATCTCGGCGTTCATCGTCGTGTGCGAGGCTTTCCTCCGCGTCCGGCCCCACTTCGGTCTGTGGCTGAAGACCTTCAATGTCAAACCGAAGGTAGTAGGCGGCCAACAAGCGGAATGCGGCGGAGCCATGGTGGGCAAAATGCCCAACGTTACATGGCTCAAGGGCTCCTACGTGGAGACCATAAAGGGGTGGCAATCGGGGTGGTTCTACATCACCGAGCCACGCGACACCAACTGGGTGGTGGCCCCCGAGTTTCGATCCGGAATCCCCACGCGGCTCACTTCCTGGAAGGAGAAGGGCCTGTACTGGGGCTCATCGGTGGAGCTGGACGGACTCCAGAAGTGTATCCGGAACATGATAGGCAAGAAACTCAAGCTTTTCAACATAGTCCAGGTCATGCTCTTCCGACGGATCCTCCCGTGTCAACAACGGGCTTTCAACTTATGGGAGTTCGACCCGGCCCAACACCAGACTCTACGTGAGCTCTTCGACACGACGCATAAGGACGTTTGGAAGGTGCTGTTCAAGGGCGCCGAGGTCCCCCCTCCCCTTACCGAGGACCGCGGGCTAAGCGCGACGCGCCCTGCGAATCCGATAAGTTCTGTACATCTTGTAGGGTATTTATTTTCCATAGTTTAACCATGTGCGGGGTCTGAGCTCCCATGCCTTTGACAGGACTGGGTGGAGACATCGGAGCAGATTGACTGTCCGGCCCCTCTGCCCGAAGACCCTGCAGACGCTCTCCTGACGGAGATGCGGACTCCGGCTCCTTATGAGGTACCGGAGAAGAAGATCAAGAAGAAGGCCACGGGAACCCGAAAGAGTTCCCAGCACCAGGTGGTATCGGACTCATTCTCCGATAACTCCGAGATGCACTCCTCCCGTGAAAATGAGGAGGAGGAAGATGACGGTTCTCCCCCTACAGCTGGGGGAGACAGCAAAAGGAAGGTCGCCCCAACCGGGGAGGCCGGAGGGTCCAAGAAGGGAAGGACTCTCCTTCCGGACTGTTCCACCACCACCGCCGACAGCGAAGACGAGTGGTTACTCAGGGCCAAGCCCCTAGCGAAGTCGTAAGTATTCGGATACCAGAGTAACTCATGACATACTTTTATTTCACTGCTTCTCTTAATGTCGAATATGATCCTGTAGTCCGCCCCGAGCCAGCATCGACGTATCCTCGTCGGATGGTTCCTTGGACTCGTCGGATATGAATAGCGAGTCACTTCCAACCGCCTCCTCTCCTCGCCCTACGGACAATGTTGAGGTATTGTCTCAAGGGGCACCGAACCGAGGGAAGGTAGTCCTGGAGGTGCCTCAAGGCGACCTTCCGGACTCCAGGCGCAAAGGGAGCAAGACTCCCAAGGGCTCCAAGTTCGGCCCTCAGCCGAACACCGCGCCGGAACCTCCAGTGGTTCCGGACTCCGGCAGGCGGCCCCCTGCCAAGAGGGGCAAGCCGCCCGTGCCGGTGACCTCTGTCTATCCAGAGGCACCGGACAACTTGCTGGGAGTGCTTCGCGGCGCTTCCATCAACGAAGAGCACCGCACTATTATGAGTGCGGTGATCAAGAAGGTTCAGTCTGCCAAGAGTGGACTGACTGAAGCCTGTGCCAGCCTTCTAACAGGCTTTGAGGTAAGTATTTAAAATATAGAAAAATATTACCACATAGACAGTAGCCCCTGATGCTCTGTTTGGTGTTCACAAAGAAAAGCCAAATAGAGGACCAAATAATATCTGCAGGAGTCTAATACAAGTATGTCTATATGCGTATGCAGGCTTCGCTGCTGACCTTTGCCGCACTGACTGCGGAGGTCGCCGCACTGAAGCACAACCTCGAGCGGTCCAAGAAAGAACTCGGCCTTGCCAAGAGGCAGCTCGAGGAGAACAAAGGTAAGTAATACCTTGTCTATATATATATAAAGATGTGGTTGCAAAATGATAGGATCATCATGGATGTGCCAGGGGCCACGACTGAAGTGGCGACCCTGAAGCGATCGTTGTCCGAGGCCGAAAACAAAGCGGCCGAGGAGCGCATCGAGCGGCGAAACAAGAGGCACGGGTGGGCGAGGTGTAGCAAGAGCTCCAGGCTCTCATGAAGAAGCACGAGACTTTGGAGCTTGACTCAAAGACGCGAGAGTCCAACCTTGCCGCGGCCCTCGAGAGCACAAAGCATGCCAAGGCTGAAGCCCAAAAGGCCCTCCAGGAAATTGAGGCGATGAGGAAGATAGTGGCGGGTAAGGCATTCATTATGCAAATCAATCATGTGAAAGTAAATTACTTGTTACTTACCCGAGTTCGGAGCTCTCCAGGAGCATTTGCAGATTTGCCCCGCAGCGTGTCGGATGCCGCAAAGTACTACCAGGCCGAGGAGGGAAGCTCGATGGAGATGTTGTTCTGGTCTCAGTATACTGGGACCGAACACCCGATGCCTGTGAGCGACCAGCTGAAGCAACTGGTCGAGCTGCACAAGGCAGCCAAACAGGCCATGAGGGGCCTTATAGTCCGGATGTGGCCTGGCGACTCCCTTCCCAACAGCTACTTCGGCCTGGTGAGGCGGCTTGTGGATGCCTGCCCATGGCTGGAAGTCATAAAGTGGTCCGTCTACATCGAAGGTGCACGCCGGGCTTTTGCCCGTGCGAAGGTGCACTGGGACAAGATGGACGCCGAGAAGCTGGTGAACGAGGGGCCGCCGCAGGGCAAGGAGCATCGCCACCCTGAAATGTATTATGAGGGTGTCCTGAAGGGTGCCCATCTTGTGGCGGACGAGTGTGCGAAGGATGTAATTTTTGAATGAACTTGCTCGTGTGATCCTGTATTATGAAAACTTGTTCATGTGCGCTATGCAACGCTTGTTTGAATTTAAAATATTACCTTCTATGTGGCTGTTTATCAAATCTGAGAGATGGCCAGTCGTCGGCTTCTGCCCCCATGCCACGAGTGCTGGGGTGTTCGGGATAAATCTGAGCACTCTTTTTCCCATTGTTGGGTCCTTCGAGGGAGGTGCTCAGCACAATGAACAAGGCAATCAGACTATAATGCTTTATCACTCTCACTTAGCCATAGAAGTCTACAATTTTAAATTTTGGCGAAGCCCCTAGTATTCGGAAGGCTGAATTCGGGGCGCTATACATGCCTAAGCCGGACAAAGCCGACTCCTCACCCTAAGCGGCATAAGTCTTTAGGGACTCGAGACCTCTCGAACAGCGACTAGCTCTCGCCTTATCATGAGAGTCAGTTTTAGCTTTCTATACTGAGGTGGTTTCCCAGATGAAATGGGGCACAATCGCAGTAGTTCTCCTAGTGCTACCTTAGCCGATATAGCGGAACGTAAGGTACCAAAACATGGGAGCCGGGCAAACCCAACTATTGACCTAAGACATGATTTGGAGCTGATGCATATAATGCTATAAGTTCGGGGTGCCACACTGTCGAAAGTGTTCAGACTTCTCACGCCGTATTATGGGGTACGCTTAAGCCCCTGGCGTATTGGCCGTACCAGAGTATACGGGTGCTGAATGTCATGAATGAACATATATATAAAAAAGAATAGAGAATGCGGTAATAGTCTAGTGCTATGCATTGTTTATTCAAAAAGGTGTGTCAAAGCAGAATGATACAAGTAGTGCGATAAGAAAAAAGTAGGACTATTCGACATGTCCCCTCCAAGGGCAAGCTGAGGAATGGTATTTAAAGCAGGTATTTCACTCGTTATCAGAGACCACTTGGGAGTTCCATAGTGTGGCGTAGCTTTCTGCCTCCTTGGTTGTTGTATCGTGTGTCCGGCAATCGTACTGCCGGATGGGGTTTCCAGAGAGTAAAGTCCTGAAAGAGAGAAAAAATAACAAAGGGGAAGCCCCTAGTGCGGTTGAGCCGTGTTTTGGGGCGTGCCGTAGTCGTGCCCCCACCTATGCCCATGGTATTTTCAATGCGTAATTATGTACGCGTGGCACATATTTCGCCGTTTGGTTGGGACTGGGGTGGGGGCCGCATTGCTATGCGAGCTCGGAACGTGCCAGGTGGTCTTGTTGCAGATTACTCCGGGCGCACTTGACGGTGTCCGGGTGTTTAATCACCAAACTGGTGAATTGCCTGAAGAGGCTGCTTTGTGCTTCTGCTGCGAGGGCCGCAGTGTGATCCTCCGTGCGGAGAGAGCGATCTGTGTTTCCATTGACTGTGATGACCCCCCGAGGTCCTGGCATCTTGAGCTTGAGGTATGCATAATGCGGTACCACATTGGATCTCGCAAATGCGGTTCGCCCGAGCAGTGCATGATAGGCACTGCGGAACGGGACTAAATCAAAGATTAACTCCTCGCTTCGGAAGTTATCCGGGGATCCGAAGACCACTTCCAGTGTGAGCGAGCCTGTGCAATGGGCCTCTACACCTGGTATGACGCCTTTGAAGGTCATTTTTGTGGGTTTGATCCTTGAGGGGTCTATACCCGTTTTGCACACTGTGTCCTAATAAAGCAAGTTCAGGCTGCTGCCGCCGTCCATAAGGACTCGAGTGAGGTGAAATCCGTCGATGATTGGGTCTAGGACCAGTGCGGTGAATCCACCATGACGGGTACTAGTGGGGTGGTCCCTGCGATCGAAGGTGATCGGACAGGAGGACCATGGGTTGAACTTTGGGGCGACTGGCTCCAAAGCATATACGTCCCTTAGCGCACGCTTCCGCTCCCTCTTGGGGATGTGGGTTGCGTATATCATGTTCATCGTCTGCACTTGTGGGGGGAACCTCTTCTGTCCTCCGTGTTCGGCGGCCGGGGCTCCTCCTCGTCATCGCTATGTAACCCCTTATATTTGTTTTCGGCATTTAACTTGCCGGCCTGCTTGAACACCCAACATTCCCTGTTGGTGTGATTGGCTGGCTTGTCGGGGGTGTCGTGTATTTGACACGAGCGATCGAGTATACGGTCCAAACTGGATGGGCCCGGAGTGCTTCTTTTGAATGGCTTTTTCCGCTGACCGGGTTTAGAGCCTCTGAATCCGGCATTGACCGCCGTATCCTTGGTATTGTCGCTGTTGATGCGACGCTTGTGTTTGTTGCGACGTGACCTGCAATTGCTATCCTTGGTATCCGAAGTACCATGGTTCTTTGATATGTTATTGCTTCGAGCCAGCCAGCTGTCCTCTCCCGCGCAAAAGCGGGTCATGAGTGTCGTGAGGGCTGCCATAGATTTCGGCTTTTCCTGGCCAAGGTGCCGGGCGAGCCACTCATCGCGGATGTTGTGCTTAAAAGCTGCTAGGGCCTCTGCATCCGGACAGTCGACGATTTGATTTTTCTTTGTCAGGAACCGTGTCCAGAATTGCCTGGCCGATTCCTCTAGCTGCTAAATTATGTGGCTCAAGTCATCGGCATCTGGTGGTCGCACATAAGTGCCTTGGAAGTTGTTGAGGAATGCGGCTTCCAGATCTTCCCAACAACCAATGGATTCAGCTGGCAGGCTGTCGAGCCAATGCCGAGCTAGTCCTTTGAGTTTGAGTGGGAGGTATTTGATGGCGTGTAGATCGTCATCGCGGGCCATGTGGATGTGCAGGAGGAAGTCCTCGATCCATACCGCAGGATCTGTTGTACGGTCGTATGATTCGATACTTACGGGTTTGAAACCCTCTGGGATTTGGTGATCCATTACTTCGTCTGTGAAGCATAGGGGGTGTGCGGCGCCTCTGTACTGGGCTATATCGCGACGCAACTCAAATGAGTCTTGTCCGCTGTGTTCGGCCCGGCCGCTTTTACTTTTACTATATCCGACGTGACGGTTATTGTCTCGCATAGTGGCGCGCCCTCGTGATCTGTAGATCGATCTTGCGTGTTTTGATTTGTCCTCCAATACGTCTCGCAGGTCTAGCGTGTTTCCCCGTGCCTTGACATTTTTATTTGAGTGGCGTCGGGGTGCGGGCTAAGCTTTTGGCTGAAATGCCTCTCTGTCACGGCCACAAGGTGGCCGATCAGCCACATCATACGATGTAGATGTAGGTTTTAATGCTTCCTCCTCCATTCGGGGTAGCAACCTGCGCTTTGGGTAACTCTTGGAGGGGCGTTCGAGTTCATATTCCTCGGCCGCAAGGACTTCAGTCCATCTGTCAGCTAGCAAATCTTGATCAGCTCGAAGCTGCTATTGCTTTTTCTTAAGGCTATTTGCCGTGGCTATAAGCCGACGCTTGAAGCGCTCTTGCTCGATGGGATCCTCAGGCATGACAAATTCGTCATCGTCGAGGCTTGCCTCGTCTTTGGAGGGAGGCATGTAATTATCATCCTCCTCCTCTCCATCTGCCGCTCTCTCGGGAGGGCTGGCTTCTCCATCCTCCTGCTCTAAATCTTGCTGGAGGGGATTGTCGCCATCTTCGGCACTGTCCGGAGTGCTATTATCTCCTGTGCCTCCTGCTCTAAATCTTGCTGGAGGCGCTTCGTTCTCCTCCGGTGGTCATTTCTACCTTTCTTTCGTGTGTGGGGATTAAACATTTCCAGATTGGACCGAGACTTGCCAAGCGGCCTTGGTTTACTACCGGTAGACCGCCTGTCAAGTTTCATACCATTTGGACTTCGTTTGATACTCTAACGGTTCACCGAGGGACCGAAAAGGCCTCGTGTGTGTTGCAGCCAAACACCCCTCCAATTTGTCCCAAAACCCACCAAAACCCTCTCCATCATCTAGAGCGTTCGATCACGATCGCGTGGCCGAAAACCGCACCTCATTTGGACTCTCCTAGCTCCCTCTATGCCTATATATAGATCCCGTCTCGAAAATCCCGGGTCTCCTCTCCCCCTAACCCTAGAAAAACTCGTCCCGCCGCCGCCGGACAAAAATCCGCGCGTCGGACGTGTCCGCCCGGCTCTGCCGGACGAATCGCGCCGCGCCACGTGTCCCTGGGCCGGTCCCCAGTTCGCCGCCGACCCTGCGGGCCCGCGAGGCCCGTGCGGGGCCCTCCCGGCCCGGCCTCCGCCGCCTCCTTCCACCGTCGCCGCCCCCGCGTCCGGCGCCATTCGCCGCGCCCGGCCGCCGCGGCGCCATTGCCGGCCGCCGCCCGACACTCCTTAGCCGCGCCGCGCCCGCGCCGTTCGAAGCCCCCTCGCCGCCTCACCTCGCCGCGGAGCGCCGCCCCGCTGCCACTCCCGCTCCCCGGCGGCCGGATCCGGCGAGATCCGGCCCGGGAGCGCCTCCCCGCCGCCTCCTCGTCAACTCCGGTGGCCCCATCGCCATTTCCGGCGATCCTCGGTTCGCGTGATGCTACAGTGATCCCAGATCCAGATCCAGACGTGGTTGACTTTCTCCCGAAACCCTAGTTCATATGCTCCTGTTCATCGCATCGTAACTTTGCATCCCTAACTCCGTTTTGGGCATATAGCATATCAAAATGTTCTTATCAGAGAGCACATCATTTCATTCCATTGCATCATTTTCATTTGAGTTCATCTTGATGCCCGAAATGCTGTTAGAAGAGGGCTACTTGAGATAATTGCCAGATCTGCTGCTCCATTTAGATATTTGTCATTTTTGCCATGATTATTGTGTGCATGATATGCCCATGAGCTCTACATATGTTTTGTTAAGGGTTTTGCAATCTTTCCAGAGGTGCAACCCATGTATTTTTGTAATGTGTGTGGTGACTAGCACGAGCTTGCAAAGTGAGGCACTTGGTAATGCTGATTTCAGGGACTTAGCATTTCCACTAAGTCCTTGATCTGTTTATCTCATGTTGCCATATGTTCATGTTGTTTCCTAGTGATCCGTGCCTCTTTTGAGGATGATCAGTAAGGATGTTTTGTTGATCTTGTAGTGCTTTATCCATCCATGTCTTTGGTTGCAATTATGGAGCACCCTAGCTTGAGTAAATCGAGCTCTACTTTTGCTACTTCGTGAATCTGGGCAGATTGTCTACTTGTTAGCGATTTTGCCGATGATGTTGTAGTTGATCCGTGCATGCTATGTTATTGTTCTTGCCATGTCTAGCTTGAATTTTGTGTATTCTTGATGGGTGTATGCTTAGATTATCATGACTTGCTCCGTAGTGAGTGCATCGAGCTCGTAAACATGCCTACTTGATATCTGTTTTCAGCATGCTCCAGTTTTCACTAAGTCTGAGAACTGATTATGTTTTTGCCATGTTCAAATGCTTGCAATTGTATTTTCTGATCCCTTTTGGCTCAAGGTCACTAAGGGACTTTTGTTAAGCTCTTTGAGTAGCTCCATGCCATGCTTTACTTTTCCATGTTCAGGTCCTGTAGCATGTAGTGTTGTTGCTCCGAAGAGTGCTATCTGATTTGAAATTCCAAACAAGTGTTAATTTCACTAAGTCTGAGATCTGTTTACCATATGCATTTTTGCCATGCTTGTTTGAACCTGTTAATGGAGGAATTGGCCGTAGCTCAGTGCTAGACTTTTGTTAAGAATCATTAATGCATCCCTGACATGTATTTTGTTGTCATGTTTGGGTGCTGTAGCTTGTTCATCTCATTGCATTTAGATGGCTACTTGCTGTAAATCGCAGACCGGTGTCATATTTGAATTGCTTGCCATTTCCAAACCGTAACTCCGATTCCGGCGTTCTTTATATCGTTTTCAAGAGATTTCATCTCATCTTTCCAGTGGCACACTTGGATTTCCAAGTTGAGGCCAGGTTCATGCATCCCTTGTCAAATCTTGCATATGCATCCCGCATCACATCCCGCATAGCATACCATCCTTGCATCATATTGTTTGATCCTTGCACGTGGTTGATTGTGTCCTTGTTGCTTGTTTGTCTTGTTTGGGTAGAGCCGGGAGACGAGTTCGCTAAGGAGGAGCCCGTTGAGTTTGCTTTCGAGGATCCAGTCAACTCTGACAACTTTGCAGGCAAGATGATCATACCCTCGAAATCACTACTATCTTTGCTTTGCTAGATGCTCGCTCTTGTGCTATGCCAATGCTACGATGCCTACCACTTGCTTTCAAGCCTCCCAAATTGCCATGCCAAACCTCTAACCCACCATGTCCTAGCAAACCATTGATTGGCTATGTTACCGCTTTGCTCAGCCCCTCTTATAGCGTTGCTAGTTGCAGGTGAAGATTGGAGACCGTTCCTTGTTGGAACATTATTTTCTTGTTGGGATATCATTATATTGCCATGTTATATTAATGCATCTATATACTTGGTAAAGGGTGGAAGGCTCGGCCTCTCGCCTAGTGTTTTGTTCCATTCTTGCCGCCCTAGTTTCCGTCATATCAGTGTTATGTTCCCGGATTTTGCGTTCCTTACGCGGTTGGGTTATAATGGGAACCCCTTGATAGTTCGCCTTCATTAAAGCTTTTCCAGCAATGCCCAACCTTGGTTTTACCATTTGCCACCTAGCCTCTTTTTCCCTTGGGTTTCTGGAGCCCGAGGGTCATCTTATTTTAAACCCCCCCGGGCCAGTGCTCCTCTGAGTGTTGGTCCGAACCAGGCAGCCTGCGGGGCCACCTCGGGGAAACTTGAGGGTTGGTTTTACTCATAGCTTGACCTATTTGAGTGTGCCCTGAGAACGAGATATGTGCAGCTCCTATTGGGATTTGTTGGCACATTCGGGCGGTGTTGCTGGTCTTGTTTTTAACCTGTCGAAGTGTCTTGAGTTACCGAGATACCGATTCTGATCGGAACGTCTTGGGAGGAGGTCTATTCCTTCGTTGACCGTGAGAGCTTGTCATGGGCTAAGTTGGGACTCCCCTGCAGGGATTTGAACTTTCGAAAGCCGTGCTTGCGGTTATGGGAAGATGGGAATTTGTTAATGTCCGGTTGTAGATAACTTGAACCTTAACTTAATTAAAATGAATCAATAGTGTGAGTTACCGTGATGGTCTCTTCTCGTCGGAGTCCGGGAAGTGAACACGGTGTTGGAGTAATGCTTGCGCAGGTTGATCTCTAGTTTCTCGCTCGTGCTTTTCCTCCTCTTCTCGCTCTCTTTTGCGAACAGGATAGCCACCACATATGCTAGTCGCTTGCTGCAACTCCACATATATTTACCTTGCCATACCTATTAAGCTTAAATAGTCTTGATCGCGAGGGTGCGAGATTGCTGAGTCCCTGTGGCTCACAGATTACTATTACACCAGATGCAGGGCCTGACGATTCCGCTCCAGGTGACGCGCTCGAGCTCAAGTGGGAGTTCGACGAGGACTCTCAACGATACTATGTTTCCTTTCCTGATGATCAGTAGTGGTGCCCAGTTGGGAGTGATCGGGACCGTGTCGCATGTTGGGTTATCTTTTATTTTGGCACCGTAGTCGGGCCATGAGTGTTTGGATGATGTAATGTTATTTATGTACTTGATTGACGTGGCGAGTGTAAGCCAACTATGTTATCTCCCCTTTTATTATCTATATTACATGGGATGTTGTGAAGATTGCCTAACTTGCGACATATGCCTTCAATGCGATTATGCCTCTAAGTCGTGCCTCGACACGTGGGAGATATAGTCGCATCGAGGGTGTTACAATAGGCTAGCTTCTAGGGTTTAGCCTCTCCGATCTCGTGGTAGATGTACTCTTGTACTACCCATATCATCAATATTAATCAATCGGGACGTAGGGTTTTACCTCCATCAAGAGGGCCCGAACCTGGGTAAAACATTGTGTCCCCTGCCTCCTGTTACCATCCTTCTTAGACGCACAGTTCGGGACCCCCTACCCGAGATCCGCCGGTTTTGACACCGACATTGGTGCTTTGATTGAGAGTTCCTCTGTGTCGTCGCCGTTAGGCTTGATGGCTCCTACTATCATCGATAGCGACGCAGTCCAGGTCTTCGTGTTCGGCGGCTTTGCACTGCGGGCCAATTCGCTTGGCCATCTGGAGCAGATTGAAAGTTTTGCCCCTGGCCACCAGGTCAGGTTTGGGAGCTTAAACTACACGGCCGATATCCGTGGAGACTTGATCTTCGATGGATTCGAGCATCTGCCTTGTGCGTCACGCAGTCACGATGAGTACGATTTAGCTCTACCATCGGACAGTGTTCAGGAGATTGCACAGGTAGCCGCTCCGACCCTCAATTCGGAGCCAGTTGCGCCGTCCATGGACGGGTGGATGGACCCCGCCACGGAGGCCTTACCCTCAGCGGCGATCGAGCCAAACATCGACCTTACCTTGCACGAGAGCCGTGTTGTTGAACTGCTGGATCCTTCTCCGGCCACGGACTCTGAGCCGCCTGCGCCCGTTCCTATCGAATCCGATTGGGCGCCGATCATGGAGTTTACCTCCGCGGATATTTTTCAGCACTCGCCCTTTGGCGACATACTGAACTCATTAAGGTCTCTCTCCTTGTTAGGAGGATCCTGGCCGAACTATGTCCGGCAGGACTGGGATGCGGACGACGAAGAAATTCGCGGCCCACCCACCACCCACTTAGTAGCCACTGTCGATGACTTAACCGGCATGCTAAACTTCGACTCCGAAGACATCGACGGTATGGACGACAATGCGGGAAACGAAGAGGAACCACTTCCCACATGGCACTAGACGCCCACTTCACCACATGACGTATACATGGTAAACACACCAAAAGAAAACGACAACGAGGAACAGAAGGATGCAATGAAGGGTTGTCCCCTCGAGAAGCAGTCAAAGCGGTGGCTTAAGCGCCGCCCCAAATCCTGCCTCGGTAGAAACAACGATCATACAGACCCAGCGTTAGAGCAGGGTGAAGCATTGCCGGACCACGACAACACGGAGAATCAAACCGAACAACCCGATTCTGTGAAAGATAATAGTCCGGATGACATAACACCGGACAGACACCCGGAGCAACAGAATGCCCATCAAAGGCTTGTTGCCACCGCGAGGAGTCTAAAAAAGCAGAAGCAAAGGCTCAAGGCTGCACAAGACACACTCCAAATCAGATGGAGCAAAGTACTCAACACAGCAGCGAAGTATGGCGGTAATCGCCCCACCAAGAGCTACCTGAAGCGGAAGTTGCTACCTGAATTCGATGAGGAGGCCTTAGATCCCCCGCAACCAAAAATTAAAACGGCCACCTGGCCAGATAGATGACCTCACGGCCAACATAGAGCGGCAAGCAATGCCGCACATAAGCCAATACGTGATCTACGCGAGGGCTCGCATCAAAAGGATGACGCAACCAGATCCATCTATGGACCACGCAGGCGCACTCTAGCATACGATGCAACACAACAAACATCGGAACACTACGGTACACCCAGATACAGGGGTGCCACACACCCCCTATGTTTCACCGACGAGGTACTGGACCATGAATTTCCAGAGGGATTCAAACCCGTAAACATAGAGGCATACAACGGAACAACAGACCCTGGGGTCTGGATTGAGGATTATACCCTGCATATCCATATGGCTCGAGGAGATGATCTCCACGCCATTAAGTATTTACCCCTCAAACTCAAAGGGCCAGCTTGGCACTGGCTTAAAAGCCTCCCCGAAAGCTCCATTGGAAGTTGGGAAGAGCTCGAAGACACTTTTCGGGAAAATTTTCAAGGGACTTATGTCCGACCTCCGAACGCGGACGATTTGAGTCATATAACTCAACAGCCCGGAGAGTCAGCCCGAAAGCTTTGGAACAGGTTTCTTACTAAAAATAACCAAATAGTCGACTGTCCGGACGCCGAAGCCTTGGCAGCTTTTAAGCATAGCGTCTGTGACGAATGGCTTGCCAGACACCTCAGCCAAGAAAAGCCGAGAACAATGGCAGCATTAATAAGCCTCATGACCCACTTTTGCGCGGGTGAGGATAGCTGGCTAGCCAGATGCAGCACCAGCGACCCCAGTACATCCGAAGTTAGAGATGGAAATGGGAAATCACAGCGCAACAACAATAACAAACGCCGGAATAAAGAAGACAACACGAAGAGCACGACAGTAAACGCCGGATTCAAAAGCTCTCGGCCAAGTCAGCAAAAGCCGCCCTCTAAAGGCGCCAGAGACGAACTGTCCAGCCTAAACAAAATTCTGGACCAAGTATGTCAGATCCATAGCACCCCTGGTAAACCTGCTAATCATACCCACAGAGAATGTTGGGTCTTCAAGCAGTCCGGCAAGCTCAACGCCGTACACAAGGGGGAGGATACACCAAGCGAAGACGAGGATGAGCCTCTCAAGCAAGACACTGGGGAACAAAAGAAATTTCCACCAGAAGTCAAAACAGTAAACGTGTTACACGTGATAAAGGGGAGAAACAAAGCGGCACTCCCAGATAAATATGCCCAAGGGCCTATCACTGCGGAGTCCTGCCACTGGTCGTTTCAACCGATCACTTTTGACCATCGGGATTACTCAGCAAGTATCCGGCGTGTAGTATGGGCTGCCTTGGTATTAGACCCAATAATTGACGGATACCACTTCACACGAGTCCTGATGGACGGTGGCAGCAGTCTAAACCTGATATATCAGGACACAATCCGCAAAATGGGGATAGACCCAACGAAAATTTGCCTCAGCAATACTACCATTAAAGGAGTAACGCCTGGCCCAGGGGCTCATTGCATGGGCTCCCTGCTACTATAAGTTATATTCGGCTTCCCCGATAACTTCCGTAGCAAAAATTTAACATTCCACATTGCTCCGTTCCAAAGTGGCTATCAAGCACTACTTGGACGCGCAGCTTTTGCTCGCTTCAATGCAATACCGCATTATGATTCCCTCACGCTTAAGATGCCCGGTCCACGTGGCATCATTACAGTGAATGGAAATATTAAGAGATCCCTGCGCGCCGAAGAGAGTGCGACTGCCTTGGCAGCCGCACACTAAAAAGAGCCTCACCAGCTAAAGCATTTGACAGGTCGTCAAGACCACGGACATGGTTAGACGAGTCCGGCGCAGCTATATGTAACTCACACAGGTTTGATAAGCCACACCCCTATTACAAATACAAGGGGCTCAACGCGCGCAGACAAGTGGAAATTTTTACTCATCTTGAATTATACATGGTTTCTTCGAACCTACCTTTTTGCACGACAACTTTTCACCTAAGTTTCTCTCTTTTACAGATAACCATCGTGCTACACCCGTATAGGATATGACACAACGGAGACACATGTGCATACGTGGAGCAGGGACCCGCTCCAATGATTCTTTTAGATTAAGACCCTGCGTAAACCTTTTTTATTGTCTCTTGTTGATACACATCCCTCGGATTCTCAAATACAATTGAGAAGGATGCTGACGTCTTGGCATGTGGCCACGTTAGAATAAACGCCCGTACCTGGACACAAGGGGCTTCTTACAAAGGGCACTATTTAGGCCCGGTTTATACCATAAAGACCGAATACCTTAGGGAGTGTTCGGCGTCGCGAGTTTGGACTTATATGCATCAGCTCCGAATCATGTCTTTGGTCAAATGTTGGGTTTGCCCGGCTCCTATGTTTTGGTACCTTACGTTCCGCTCTATCGGCTATGGTAGCACTAGGAGAACTACTGCGATTGTGCCCCGGGTCATCCGGACGAGCACCTCAGTAGAGAAAGCCAAAAACTGACTGTCATGATATAGCGTGAGACTGGTCAACCACTCGATGACCTATCGGAATGTTAGAATTCCTCCGCCTTAACGAAGGTCTATTTCCCGGCCAGGAACGTATGCACCCCGAATTCGGGAGAATGCGGAGCCAACATGGGCTATATAGTAGCCCCACCGTCAAATTCCTATGGCTAAGTGAAAGTGTTAAAGCATAAAAGTCCGATTGCCTCGTTCGTTGCGCTATCACCTCCTTAATAGGACCAAGACGTTGGGTTAAGTGTGAACACGCGTCTTCTGCGAACACCTCCGCATTATATGCGTGGGGGCTGAAGCCGACGACTGCAATCTTTCAGGTTATATACATATATACATAAACGGCCGCACAGGAGGCACCATATTACTTTCCGGCAAAAGTATAAATACAACCTTACTACATTTCATAAAAACATTGTGTTTACAATGGGAATACATGTCACTCAAACATAATATTCTTCGAGCACTGGGCCTCTATCAAACGAGCGCCCTCAAGAACCTCTTCAAAATAATGCTCGGCAGCTACTCGACCTATGGTCGAACCTTGCGCCGCAATAGTGGTAGCATCCATCTCCGCTCAGTATGCCTTGACACGGGCAAAGGCCATCCGCGAGCCTTCTATGCACGCCGACCTCTTCATCGCATTGATGCGCGACACCGCACCAAGGAACTACTGCACTAAGCTGAAATAGCTTTTCGGCTTCGGCTTCTCCGGCCACAAGTGATCTACGACGGACCTCATGGCAAGCCTGGACAACCTATTAAGTTCGGCCCATTCGGCTAGCTGATCAGTGAAGGGAAGCGGACGCTCTGGAATGTTAAATTGCGACCAAAACAGCTTGTCCACTTCACGATCTGTCTGATCTCGGAAGTATTCAACCGCATCGACAGCGCTTGCCGCCAAGTCCATATATGCGTCTGCCGAACTCCACAGCCGATCCAGAGGGGCATACCGCGGATCCTCGAACTTCCTCTGCAGCAGAAAGGGCTTCCCAGACGCAATATCCCCGGCTTGGCGCAGCTCCTCCTTCTTCGCCCTCATAGCAGAGCGAGTGTCTTTGGTCACCATCGTGGCCTTTTTGAGGTCCGCTGCCTTCAATCGGTTCTCTTTTTCAAGGAACTGGCAACGGTCGGCAGTGTCTTTTAATTCTACGACCATCTTGGCCATCTTCTCTTTGCTTTCGCAATGCGCGGCCTTCTCGGCTCTTAACTCTTCGGCTACCTTCAAAGCAGCCACATTACTAACTCTTGCTTGTTCCTTGGCTCGGGCAAGTTCCACCCGAAGGGTCTCCACGATGGCAGCTCCGTCTGCAGTCACAACATATTAAAGATACTGGCATCATGCTGCTCTTATTATGTGACATTCACCAGAAAAACATCACTTACCCTGTGACTCGTCAAGCCGCTTGTTAACAAGCTCGATGTCGGCGTCTGCCGCATCTAGTTGCCGCTTTAGTTCGGCAAACTCATGAGTCCGGCTAGCCACCGGAGCTCCCACTACCTGCACATTAAAGCGGTATGGTTATTGCCTGGGACTACGATCCTCTGTTTGCCGCCGTCCTCGGCGACAACCAGAGTCTCAGGGGCTACTATCTACACAGGGCACACCTAAAAATGTGCGGTACCATCACAAATGTACATCATTTTACGTACCTCAAAGCCCATCAGTAGACCCACAAAGGCATCATGCAACCCGCTTTCGGCGGATGAAATCCTTTCCATCACCGTACCCATCAATGTATGGTGTTCCTCTGAGATGGCTGCTCGCTCCAACAGCCCCCTCAGTACGTCCAACAAAATACCAGATGGTGACGAACTCTTTTGTTTGCTCTCTTCAAGAGCTGGACGCTGAGGACTTTGGGTAACTATAGGATTATCTTCTAGCCTCACCGGATCCGGAGAGGCCCTCCACGATGACTGTCGGTGTCAAAACCGGCGGATCTCGGGTAGGGGGTCCCGAACTGTGCGTCTAGGCCGGATGGTAACAGGAGACAAGGGGCACAATGTTTTACCCAGGTTCGGGCCCTCTTGATGGAGGTAAAACCCTACATCCTGCTTGATTAATATTGATGATATGGGTAGTACAAGAGTAGATCTACCACGAGATCAAGGAGGCTAAACCCTAAAAGCTAGCCTATGGTATGATTGTTGTATGATGAAGTTGTCCTACGGACTAAAACCCTCTGGTTTATATAGACACCGGAGAGGGTTAGGGTTACACAAAGTTGGTTACAATGGTAGGAGATCTTGAATATACGCATCGCCAAGCTTGCCTTCCATGCCAAGGAAAGTCCCATCCGGACACGGGACGGAGTCTTCAATCTTGTATCTTCATAGTCCTAGAGTTCGGCTGAAGGTATAGTCCGGCTACCCGAACACCCCCTAATCCAGGACTCCCTCAGTAGCCCCTGAACCAGGCTTCAATGACGACGAGTCCGGCGCGTAGATTGTCTTCGGCATTGCAAGGCAGGTTCCTCCTCCAAATTCTTCATAAAAGTTTGTAAACACCAAGAGTAGTGTCCGGCTCTGCAAAATAAGCTTCCACGTATTGCCATAGAGAGAATAATATTAACACAAATCTAATCTGCTGAAGTATTTCGTAGTGTGACATCACACTACGGCCAAGCCTTCATTTGAATCGTTTTTGCTTTTCCACCTCAGCGTGTTTTGCGAGGCGGTTTCCTTGGCACGTCTTGTCAAAGCAGAGATCGTGTCCCCTTTATTTACGGGATTCTCATCAATACAGACGTGGGTAACCCAATCGTGCCCGTTAGCATGTTTTCTCGATTAAAGGCGAGTCCCAGACGGTTACGGGGAGGGCTCCTGGTATTCAACCTCTTATAAAGAGACCAAGGCCTTACTCCTTTTCTCCAATCTCAAAACAAGTTCGCCTGTCGCCTCGAGTTCCAACACCCTAGGCTCCAGATTCCAGGCGCTTCGGACCTTCGACAATGTCCGGTTCTGACCTTCAAGGCCGATGGATGCCCTCCTCCATCACGGAGGAGGACGTGCTAAGGTTGAGGGAGGCTAAGTTTTTGACCGCCGAAATTTCGCATAGGTTGCCTGCTCAAAGGCAGGCTATTCCCAGTCCCTAGCCTGGTGAGAGCGTAGTGTTGATGTCTCACTTCCTTCGGGGTTTAGGCTTCCTGATGGATCCCTTCGTGAGGGGGCTGATGTTCTATTATGGGCTGGAATTTCACGACCTAGCTCCGGAGTCCATCCTCCACATTTCCTCATTCATCGTTGTGTGCGAAGCATTCCTCCGTGTTACTCCTCACTTTGGATTATGGCTCAAGACTTTTGGAGTGGAGCCGAAGATGATCGAGGGACGGCACGCAGAGTGCGGAGGTGCTATCATAAGTAAGAATGCCGATGCTCCATGGCCCGAGGGCTCCTTTCAAGAGGAGCTCGGCTTGTGGCAACGAGAGTGGTTCTATATCACCGCTCCCAGGAGCGCCAAGTGGGTGGTGCCTCCTGCCTTTCGCTCGGGTCCCCCACCACGGCTAGCGTCATGGGTCAACAAAGGATTAGATTGGGGGTTATCCAAAGACGTGCCCCTATTGCAGGGCCGCATTAGGGATCTCTTAGAAAGAGACCTCAACCTGGTCAAGGTGACGCAGGTCATGCTGATTCGGCGGACATTGCCCGGCAAACGTCGCTCCCTTCGTCTGTGGGAGTTTAATCCGGAGGGACCACGAGCTCTCCAGCATTTTATGGGCGCAACGCCCGTGGAGATGTATAAAATGTTCTTCGGATCACAAGCAATGTGTCCGGATTTGACCGAGGACGCATGTTTAAGCTGCAATCGCCTGGATACTCAAGTAAGTAACCTTGTGCCCGGACTCGCTATCCGTAAAATTGTCATAAACTCGCCCCTAAAAGAGTTGTCCTTTTAAACGGGAGTGGGTAGCGAAGGCGAAGCTGATCAGGTGTCCGGCTCCCCTTCTTGAGACCAGGCCGGATCCCGTGCTAGTCAGGATGTTGAAGATCGTGCCTTTGGAGGGAAGTGAGGGGGAGGACAAGGAAACTATGGCCTCCTCGAAGGAGGATGTTCTGAAGGGAGGAACCGACAATTCCTCTCCTAGGGGGAAGAAGAGGGCCGCCTCTGACGACCCGGAGACCATGGCCTCAAAGCGGAGGAAGAAGTCCTCGTCAGAGGGTCCGGCGCTGGGGAGATCCTCGGCCGAACTACGCCCCCAAAGGGATCAGCCCTCCAGCGAGCCGTAAGTAGAGAAAGATTTTCCTTTAGAGGGATGAGAGAAATCCTTACTTTTTTATCTGAGAAGATTAACCGAAATTTTACCTTGTAGCTCGGACCTCAGCCCTTCTCAGCAGAGCTCGTCTTCGGAGGATCTTCTTCCGGAGATGATGGAGAGTGGAACGCCTCCCCCTACCGTACCACCTAGCGAGGCAGGCGACCCTGAGGTGTCGTCACGGAGGGTTTCTCCAAATTCGTCAGGGGTGGAAGGTAGCCATATGGCCCCCAAAGGTTCTCCGCGTCCTGCCTTCGATGGAGGTCATAGGACGAGTCCGGCACCGTCTGGTGCGCGGTCGGAGGAGCTGATGATTCTGCTGGGGCGAGCTTCTATCTCAGAGGAGCATAGTGCATTGATGGGTACGGTGATTGGAAGGATTTTGTTCGCGAAAAGCGGATTGCACGAGGCCGTCAGAAGTTTGCTGACGGGTTTTGAGGTACGTTTGATAATATACTTTTTTGTCAGTTGCGCATAAACAAGATGCGCCCTGTGTAGATAGTAGCCCCTGAGACTCTATGCGTTGTCAAGATTGATGGCGCGCAGAGGATCATAATCCCAGGTCTAATTTTCGCCTTTGTATATAGGTGGCGAAGTGTCCGGAATCGAGCCGAACTTATGATTTTGCCGAGATAAAGCGGCAACTTGACGTGGCAGATGCCGACATCGCGCTCGTCAACGAGCGACTTGATGATGCTCAAGATATGCAATTCCTCGGGCGGCATCTGGTAAGAGGAGCTTTTATGCCAGTATCTTACAATGTGTGTGCTTGACGCAGATGGTGCGGCCGCCGTGGAGAGTCTCCGGGCGGAACTTGCCCGAGCGAAGGAACAAGCCAGGACAAGTGATGCGGCTGCCGAGAAGGCACTTGAAGAGCTGAGAGCCGAACAGGCTGCTCACTGCCGAAGCAAGAAGGAGATGGCCGTGAAGTTAAAAAGCGCTGCTGATCGTTGCAAGTCTCTTGAGGAAGAAGACCGGGCGAGACAAACGGACTTAGAGAAGGCCGTTGTTGATGCCAAGGACGCTCGCTCTGCGATGAGAGCTGCGAAGGAGGAGCTGCGTCAGGCTGGACAGATTGCGGCTGGAAAGCCCTTTATGCTACGGAGGAAGTTTGGCGATCCGAAGTTTGCTCCGTTGGACCGGATGTGGAGTGCAAAGGACACCTATCTGGATTTGGCAGCGAGTGCTGCTGATGCGACCGAACACTTTCGAGATCAAGAAGATCACGAAGTGGAAAGGCTTTTCTGGTCGCAGTTCCACAATCCAGAGCGTCCACTGGCAGTGGACGATCGTCTGGCTCAATGGGCCGAACTGAATAGATTGTCCGGACTCGCCATGAAGTACGTCGTGGGTCATCTGTGGCCGGGGAGATCAGAGCCGAAGAGTTATTTCGGCTTGGTGCAGCAATTCCTTGGTGCGGTGCCACGTATCGATGCGATGAAGAGGTCAGCATGCATAGAGGGCGCACGGATGGCTCTTGCCCGTGTCAAGACATACTGGGCAGGGATGGAGGCCACCGTTGTTGCATCCCGAGATTCGGACCAAAGCCGAGTACCCTCCGAGCACTATTTTCAGGAAGTCCTTGAAGGCGCTCGTGTAATAGAGACGCAGTGCTCGAAGGATGCTATGTTCTGATAGCATATGTAATTATGAAGCAATATTTTTATGAATTGCAGTAGCCTTTTATACTTGTGCCTGCAAGTATGTGGAACACCTCCTGTGCGGCCGTTTTAAGATATACATACAAAATCTGAAAGATGGCAGTCGTTGGCTTCAGCCCCCACGCACATAGTGCGGGGGTGCTCGCAGAAGGCGCATTTTCACACTTAATCCAACGTCTTGGTCCTACAAAGGAGGTGATAGCGCAGCAAGCTAGGCAACCGGACTATAATGCTTTAACACTTTCACTTAGCCATAGGAGCTTGACAATGGGACTATTTAGGTAGCCCCTGGTGGCGACTGCGCTCGCCCGAATTCGGGGCGTGTATGTGCCTGGCCGGGAAACGGCCCTTCGTTAATGCGGGGGAATCCTATAGATTCCGGAGAGTCATCGAGTGGTTGACCAGTCTCACGCCATATCATGACAGTCGGTTTTTGGCTTTCTCTACTGAGGTGCTCGCCTGGCCGAACCAGGGCACAATCGCAGTAGTTCTCCTGGTGCCGCCTTGGCCGATAGAGCGGAACGTAAGGTGGCCGAACACAGGAGCCGGGCAACCCAACATTTGACCAAAATCATGACTCGGAGCTGATGCATATAAGGCCAAACCCGTGACGCCGAACACTCCCTAAGGTATTCGGTCTTTATGAGAGTGGGCTAAGTAACACTCTAAGGTATAAGCCCCTAGTGTCTAGGTACGCGCAAGAATTCTGACGTGGCCACATGCCAAGACGCCAGCCTCCTCCTTGGTCATAGAACCAGGGGATGTGTATCAACAAGAGACAGTAAAAAAGGTTTACGCAGGGTCTTAATCTGAAAAGAATCCTTGGAACGGGTCCCTACTGCACGTCTGCGCCTGTGTCTCCGTTGTGCCGTATCCTGGACGGGCGCAGCACGACGTTCATCTGTAAAAAAGAGAGCAACTAAGTTGAAAAAGGGGCGTGCCGAAAAGTTATATGAAATAAACAAAGTGTAAAGTAAAATATGGAAAATTGAGCTTTATTGTCTCTTATTTTATACGTGTGAAGCCCCTAGTGCAGGGGTATATGGCCACTAAGCCTTTATCAATGATACTTTTGTGCCGGACTCGTCTATCCGTGTCCGTGGTCTTAATGACCTGTTCTGATGTTCTGGCTGGTGAAGCCATTGTATTGTGGGGCTATTAAAGCGACCGCACAATCCTCCGCTTAGGGGAGGCGCCCTTACTGCTTCCCCGTTAAGGAGATGATGCTGCGTGGACCGGGCATCTTAAGCGTAAGAGATGCATAATGGGGTATTGCGTTAAGGTGGGCGAAAGCTTCGCGTCCCAGCAGTGCTTGATAGCGACTTGAGAATGGGACGATGTGGAAAGTCAGCTTTTCACGACGGAAGTTATCGGCAGAGCCGAAAATAACCTCGAGCCGGAGAAAGCCCATGCAATGGGTGTCCGGACCTGGCGTTACTCCTTGAAAGGAGGTTTTGCTGTGGTGAATTGTTTTTGGGTCGATCCCCATGTGGCGGATTGAGTCCTGATATATCAGGTTGAGTCCGCTGCCACCGTCCATAAGGACATTTGAAAACTGGAGTCCGCCAATTATTGGATCGAGTACCAGGGCAGTCCAGCCTGGGTTCCTGATACTTCTAGAATAATCCAGATGATCGAAGATGATTGGTTTTGACAACCAGTGGCGGGATTCTTTTGGGATAGACCGTGGGGCGCGTACCTTTATGGGCGCCGCCCGTTTTGTTATGTGGAGTAAGTTTACTGTTTTTACTTCTTGTGGGAAATTCTTTTGTTTCCCGGTACTCTGCTTTTGGGGTTCGTCCTCGTCTTCGCTTGGTGTATCGAGCCCCTTGTGTTCGGCGTTGAGTCTGCCGGATTGTTTGAAAACCCAACAGTCTCTGTGGGTATGGTTAGCAGGCTTTCCGGGAGTACTGTGTATTTGACATATCCTATCCAGGATTTTGTTTAGGTTGGATAGGTCGTCCCTGTTATCTCGGAGGGGCGGCTTTTTCTGATTTGGTCGTGAGCTTTTGAATCCGGCATTGACTGCCGTGCTCTTCGGACTTTTTTCCTTAGTCCGGCGACTGTCCTTATTGCGTCGCGGTTTTCCGTTTCCATCCCTAGTTTCGGATGTACTTGGGTCGCTGGTGCTGCATCTTGCCAACCAGCTATCTTCTCCTACGCAAAAGCGGGTCATGATGCTTGTTAGTGCGGCCATTGTTCTTGGCTTTTCTTGGCCGATGTGTCTGGCGAGCCATTCGTCTTGGACATTATGCCTGAAAGCCGCTAAGGCTTCAGCGTCCGGACAGTCGACTATCTGATTCTTTTTAGTAAGAAATCTATTCCAGAATTGCCAAGCTGACTCTCCGGGCTGTTGAGTTATGTGACTAAGATCGTCTGCATCCAGAGGGCGGACATAGGTCCCTTGAAAATTTTCTCGGAAAGCATCCTCGAGCTCTTCCCAACTTCCGATTGTGTTTTCAGGAAGGCTTTTAAGCCAATGCCGGGCTGGCCCTTTAAGCTTGAGGGGTAAGTATTTTATGGCGTGGAGGTCATCTCCTCGAGCCATATGTATGTGGAGGATATAATCCTCGATCCAGACTCCAGGGTCTGTTATTCCATCATATGCCTCTATGTTTACGGGTTTGAATCCCGCTGGAAATTCATAATCCAGGACCTCATCGGTGAAACATAGGGGGTGTGCGGCACCCCTGTATTTGGGTGTGCCGTATTCTGATAATGGTTTTATTGCATTGCTTACGAGAGCTTTCTTTCTTGGCCCGTAAATGGACCTGGCTGGGCCATGATGCGAATCCTTAAGTGGGTCGCATACCGGCTTAAGTGCGGCGCTGCATGCCGCTTTAAGCTGGCCCTGGGGTCGTCTATCCGACCGTGTGGCTTTCTTACTTTTTGAATGCGTGGGCTCTAAGGCCTCCTCGTCGAATTCAGGCAGTAGTTTTCTCCTCGGATAGCTTTTAGTGCGGCGACTGCCGCCGTATTTGTCTGCGGTATTGATTACTTTACTCCATCTGATCCTGAGTGCATCTTCCGCAGTCTTTAGCTTCCGCTTCTGCTTTTTCAGGCTACGTGTGGTTGCAACGAGCCGTTTGTGGAGGTTCTTCTGCTTCATGGGCTTGTCCGGCGTAGGGTCGTCCGGAATGCCATTTTCGCCGGGGGAGGAATGTTCGGTTTCTCTATCCGGGTTGTCTTGTTGGGACGGTTGCTCTAAGGCATGCTCGTCGTCTACCGGCTCATCCTACTCTATGGCTGGGTCTTTGTCGAGGCGGGGCTTAGGTCGACGTTTACGCCGACGCTTTGATTGTTTTTCGAGAGATTGATCCCCCTCCCCGTTTTCCTCGTTGTTGCTTCCTTTAGGGGTATCCACCATGTACACATCGTGAGATGAGGTGGCTGTCCAATGCCCTATAGGCGTTGGTTCTTGGTTGTCTCCTGCATCGTCGTCCATACCGTCGATGTCTTCGGAGTCGAAGTCGAGCATGTCGGTTAAGTCATCGAAAGTGGCTACGAAGTGGGTGGCGGGTGGGTTTTGAATTTCTTCATCATCTGTATCCCAACCTTGCTAACCGTAGTCCGGCCAGGGCTCTCCTAATAAAGAGAGAGACTTTAGAGAATTCAGGATGTCGCCGAAGGGCGAGTGCTGAAAGATGTCCGCGGCGGTGAACTCCATTATCGGCGCCCAATCGGATTCGATCGGCGGGGGCGTGGGGGGCACGGAGTTCGGAGAGGAGTCCGGCTCCTCGGAGTCACGGGCCATGCGGAGTGCGGGGCTGGAGTTCGGAGAGGAGTCCGGCTCCTCGGAGTCACGGGCCATGCGGAGTGCGGGGCTGGAGTTCGGCTCGATCACCTCTAAGATCGCATCCCCTGAGGCAGCGTCCAACCACTGATCCTCGATTGGCGCAGTGGGCTCCTAATCAATGGTCGGAACCGATGCGTGTGCGGCCTCCAAGGCGCTGTTCGGCGGCAGAGCTATATCATGCCCATCGAGACAGTGCGGCACGCTTGGCTGTGGCTCGAATCCGTCGAAGATCGAGTCCCCGCGGATGTCAGCCGTGTAGTTTAGGCTTCCAAACCTGACCTGATGGCCAGAGGCGTAACTTTCGATCTGCTCAAGGTGACCAAGCGAGTTGGCCCACAGTGCGAAGCCGCCGAAGACGAAGATTTGTCCGGGGAGAAAAGTCTCACCCTGGACTGCATCGTGGTTGATGATCGAAGAAGCCATCGGGCCTGAAAGCGACGACACAGCGGAACTCTCAATGAAAGCACCAATGTCGGTGTCAAAACCGGCGGATCTCGGGTAGGGGTTCCCGAACTGTGCGTCTAGGCCAGATGGTAACAGGAGACAAGGGACACAATGTTTTACCCAGGTTCGGGCCCTCTTGATGGAGGTAAAACCCTACGCCCTGCTTGATTAATATTGATGATATGGGTAGTACAAGAGTAGATCTACCATGAGATCAAGGAGGCTAAACCCTAAAAGCTAGCCTATGGTATGATTGTTGTATGATGAAGTTGTCCTACGGACTAAAACCCTCCGGTTTATATAGACACCGGAGAGGGTTAGGGTTACACAAAGTCGGTTACAATGGTAGGAGATCTTGAATATCCGCATGGCCAAGCTTGCCTTCCATGCCAAGGAAAGTCCCATCCGGACACGGGACGGAGTCTTCAATCTTGTATCTTCATAGTCCTGGAGTTCGGCTGAAGGTATAGTCCGGCTACCCGAACACCCCCTAATCCAGGACTCCCTCAACGACACTACAAGGTCGCCTGCTTCTTGAGCGGGGGAGTCTGGGGGAGGCGTTTCGCTCTCCATCATCTCCGGAAGAAGATCCCCTGAAGACGAGCTCTGCTGAGAAGGGCTAAGATCCGAACTGCAAGATAAATGCTTCAGTTATTTTCCCCAGAGGTAAGGTAGTATATCTCCACTATTAAAGTACTTTCTGATTACTTACAACTCGTTGGAGGGCTGATCCTCGCGTGAAATTTGTGCGGGAAAAGCACCCTCCAATGCAGGACCCTCTAGTGGAGACTTCTTCTCCCGTTTGGAAGCCTTGCTTTCCGGATCTTCAGAGGCAGTCCTCTTCCTTCCCCGAAGCGAGAGAAGGTCGGATTCTTCTCCTCGGTTATCCTCCTTCACGGAGGTGCTCATTCCCTCGGCTGGAATTGGTAGCGATGGGGGCCCGCTTTCGACCTCATTATCCCCCCCTTTATCTTCCTTTGAGGGCTCCAGGCAGGGTGCTAGCTCGAGCATATTTTCCAGTACCAGATTCTCTAAACCCTCAGGAAGGGGGGCCGAACACCGAATCATCTTCACCTTAGTTAGCCAGTCCTGGTCAAAGAGCGACTTCTTAGAATGACGTCGTGGTAAATAAAAGATGGTGTGTTCGGCTAAAGGATTACTTACTTGGTCGGCGGTACGGTTGCTGCTCAGGCCCATGTCCTCGGTAGTATCCGGACACTCTATTTGGGGTCCGAAGAATGATTTGTACATCTCCTCGTGCGTCAGGCCGAGGAAATTCTGAATAGTACGCGGCCCTTCTGGGGTGAACTCCCACATGCGGAGGGGCTGGCGTTTGCAAGGCTGGACTCGACGAACCAGCATGATTTGCATTACCATAATCAAACTGAAATCTCCTTCGAAGAGATTTTGGATGCGGCTTTGCAGTACAGGCACGTCCTTGGAAGGACCCCAGCTCAGGCCTCTGCTAATCCATGACATCAGTTGTGGTGGAGGGCCTGAGCGGAAATCAGGGGCAGCCACCCACTTGGCACTTCTGGGAGCTATGATGTAAAACCACTCATGTTGCCATAATCCGGACACCTCTGGAAAGGAACCTTTGGGCCACGGAGCTCCTGCTATCTTGCTTATTAATGCGCCTCCGCACGCTGCATACTACCCCTCGACCATCTTCAGCTTCACGTCAAAGGTCTTGAGCCACAGGCCGAAGTGAGGGGTAATGCGGAGGAAGGCCTCACACACGGCAATGAATGTCGAGATGTGGAGAAAGGAGTCCGGGGCTAGATCGTGGAAATCGAGCCCGTAATAAAACATCAACCCCCTAACGAAGGGATCCAGAGTGAGGCCTAGTCCTCGGAGGAAGTGGGAGATGAACACGATGTCTTCGTTGGGTTCAGGAGTAGGGACGACCTGCCCTCGGGCAGGCAGCCGATGCGAAACCTCGGCGGTCAGGTATCTGGCCTCCCTCAACTTCTTGATGTCTTCTTCCGTAACGGAGGAGGGCATCCATCGGCCTTGAAGGCTAGATCCGGACATGATTGAAGGTCCAGAGCACCTGACCTGGGCTTTGGGTGTTAGAACTCGAGGCGGGGGAAGGATTCGATTGAGCACGGGAGGGAAAAAAGTAAAAGCCTTGTCCCTTTATAAAGAGGGTGAATATCAAGCGTCCTCTCCATAGCCGTTTGGGACTTGTCTATAATCTAGGAGTCCTAGACATGGTTGGGTTACCCACGCCCGTATTGATGAGAATCCCGTAATAAGGGGACACGATCCCTGCTTCGACGAGACGTGTCAAAAAACTGCCTCGCGTTATGTGCGGGGCTACTTAAAGGAAACGATTCGAATAATAACCAGGCCACGGCTTAATGTCATGTTGCCAAAACAAGTCAGCAAATTAGATTTGTGAAAATATTATTCTCTCTATGGTGGTATGTGGAACTTATTTTGCAGGGTCGGACACTATCCTTATATTCAGATTCTTCCGTGGTATACTCGAAGGAGGAACCCGCCTTGCAATGACGAAGACAATACTGCGCGCCGGACTCATCGTCATTGAAGCCTGGTTCAGGGGCTACTGTGGGAGTCCTGGATAAGGGGGTCTCCGGACAGCCGAACTATCTCCATTGGCCGGACTGTTAGACTATGAAGATACAAGATTGAAGACTTCGTCTCGTGTCCGGATGGGACTCTACTTGGCGTGGAAGGCAAGCTAGGCAATACGGATATGTGTATCTCCTCCTTTGTAACCGACCTTGTGTAACCCTAACCCTCTCCGGTGTCTATATAAACCGGAGGGTTTTAGTCCGTAGGACACAACAACTACAACATACAATCATACCATAGGCTAGCTTCTAGGGTTTAGCCTCTCCGATCTCGTGGTAGATCTACTCTTGTACTAGCCATATCATCAATATTAATCAAGCAGGACGTAGGGTTTTGCCTCCATCAAGAGGGCCCGAACCTGGGTAAAACATTGTGTCCCCTGCCTCCTGTTACCATCCGCCTTAGACGCACAGTTCGGGACCCCCTACCCGAGATCCGCCGGTTTTGACACCGACACCGGCCAAAGGATATAATCCAGCTATTCGGATACCCCCTAATCTAGGACTCCCTCACCCCATCTAGACACCTCTTCTCGATCCTTTCAATAATAAAGAAGAGACCCCGGGGCCATAGATTTCACTAGTGACTTCTCTTGAGAAAATAACATACGGTGGGTAAACAAACTACTGTTGGTAAATTGATAGAACTTCAAATAATCATGATAATATCCAGGCAATGATCATTATATAGGCATCATGTCCAAGATTAGTAGACCGACTCCTGCCTGCATCTACTACTATTACTCCACACATCGCCCGCTATCCATCATGCATCTAGTGTATTAAGTTCATGGAGAAACAAAGTAATGCAATAAGAATGATGACATGATGTAGACAAGATCTATTTATGTAGAAATAGACCCCATCTTGTTATCCTTAATAGCAACGATACATATGTGTCAGTTCCCCTTCTGTCACTGGGATCAAGCACCACAAGATCGAACCCATCACAAAGCACCTCTTCCCATTGCAAGATAAATAGATCAAGTTGGCCAAACAAAACCCAAATATCGGAGAAGAAATACGAGGCTATAAGCAATCATGCATATAAGAGAACAAAGAAGACTCAAATAACTTTCGTGGATAAAAACATAGATCTGACCATAAACTCAAAGTTCATCGGATCCCAACAAACACACCGCAAAAAGAGTGACATCATATAGATCTCCAAGAGACCATTGTATTGAGAATAAAAATAGACAGAGGAAGCCATCTAGCTACTAACTACGGACCCGTAGGTCTACAATGAACTACTCACGCATCACCGGAGAGGCACCAATGAAGATGATGAACGCCTCCGTGATGGTGTCTTGATTGGATCTGTGGTTTCTGGAACTTGCGGTGGCTGGAATTGATTTTCGTCGACTCACCCAGGGTTTCTGGAGTATTGGGGTATTTATAGAGCAAAGAGGTGGTGCGAGAGGCCACCGAGGTGGGCACAACCCACCTGGGCGCGCCTGGGGGCCCAGGCGCGCCCTGGTGGGTTGTGCCTGTTGGGGAACGCAGTAATTTCAAAAAATTCCTACGCACACGCAAGATCATGGTGATGCATAGCAATGATAGGGTAGAGTATCGTCTACGTACCCTCGTAGACCGTAAGCGGAAGCGTTATGACAACACGGTTGATGTAGTCGTACGTCTTCATGATCGACCGATCTAGTACCAAAGATACGGCACCTCCGTGATCTGCACACATTCGGCTCGGTGACATCCCGCGAACTCACGATCCAGTAGAGCTTCGAGGGAGAGCTTCGTCAACATGAAGACGTGATGACAGTGATGATGTTGCCACCGGAACAGGGATTTACCTAAGCACCGCTATGATATTACCGAGGTGGATTATGGTGGAGGGGGGCACCGCACACGGCTAAAGTTCAATGATCAACTTGTGTGTCCATGGGGTGCGCCCTCCCCCATATATAAAGGAGTGGAGGTGGGAGAGGGGGCCGGCATCTCTAGGCACACCAGAAGGGAGTCCTACTCCCACCGGGAGTAGGATTCCCCCCTTCCCTTTGTTGGTTCTAGGAGAGAAGGAAGGAGGAGGAAGAAGGAAGGAAAGGGGGCCGACCCCCCTCCCAATTCGGATTGGGCTTGGGGGAGGGCGTGCCCCCTCCTTTGCTTCTTTTCCCTCTCTTCCACTAAGGCCCAATAAGGCCCATATACCTCCTGGGGGGTTCCGATAACCTCCCGGTGCTCCGGTATACTCCCGATTTCATCCGGAACCATTCCGATGTCCAAACATAGGCTTCCAATATATCGATCTTTATGTCTCGACCATTTCGAGACTCCTCGTCATGTCCGTGATCAAATCGGGGACTCCGAACTACCTTCGGTACATCAAAACACATAAACTCGTAATATCGATCGTCACCGAATGTTAAGCGTGCGGACCCTACGGGTTCGAGAACTATGTAGACATGACCGAGACATGTCTTCGGTCAATAACCAATAGCGGAACCTGGATTCTCATATTGGTTCCTACATATTCTATGAAGATCTGTATCGGTCAAACCGCATAACGATATACGTTGTTCCCTTTGTCTACGGTATGTTACTTGTCCAAGATTCGATCGTCGGTATCTAAATACCTAGTTCAATCTCGTAACCGGCAAGTCTCTTTACTCGTTCCGTAATGCTACATCCCGTAACTAACTCATTAGCTACATTGCTTGCAAGGCTTATAGTGATGTACATTACCGAGAGGGCCCAGAGATACCTCTGCGACAATCGGAGAGACAAATCCTAATCTTGATCCATGCCAACTCAACAAACACCATCAGAGACACCTGTAGAGCACCTTTATAATCACCCAGTTATGTTGTGACGTTTGATAGCACACAAAGTGTTCCTCCGGTATTCAGGAGTTGCATGATCTCATAGTCATAGGAACATGTATAGTTATGGAGAAAGCAATAGCAACAAACTAAACGATCATCGTGCTAAGCTAACAGATGGGTCAAGTCAATCACATCATTCTCTAATGATGTGATCCCGTTAATCAAATGACAACTCATGTCCATGGTTAGGAAACATAACCATCATTGATTCAACGAGCTAATCAAGTAGAGGCAAACTAGTGACACTCTGTTTGTCTATGTATTCACACATGTACAATGTTTTTGGTTAATACAATTCTAGCATGAATAATAAACATTTATCATGATATAAGGAAATATAAATAACAACTTTATTATTGCCTCTAGGGCATATTTCCTTCAGCCCCCCACTTGCACTAGAGTCAATAATCCAGATTACATTGTAATGATTCTAACACCCATGGAGTCTTGGTGCTGATCATGTTTTGCTCGTGAGAGAGGCTTAGTCAACGGGTCTGCAACATTCAGATCCGTATGTATCTTGCAAATCTCTATGTCTCCCTCCTTGACTTGATCGTGGATGGAATTGAAGTGTCTCTTGATGTGCTTGGTTCTATTTTGAAATCTGGATTCCTTTGCCAAGGTAATTGCACCCGTGTCGTCACAAAATATTTTCATTGGAACTGATGCAGTAGGTATTACACCTAGATCAGATATGAACTCCTTCATCCAGACTCCTTCATTTGCTGCTTCCGAAGCAACTATGTACTCCGTTTCACACGTAGATCCCGCCACGACACTCTGTTTAGAACTGCACCAACTGACAGGTCCACCATTCAATAAAAATATGTATCCGGTTTGTGACTTATAGTCATCCGGATCAGTGTCAAAGCTTACATCGACGTAACTATTTACGACGAGCTCTTTGTCACCTCCATAAACGAGAAAAATATCCTTAGTCCTTTTCAGATATTTCAGGATGTTCTTGACTGTTGTCCAGTGATCCACTCCCGGATTACTTTGGTACCTCCCTACTAAACTAATAGCAAGGCACACATCAGGTCTGGTACACAGCATAGCATACATGATAGAACCTATGGCTGAGGCATAGGGAATGACATTCATTTTCTCTCTATCTTCTGAAGTGGTTGGGCATTGAGTCTGACTCAAATTTACACCTTGTAATACAGGCAAGAACCCTTTCTTTGCCTGATCCATTTTGAACTTCTTCAAAACGTTATCAAGGTATGTGCTTTGTGAAAGTCCAATCAAGCATCTTGATCTATCTCTATAGATCTTGATGCCCAATATATAAGCAGCTTCACCGAGGTCTTTCATTGAAAAATTCTTATTCAAGTATCCTTTTATGCTATTTAGAAATTCAGTATCATTTCCGATCAACAATATGTCATCTACATATAATATCAGAAATGCTACGGAGCTCCCACTCACTTTCTTGTAAATACAGGCTTCTACAAAATTCTGTACAAAACCATATGCTTTGATCACACTATCAAAGCGTATATTCCAACTCTGAGAGGCTTGCACCAGTCCATAAATGGATCGCTAGAGCTTGCACACTTGGTTAGCACCTTTGGATCGAAAAAACCTTCTGGTTGCATTATATACAACTCTTCTTTAAGGTATCCATTAAGGAATGCAGTTTTGACATCCATTTGCCAAATTTCATAATCATAAAACACGACAATTGCTAACATGATTCAGACGGACTTAAGCATCGCTACGGGTGAGAAGGTCTCATCGTAGTCAACTCCTTGAACTTGTCGAAAACCTTTTGCAACAAGTCGAGCTTTGTAGATAGTAACATTACCGTCAGCGTCAGTCTTCTTCTTGAAGATCCATTTATTCTCTATGGCCTGCCGATCATCGGGCAAGTCAACCAAAGTCCATACTTTGTTCTCATAGATGGATCCCATCTCAGATTTCATGGTCTCAAGCCATTTTGTAGAATCTGGCCTCATCATCGCTTCCTCATAGTTCATAGGTTCGTCATGGTCAAGTAACATGACTTCCATAATAGGATTACCGTACCACTCTGGTGTGGATCTTACTCTGATTGACCTACGAGGTTCGGTAGTAATTTGATCTGAAGTTTCATGATCATCATCATTAGCTTCCTCACTAATTGGTGTAGGTGTCATAGGAACCGGTTTCTATGATGAACTACTTTCCAATAAGGGAGCAGGTACAGTTACCTTATCAAGTTCTACTTTCCTCCCACTCACTTCTTTCGAGAGTAACTCCTTCTTTAGAAAGGATCCATTCTTAGTAACAAAAGTCTTGCCTTCGGATCTGTGATAGAAGGTGTACCCAACTGTTTCTTTTGGGTATCCTATGAAGACACATTTCTCCGATTTGGGTTCGAGCTTATCGGGTTGAAGCTTTTTCACATAAGCGTCACAGCCCCAAACTTTAAGAAATGACAACTTTGGTTTGTTGCCAAACCACAGTTCATAAGGAGTCATCTCAACGGATTTAGATGGTGCCCTATTTAATGTGAATGCAGCCGTCTCTAAAGGATAACCCCAAAATGATGGCGGTAAATCAGTAAGAGACATCATAGATCGCACCATATCTAGTAAAGTACGATTATGATGTTCGGACACACCATTACGCTATGGTTTTCCGGGTGGCGTGAGTTGTGAAACTATTCTGCATTGTTTCAAACAAAGACTAAACTCGTAACTCAAATATTCTCCTCCACGATCAGATCATAGAAACTTTATTTTCTTGTTACGATGATTTTCCACTTCACTCTGAAATTCCTTGAACTTTTCAAATGTTTCAGACTTATGTTTCATCAAGTAGATATACCCATATCTGCTTAAATCATCTGTGAAGGTGAGAAAATAATGATATCCGCCACGAGCTTCAATGTTCATTGGACCACATACATCAGTATGTATGATTTCCAATAACTCCGTTGCTCGCTCCATTGTTCCGGAGAGCAAAGTTTTAGTCATCTTGCCCATAAGGCATGGTTCGCAAGTACCAAGTGATTCATAATCAAGTGATTCCAGAAGTCCATCAGAATGGAGTTTCTTCATGTGTTTTACACCAATATGACCTAAACGGCAGTGCCACAAATAAGTTGCACTATCATTATCAAGTCTGCATCTTTTTGCTTCAATACTATGAACATGTGTATCACTACTATCAAGATTTAGTAAAAATAGACCACTCATCAAGAGTGCATGACCATAAAAGATATTACTCATATAAATAGAACAACCATTATTCTCCAATTTAAATGAATAACTGTCTCGCATTAAACAAGATCCAAATATAATGTTCATGCTCAACGCTGGCAGCAAATAACAATTATTCAGGTCTAAAACTAATCCCGAAGGTAGATGAGCGTGCCGACGGCGATCATATCGACTTTGGAACCATTTCCCACGTGCATCGTCACCTCGTCCTTAGCAATCTTCGCTTAATCCGTAGCCCCTATTTCGAGTTGCAAAGTTGGCAACTGAACCAGAATCAAAGACCCAGGCACTATTGTGAGCATTAGTAAGGTGCACATCAATAACATGTATCTCAAATGTACCTTTCACTTTGCCATCCTTCTTCTCCGCCAAATGCTTGGGGCAGTTCCGCTTCCAGTGACCAGTTCCTTTCCAGTAGAAGCACTCAGTCTCAGGCTTTGGTCCAGACTTGGGTTTCTTCACTTGAGCAGCAACTGGCTTGCTGTTCTTTTTGAAGTTCCCCTTCTTCCCTTTACCCTTTTTTCTTGAAACTGGTGGTCTTGTTGACCATCAACACTTGATGCTCTTTCTTGATTTCTACCTCCGCAGCCTTTAGCAATGCGAAGAGCTCAGGAATCGTCTTATCCATCCCTTGCATATTATAGTTCATCACGAAGCTCTTGTAGCTTGGTGGCAGTCATTGAAGAACTCTGTCAATGACACTATCATCAGGAAGATTAACTCCCAGTTGAGTCAAGTGGTTGTGGTACGCAAACATTCTGAGTATATGTTCACTAACAGAACTATTCTCCTCCATATTGCAGCTGTAGAACTTATTGGAGACTTCATATCTCTCAATATGGGCATTTGCTTGAAATATTAACTTCAACTCCTGGAACATCTCATATGCTCCATGACGTTCAAAACGTCATTGAAGTCCCTGTTCTATGCCGTAAAGCATGGCACACTGAACTATCGAGTAGTCATCAGCTTTGCTCTGCCAGGTGTTCATAACATCTGGTGTTGCTCCTGCAGCGGGTTTGTCACCTAGTGGTGCTTCCAGGACGTAATTCTTCTGTGCAGCAATGAGGATAATCCTCAAGTTATGGACCCAGTCCGTTAGTTGCTACCATCATCTTTCAACTTAGCTTTCTCTAGGAACGCATTAAAATTCAATGAAACAACAACACTGGCCATCTATCTACAACAACATAGACATGCAAAATATTATCAAGTACTAACTTCATGATAAATTAAAGTTTAATTAATCAAATTACTTAAGAACTCCCACTTAGATAGACATCTCTCTAATCACCAAAGTGATCACGTGATCCATATCAACTAAACCATGTCCGATCATTACGTGAGATGGAGTAGTTTTCAATGGTGAACATCACTATGTTGATCATATCTACTATATGATTCACGCTCGACCTTTCGGTCTCTAGTGTTCCGAGGCCATATTTGCATATGCTAGGCTCGTCAAGTTTAACCTGAGTATTCCGCGTGTGCAAAACTGGCTTGCACCCATTGTATCTGAACGTAGAGCTTATCACACTCGATCATCACGTGGTGTCTCGGCACGACGAACTATAGCAACAGTGCATACTCAGGGAGAACACTTATACCTTGAAATTTAGTGAGAGATCATCTTATAATGCTACCGCCAAACTAAGCAAAATAAGATGCATAAAGGATAAACATCACATGCAATCAATATAAGTGATATGATATGGCCATCATCATCTTGTGCCTTTGATCTCCATCTCCAAAGCACCGTCATGATCACCATCGTCACCGGCTTGACACCTTGATCTCCATCAAAGAATCGTTGTCGTCTCACCAACTATTGCTTCTATGACTATTGCTACCGCTTAGTGATAAAGTAAAGCAATTACGTGGCGTTTGCATTTCATACAATAAAGCGACAACCATATGGCTCTTGCCAGTTGCCAGTAACTGTGTTACAAAATATGATCATCTCATACAATAAAATTTAGCATCATGTCTTGACCATATCACATCACAACATGCCCTGTAAAAACAAGTTAGACGTCCTCTACTTTGTTGTTGCAAGTTTTACGTGGCTGCTACGGGCTGAGCAAGAACCGTTCTTACCTACGCATCAGAAACCACAATGCGGTATAGTGATTGCTTTTTGATCTTTAGAAAGAATCCTCTTCATTGAATCCGATTCAACTAAAGCTGGAGAAACAGACACCCACTAGCCACCTGTGTGCGAAGCACGTCGGTAGAGCCAGTCTCGCGTAAGCATATGCGTGAAGTCGGTCTGGGCCGCTTCATCCAACAATGCCCTGAATCAAGAATCAACTAGTGATGGCAAGAAATATGTATATACCCTCGCCCACAACTCCTTTGTGTTCTACTCGTGCATATAACATCTACACATAAACCTGGCTCTAATGCCACTGTTGGGGAACGTAGTAATTTCAAAAAAATTCCTACGCACACGCAAGGTCATGGTGATGCATAGCAACAGGAGGGGAGAGTATTGTCTATGTACCCTCGTAGACCGTAAGCGGAAGCATTATGACAACGCGGTTGATGTAGTCGTACGTCTTCACGATCGACTGATCTAGTACTGAAGATACGACACCTCCGCGATCTACACACGTTCAGCTCGGTGACGTCCCGCGAACTCACGATCCTGTAGACCTTCGAGGGAGAGCTTTGTCAACACGACGGCGTGATGACGGTGATGATGTTGCTACCGGAACAGGGCTTTGCCTAAGCACCGCTACGATATTACCGAGGTGGATTATGGTGGAGGGGGCACTGCACACGGCTAAAGATTAATGATCAACTTGTGTGTCCATGGGATGCCCCCTCCCCCGTATATAAAGGTGTGGAGGAGGGGGAGGGGGCCGGCCTCTCTAGGCGCGCCCCAAGGGAGTCCTACTCCCACCGGGAGTAGGATTCCCCCTTCCCTTTGTTGGTTCTAGGAGAGAAGGAAGGAGGAGGAAGAAGGAAGGAAAGGGGGCCGGCCCCCCTCCCAATTCGGATTGGGCTTGGGGGAGGGCGCGCCCCCTCCATTGCTTCTTTTCCCTCTCTTGCATTAAGGCCCATATACCTCCCGGGGGGTTCCGGTAACCTCCCGGTGCTCCGGTATACTCCCGATTTCACCCGGAACCATTCCGATGTCCAAACATAGGCTTCCAATATATCGATCTTTATGTCTCGACCATTTCGAGACTCCTCATCATGTCCGTGATCAAATCGGGGACTCCGAACTACCTTCGGTACATCAAAACACATAAACTCGTAATACCGATCGTCACTGAATGTTAAGCGTGCGACCCTACGGGTTCGAGAACTATGTAGACATGACCGAGACATGTCTCCGGTCAATAACCCAATAGCAGAACCTGGATGCTCATATTGGTTCCTACATATTCTATGAAGATCTTTATCGGTCAAACCGCATAACGATATACGTTGTTCCCTTTGTCATCGGTATGTTACTTGTCCGAGATTCGATCGTTGGTATCTCAATACCTAGTTCAATCTCGTTACCGGCAAGTCTCTTTACTCATTTTCGTAATGCATTATCCCACAACTAACTCATTAGTTGCATTGCTTGCAAGGCTTATAGTGATGTGCATTACCGAGAGGGCCCAGAGATACCTCTGCGATAATCGGAGTGACAAATCCTAATCTTGACCCATGCCAACTCAACAAACACCATCGGAGACACCTATAGAGCACCGTTATAATCACCCAATTACGTTGTGACGTTTGATAGCACACAAAGTGTTCCTCCGATATTCGGGAGTTTCATGATCTCATAGTCATAGGAACATGTATAGTTATGGAGAAAGCAATAGCAACAAACTAAACAATCATCATGCTAAGCTAACGGATGGGTCAAGTCAATCACATCATTCTCTAATGATGTGATCCCGTTAATCAAATGACAACTCATGTCTATGGTTAGGAAAGATAACCATCATTGATTCAACGAGCTAATGAAGTAGAGGCAAACTAGTGACACTCTGTTTGTCTATGTATTCACATTCACACATGTACTAAGTTTCCGGTTAATACAATTCTAGCATGAATAATAAACATTTATCATGATATAAGGAAATATAAATAACAACTTTATTATTGCCTCTAGGGAATATTTCCTAGAGTGCCCCCTCGGGGCATCCCCGAGGTGCTTCTCCGGCCCATTGGGTGTCTTCTGGTCCATAAAAATTCCACAAAAAGTTTGCTGCGTTTGGACTCCGTTTGGTGTTGATTTCCCGCGATGTAAAAAAAGGATAAAATAGAAACTGGCATTGGGCACTATGTCAATAGGTTAGTACCAAAAAATGATATAAAATGATTATAAAACATCCAAGAATGATAATATAACAGCATGGAACAATCAAAAATTATAGATACGTTGGAGACGTATCAGGATCCCCAATTTTAATTCCTGCTCGTCCTCGAGTAGGTAAATGATAAAAACAGAATTTTTGATGTGGAATGCTACCTAACATGTTCATCATATATTCTTTTCTTTGTAGCATGGACATTTGGACTTTTATATGGTTCAAAGCAATAGTCTAGTTTTGACATGAGGACTTCAATACTCAAGCATATCAACAAGCAACCATGTCTTTCAAAATATCAACACTAAAGCAAGTTATCCCTAGCCCATTATGCTCAATCATTGACCCATTCATGAAACACACTCGCATATTAGCTACACCCAATGCTCAAGTACGATCATAGTGCCCCTTAGTTGGTGCTTTATAAGAGAAGATGGAGACTCAACTAAAAATAAAAATTGCATAAAGTAAAAGAAAGGCCCTTCGCAGAGGGAAGTAGGGATTTGTAGAGTTGCCAGAGCTCAAAGCGAAAAATATAGAGATAAAACATTTTGGGAGGCATGCTTTTCCTGTCAATGAAAATGATGGAGTAGTTCCCAATACTTTCCATGCTAGATATATCATAGGTGGTTCCCAAACAGGAAATTAAGTTTATTCCCTTTTCCACCATACTTTCACTTTCCATGGCTAACCGTATCCACGGGTGCCTTCCATACCAACACTTTCCAAGGAATTTATTATTTGACAACATAAAGTAAATTTATTTTTCATTTCGGGACTGGGCATCCCTAATACCTTTGCCGTACTCTCGTGCTATGACAAGTGAATAAACACTCATCTTGAGAATAACACATCTAGCATGGAAATATGTTAACCACCCCACTACAAAAAAAGACACATCCGTGACATTTTGGGCCGAACGAAAAAAATTCGGTCATACTTATGACACTTCTATGACAATAATTGTGACAAAACCCAGTATCATCATAGATGTGGTGGGGTCCTACTTCTATGACAAAAAATCATGACATAAAATGGGCTTTTCGTCCTGGGCGGGCCGGAGACGCAGCCGCATGACATTCTTTGGGCCGTCCATGACAGAAAAAACCGTGGTAGAAGTGAGGTCAAGGAAAATATAGGGGAGTTTCCGGTTATGGTGGGTGGTCGGGGGCCGAGCGATGCACGTTTCTCTCGTACACATACGCGTGCGGGTGCGAGGCATTGGGCTCTAACTAAACTCGAGCGATTGCACTAGCTACGTTACTGAACCTGAGCGATTGATCCCTTGCTGTTAACTGAACCCAAGTGATTCCTTCGCTACTGCTGCTAACTGAAGCCGATCGATGCTGCCTCTGGATGAACAGTGAGCGTTGTTGGGGGGTTTGGATGAACAGTTCCCGGTGGGGGTTGGATGAACAGGAACCCGTGGTAGTAGAGGCCGTTGTCGCTGGATGAACAGTACCCCAATTGATCGAGCCGGTGGAAGAACAGGACCCCATGGAGGGGTGGATGAACAGGACCCCATGGAGGGGTGGATGAACAGGACCCCGTGGAGGGCTGGTTGAATAGTAGCCGGTGGAGGGCTGGATGAATAGTAGCCCTTGGAGGGGTGGTTGAACAGGACCCCGTGGAGAGGGCTGGTTGAACAGTAGCTGGAGGAGCAGCGCGCGATGGAGGCTCGATGAACAGGAGCCCGTGGATGAACAGTCGCAGGTGGAGGCTGGAGGAGGTCGACGGTGGATGAACATGAGCCCGTGGAGGCAGTCGACGGTGGATGAACAATAGCCCATGTAGGCAGTCGATGGTGGAGATGAACAATATCCCGTGGAGTCCCGTTTTGCGGTACGCCACACCCCTCCCGATGAACAGGACCCCCGTTTCGACCACAGCGCTCGAACACAAGTCTGTTTCCTCCGTTTTGCGGTACGCCACACCCATCCCGATCAACAGGACCCCGTTTCCACCATAGGAGGTCAGTTTCCTCCGTTTTGCGGTACGCCAGACCCCTCCCGATGAACAGGATCCCGTTTCGACCATGGCCGGTCGAATACAAGGCAGTTTCCTTCATTCTGCAGTACGCCAGGCCTCGCTTCCATGGGTTGTTCTGTCCAAGCCGGTTGGCTCCCGATGAATCACGCGTTTTGTTGCCTCCCGATGAACACAACACATTTCGTTGCCTCCCCATGAACACGACGACGACGTAGTTTCTTCGTTCCGACCCAGCCATGTACAGGAGCCCTGGTCGTACGCATGCGTGAGTAGGCATTCGAGACCCCGCCCGTATGTACGTACGTGGCCGTATTTACACTCTTGCACCCTGGCTGTTGTACGTACATGTACAAGCTACGTGCGCGCCTCTACTACAACACGTGCCCTTCCTTACACGGCCATGGTTCATCGCTCCACCATGAAGATAGACCGATCGTATGTACGTACACGTTCACGACCAGAATGATAATGCTACGTACGCTTCGAGCAGGTGGGTCCTGACTGTTAGGCACTTCCTTGCATGCGAAGACGTACCTGGTGGGTCCCATCAGTCAGCAGGGTGAATCATTTTTTTGCCCGTAATATGGACGCACTTCCTTGCGTGCGAAGATGTAGTTGGTGGGTCCCAGCAGTCAGGGGGAAACATTTTTTTTCATGAAATACGGTGGCCCGTCTGGTGGGTCCCTGCTGTCAGGTGGAGGAATAATTATTTTCTGCGTAATAAGGAGGCACTTCCTCGCTGCGGCCGTGGACCCAGCTATCAACCTCTCCATGTATAGTACTCTTCCGATGGAAGTCGTTCGTTGACCACATTGACCATGCCGCGCCGAGAGAACCAAGGCGGTGGACGACGGCAAGGCCTAGGAAGGGGACAATGCGAAGCCGGGGAAGACGCAGCAATGGGTGCCCACGTGGAGAGGAGTACGAGGGTTCATTGGTTCGGCTGTGGTGTGAGGCTGCCGTCGCCGCAAGGCCTGACCAGCGGTGCGAGTAGTAGGGGCGATGAGGCCTCCGCGGCAGCACAGCCGGCCACAAGAGGCAGCAGCAGGCGACACGACCAGCGCTGCTTTGGGTGGCTGGAGCAAGAAGACCATAGGTTGAAGAAGCACTACGACAAAGCCCTCTGTCCCCGTCAACTTAGTAGGCCCACAAGTTAGCCTCCCACTATGGTGGGTCCCAGCTAGTAGGGGGTATTCATTTTTTTTGTGCGTAATAAGGAGGCACTTCCTTGCGTGCGAAGATATAGCTGGTTGGTCCGACCTGTCAGCGGGGGGAACATTTTTTGCGCGAAATACAGAGGCCCTTCCAGTGGGTCCCAGCTGTTAGGTGGAGGAATCATTATTTTCTGCGTAATAAGGAGGCACTTCCGTGCTGTGGCCGTGGACCCAGCTGTTAGCCTCTCCACGTACAATACTCTTCCGATGGAAGTCATTCGTTGACCACATTGACCACGCCGCGCCGAGAGGACCAAGGCGGTGGACGACGGCGAGGCCTAGGAAGGGGATGACGCGGAGCCGAGGAAGACGAGATAGTGGATGCCCACGCTGAGAGGAGTACGAGGGTTCACTAGTTCGGCTGCGGTGTGAGGCTGCCGTTGCCGCAGGGCCTGGCTAGCGGTGGGAGTAGTAGGGGGCGGTGAGGCCTCCGCGGCAGCACAGCCGGCCACGGGAGGAAGGAGCAGGCGGCACGACCGGTGCTGCTTTGGGCGGCTGGAGCAAGAAGACCAGAGGTTGAAGAATCACGACGGCCGTTGGATGGACATCGTACAGTCACTGCAGCTAGAATCATTTATATTGACTAAGTTGACAAAGCCCTTTGTACGCGTCAACTTAGTAGACCCACAGGTCAGCCTTCGATATGGTGCGCCCCAGATGTCAGGGGGAGGAATCATTTTTTGGGCGGTTGAAGCGAATATTCGAGATTACAGAAGAAGCATGGCATCCGTTGGATGGACATCCAACGGACACTGCTGCTAGAACCGTGTTTTAACTATAAGTTGATAAGGCCTTGCATACGCGTCAACTTACTTTTTTAGGGGACGCGTCAACTTAGTAGGCTCATAAGTGTGTGGCAGAGAACTTATAGCCCATTTGCGATTTGTAAGAATGTACAACCCATTTTTGAATTCTAATGGAATTTACTACAGCCCATTTACAATTTGTTAAAAGTACAACCCATTTTCTAGCTAGGACAACGATTAATAATTTCAACCAACCGTTCAAAACAGAATTCAATAAAATTTCCCACATTTTGATGGGATCTTAAATATTTTTAATCCCGAAATTTCTAGTCAGATTAAATACAATTTAAATATAAATTTGTATTACGTAAAAATCCAAAGAAACATTGCGCATGCAACAATTAATGAAATTAAAGTTTTCAAAATCCAAAAGTAATATTCTATAAATTAATTATGTGTTTGGTGCATTTTTTATAGTTACTGCCCGGTTTTTATAATTACATCCCATTTATTATTTCTTAAAGCCCATTTTCTTGTTAAGCCTAATGCATCCCTCCTAGGAAAGATTTGCAGCCCAGCGGGGCGGAGAATAACAAGTTCACCCAGATTGTGTACAACTGTCGGCCTAGTTGCATTGCTGATGTTAAAAAAAGGCTTATGTAGTATAGTACAACCTTACATGGCTACTCAGCCCACATTCAGCGACGCCAGAAAGGCCCAAAAAAGGCTCCTGTACAACTTTTTGAAGTCACTGAGCTCAATTAATAACTTAAGAAAAAAGTTAAAGTACACAGGAACCTGATTAAAAGCTGTCACGAGCAAAGAAATAATTCAACGGGTCCACTTGTGCGCGCGCATGTGTGTGTGTATGTGTGTGTTTGTGTGTGTGTGAGAGAGAGACCCATCGGTCGATGCTCGTAAATACATCTTTCAGCCATATGCATTGATGATGCTCAGTAAAAACTTATATAGTTGACACAATCATATAGAACATCATAGCACACTGAACTTGCATACAAAAATTTCACGCGGGCGGCACAATCAGGGTGGAAGCAGTGGATCGCTACGGGTAGAGCTATTTTGAAACCAACGAACTCGTACATAACTGTTCATCGTCTTTATCAATGATAGGGAAATATCTTGAATGCTGTGCAAAGAAAACAGACAGCCAACACAATATATAAGTTCTGCTAGAACATTAAGTTGACGTACGGCCCTTTCTAAAAAAAGTTCAGGTAAAAAAATAGAACATGTCACAATCAAATGTATTGGCACATCAGTGCTTCACACCCATAGCTCGGATTTAACTAGTACAATATCTGACAAGATTCAGTTGTTACCTCAAATTAGAGCACATCCAGGCAGCCAACCCTGCCTCTTCTCCCAAAGAAGCAGTGGCCTCTGCCGCGCGATGAGTAGGCCCTGTGCCATCCATTGTTCCGAGCAACACGGGGAAAGTCTGACGTTGACTCATGTAATGGATGTCATCGACGGACCTGGCCACCAGCGGCGGCGGCAGGACTTCAATTGATGGATTGACCACTTCTTCGACATGCACGGACACTCAATACAGGTACATCCCTAACATGGTCCACGGTGGCCTTGGTGGCGACGAATAGTACAACCCCGGTTCCTGCACCGGTATCTCAACACCAATCACCTTCGATACGGTGGACGGCTTCTTCATCCATGCCATAACCGTCAGAGCCCAGCTGTCTGGAGGAACAAACATACTTACGAGCTCACCTCCAAGGTCGTTGATAAGCTCATTCATGGACTCGCTGTTCCAAGCACGTCGAGGCATTTGTGGAAGGTAAGCTTTGTTAAAAACTCAAGCTCAGAGGGCACCGAGCCCCATCCTGGGTGCCACCGATCAAAGCTCACCAGCGCGCCATCGCAGAACAAACAGCGAGAAGATTCGAACACACGCCGCAGTCAAAAGTTGTCCGGAACCTGACGAAGAAATCAGCCGATGGCAGACAGACTTCAATGAGCAAGTCACTTATTTGGATGCCGTGCGCAATGCCAAGAGCTTTTACAAGGTCGTCCGGCAAGACAGGAGACCGGTCGTCGTTGATGGTTACCATCAGCACTTTGCCGGCAAAATGGTCGTCAAGCGTCGCCATGCCATTGTTGAGCGACAGCATGCAGTGCCCGAAGGCAGGACGGACCTCAAGATCTCTGGCTCAGAGATCCGCATTGACCGACGACATGATAGTGCGCTTGAGTACAGGGAGTACAGGAGGGGGATTTGGGAGAACTGGAGTAGGAATCGAGATTCCAGTGGTGGCGGAGGGGCGGGATATTGGGGATGAAAAGGTAGCATGAATTTCGAACACGCGCAAATATGCTCTCGGCACGCAAGTGCACGAAAACATCGGTGGCGCCCACATGTCGGCCTAAGAGTCCCTATTCTTTCTTTTTTTGAGAGCCCGAACTTTTTTAGGATCTTTTGAGAGCCCGGCCTGAGAGTCATAATTGACCTATTTGGCATTGCGTTACTGCTCGGCCCATATTCAACGACACCTCACTGGCCCAAACAAGTTTACATCATCGAAAATACACTAAGCTCAAATTATAACTTGAAAAGAGATATACTCTGAACACTAGAGAATGGTGATGCCCTCATTTAGCCCACCAGTAGTTCGAGACAATAAACAGTTTGAAACAACAATATATACAACATTCAAACACTGACTAGTAACTACTACTGACATAAACAGCAAGACATGATAGTTCATAAGAAGTCTTGCTACACCACCAAAATGGACCCATCTGCAGCGCTCAGACTCTCATGATCCAGACGAGAATGACATTCTAAATAGAGGCAACTATTACATAGTAAGAGTGACATAGACGAGGATGACCAAATGACAAGGAATATGATAACAAAAGAGAGAACTGCCCATCCAGAACAAGCAGCGAAGACAACAAGTCATTCGAAGAGGGATGATCCAACACCACATAATTTGCAGCCCCGGTTCAGCCACAGTGATCTAGAGACACCAGTACTCTACCCTTTCGACGCAACAGCCCAATTACCTATCAACCTGAAGGCTTGAACCACATCACTTCCTATCGGACTCGACACATCCAAGGATCAAAGTTAATCGAGATGCCTTTGTCATTCTCACCTTCTTTTGGCTACAGGCTGTATCATTGACAATCAGGGGAGTTTGCTCCCGAACTCCTAGGGCTTGCCGTGTAGACACAGTTTTCCATAGCAAACAGAGCCTCTCTGCCATCAAGGTCCTTGCCAACGGTGATCTCCTGGTTAATCGGATAATTGAGTCCGAGAAACAGAGAGTGTGAACCAAGGCTGTTTACCCGCCTCCAACTCAAAAATCCTGAAGGCCCCAACAAGCTGGTATCCTGCTCATAGACGTAACAACCACTATCCGGATACTCACGTATTTCACGGTGCTTGCATACAGTGGGGTTTTTGCAATATAACTTTTCCAGCTCATGTGCCCGAATGATCATCATCGGTCTTTTGTCGTCATCTGATCGAGCAAGGAACCAGTTATGCTTCCCTGTTTTTGGCAAAGGTGGTGTGATTACAAAGGGAAGTAACTGTAGGGACACTACATCATATCAAAAAGGACAAGCATTGTTAATGTAAGATCAACATTGTTCAAAGTATGAGTAGGAAAAACCAAGAAACAACATCGATATGTCCCTGTTGGAACTGGGAGGAAAATACAGGGAAATGTATACTGGGTTCGAAAATATAGAAATGCCATGCATGGTTATACTCATGTTATCTCACAATCGATTCTTCACAGGAAACTACCATGTCATGCATGTTATGTAATCATGTTCTGTCCTCACAAACAAATTCTTCAAGGAAACTAACAGACCATGCATTGTTATATACTCATGTTCTGTGGGCAAAATTGTGAGCATATTATTCTAGCCATTGATTGCTGAAGGGCGAACATAGGTATGTACACATGGTAAGCATTACAGGATTTCACTACTTTCTCCATATGCACATTTACTTCCCTAATGTATGGTTAGGTGAAACCTACAGTGTGATGCATGTTTCTACATTAACATCAGACGGAAACAACTTACACGTGCCGTCCCAGCAATACGTTGTGCCATCTGCTTTGTCGATCGCATAGATGATGCCATTGTGTTCAATAGCATCACAAAAGTGTGTATCAGCTTTGACGAAGATCCACTGCGAGCTGAGCTATCTCCAGCTAAAGAAGGCACCGGTTGTCGGTGTCAAAACCGGTGGATCTCGGGTAGGGGGTCCCGAACTGTGCGTTTAGGATCCATGGTAACAAGAGACGGGGGACACGATGTTTACCCAGGTTCAGGCCTTCTCTATGGAGGTAATACCGTACATCCTGCCTGATTGATATTGATGAATATGAGTGTTACAAGATTTGATCTACCACGAGATCGTAATGGCTAAACCCTAGAAGTCTAGCCTATGTGGGTATGGTAATGAGTATATGTGTTGTTCTTTCCCGACTACTCCCTTTGGTTTATATAGACACCGAGGGGATCTAGGGTTTACATGGAGTCGGTTACATAAGAAGGAATCTTCGGTTGCCAAGCTTGCCTTTCACGCCAAGTAGAGTCCAATACGGACACGGTGCATTCTTCGGCCTTCATGCCTTCGCAGCCCATCAGTCCGGCCCATGGATAACAGCCCGGACGCCCGAGGACCCCTTAGTCCAGGACTCCCTCAGTAGCCCATGAACCTGGCTTCAATGACGAGGAGTCCGGCGCGCAGATTTGTCTTCGATATTGCAAGGAGGGTTCCCTCCTTCCGAACTCTAGAATAGTCTTCGGACGAAGTAAGTATATCCGGACATGTGTATATAATGGCAGAGAATATAATACCCCACGAGCCCAACTTGTTGATAACTGTTCATGACATCATATCATGCCTGCTCGGTTGCTATTTCTAACCGTCGGCTAGCGAGCCGCCCCACGTCTCGGGGTGCGGTTTTACTGGCGCGTCTTATCAAGGCAGAGATTGTGTCCCTTTATTTACGGGATTTTCATTAATGCAGGCGTGGGTAACCCAACCGTCCCCTGGGAACAACTCCTTGGTAATAGGTAAGCTTAGAGACCCCAGGGGAGACGCCCAATACTCGGGGCCTTTATATAGAGACCCAGTCTCGTTTTCTTCCCTTGCGCTTGCTTCTTCCTCAACCCCAGCCACCCCAAGTTCCAACCCTCAGGTTCCAATCACCACCAGCCCTAGTCATGTCCGGATCCAACCATCAGGGCCGGTGGGTGGCTTCTTCTGTCATAGAGGAGGATATTGCGAAGCTCCGCGTAGCGAGGTATCTGACCTCAGAAATCTTTCATCAGCTTCCGGCATAAGGGAAAGTCATACCGACCCCCAGATCTAGCGAGAGGGTAGTATTTGTATCCCACTTTCTTCATGGGCTAGGGTTCGCGCTTAACCCCTTCGACCGGGGGCTCATGTTCTACTATGGACTAGATTTTCATGATCTGGCCCCGGACTCTATTCTCCTTATCTTGACATTTATCGTCACATGTGAGGCCTTACTCCGGACTCCTCCGCACTTAGGTTTGTGGCTCAAGACCTTCGATGTGAGGCCGCAGGTGGCAGAGGAAGAGCAGGCAGAGTGTGGCAGCATCATAATAGGCAAACTGGCTGGCGTGGTTTGGCCCGAAGGATCTTTCGCCAAATCTTCCAGCCTATGGCAGTAGGGGTGGTTTTATATCAACGAGCCGCGGGACCCCAAGTGGGCGGCCACACCTGTGTTCCGACCCGGCCCTCCAACTCAGCTCGCTTCGTGGGTCAATAAGGGATTGGACTGGGGATCCGTTGATGAAGTGCAGACTCTGCAAAGTCGCATCCGAAGGCTTATCAAGAAGGGCATCAATCTTGTGAACGTTGTTCAAGTAATGCTAGTCCGCTGGATCCTGCCATGTCAGCGGCGGCCTCTTCGTATGTGGGAGTTTAACCCAGAAGGACGGCGGACTCTACATCACTTCTTCAGAACTACGCAAGAAGGAATGTGGAAATTATATTCCGGGGAATGGCAGCAATTGCCGGACACCACCAAAGACATTGGCCTTGACTGCAATCATCCGGACACTTCGGTAAGTACTCGATATCCGAGCACCTTCCATTCAAGCATGTTTTAACAAGATACTGAACAATCCGCCCCTGTATAGGACTGGATAAAGAAAGCGGTGTTAATCTGGTGTCTGGCGCCTCTTTCTGAAGGCCCTGCGACCGACCTGCTGACGAGAATGCTGATTCCAACACCGTACCAGGTGGCTGCATTCAGTGAAACCGAAGTCCTTTTGCCCAAGGGCGAGAGTCCAGAGGGAACCCTTCAGGGCAAGAAGAGGGTCGCCTCCGAAGATGAGGAGGGGAAGCCTTCCAAGAGAGGAAAAATGCCGTTGTCAAGTGGCTTGGGCCGGGCGAGCGAGGCTGCCGTAGAGTTTGATGACAAGGAGGAACCTCGAGGCAGACCGTAAGAGAGGCCGGGGTACTTTAAATGCACCTCATTCTTTTCCTATTAATAAAATAATTATCCGGCATATGTTCATCCACGCAGGTTAACGCCTGGTGCTTCTCAATCGACCTCCTCCTCGGGAGATCTTCTTCCTGTCGGATGTGGGGTTTCGGCAAACCCTTAAGGTTCGAACACTAGGGTGCGCGCGAAGCCTTTCGTTCCTACCAATCTACGCCCTAGCTCGCTAAGATGTTGCAGACGAACTCGACGAACTCGCAACACAGAAAGACACGAGGTTTATACTGGTTTGTGCCACCGTTGTGGTGTAATACCTGTCGAATTTCGGGTTCCGGCAGACCCTTGAGGTTCGAACACTGGGGTGCGCGCGGAGATTTCGCCTTCTACCTACCTGCACCCCTCCGCCTCGCTAAGATCTAAGCTATGGAAAGAACAGCACAAGAGACACATGGTTTATACTGGTTTGGGCCACCGTTGTGGTGTAATACCCTACTCCAGTGTGTGGAGTGGTGGATTGCCTCTTGGGCTAATGATGATGAGCAATACAAGGAAGAACAGCCTTGCGAGGGTCTGTTCTTGGCTGGGGCGACGAACTGCTAGGAGGAGTTCAGTCACCCTTCTCTCTCTCTCTCTTCTCGATTGCGATCCGATCTCCATCTTTTCTCTCCTATTTTTCCCCCTTCCAATCTCCCCTCTCTACCCTAGGGGTGGCTAGTCCTATTTATAGGCAAAGGCCCTGGGCCTCTTCCCAAATATTGAGCGGGAAGGGCGCCAACAATTGGCCATTTTGAAGCGGAACATCTGGTACACTTATCCTGACTAAAGTTGGTCCTCGCCTACCAAAGGCTCTGGTGGTGACGCTGGCTTGGGCTCCACAATGACTTCCTCCCTGCCGTTGGACTGGTCTTGGTCTCGTTGCACCGAAACGGGTGCCTTTGCTTGATGCTCTCGCCTGCGCTTGCTCCCTTTGCACCAAAGAGGAAAGGAGGACACTGCACGGACTGGCGCCTGCCTGGCGCCCTTGGTCATCATGGCTTGCGTCACGGGCACCTCGTGAGGTACCCTGCCTTGATCTCTCCGCCTCCTCGCGAGCCAGCCTGATGAGGCCGTGCCTGAGGAAGCTCCGTGTCGTCCGCCCCGCGAGGCTTGGCCCCTCGCGAGGGTCTTGTGTTTGTGTTGATGAAGATGGGCCGTGCTGGGCCCCCCTTTGAGCCACGCTCCAGGCCGTAGGCAGGCAAGTCTGGGGACCCCCGTTCCCAGAACGCCGACAGTAGCCCCCGGGCCCAAGGCGCGCCCGGACTTGGCCGTGCAGGGAGGCGAAAGGGCAAGATCGAAGCACCGCGGGCCCTAATAGCCTACGGCCTTGAGCCTCAGCAACCGCGCGAGTTGATAAAGGAGCGGCGTCTGCCTAGGCTTTGCTTTTTGCTTTCTCCGGTTGCTGCTCAGATCCCCTTTCTTGCGCCTCTCTTTCCTTCCTCCAAAATTTCCAGATCTACTCCGACCGCGTGACCTAGGAAGCCATGGCGTCTCGTCAGTCCCCGGCCAGAGCTTGGTACTCGTCTGCCCTGGACTCGCCGAACGTGTCGGAGGTGAGCCTCGCCCGGTTGCACCGGATGGCGGCGGCGCAGGGCATCGACGGGGCGAAGGTGTTCAAGGCCGGCTCCGCCACCCCTGAGGGCCAAGGGAGCACCTTCTATCCGTTCTTTGTAAGCGCCATTGCTGCTGGCCTGGTGCCTCCCTTCTCCGAGTTCTTCTTCTCTGTCCTCCGCCATTATAAGCTACAGGCTCTGCATCTCCACCCCAACTCCGTCCTTCTCCTGGCAATCTTCGCCTATTACTGCGAGGCTCACGTAGGGGTGCAGCCCTCGGTGGCCTTGCTGCGCCACTACTTCTACCTCCGGACCTATCGCGGTCCTGCCTCCGCGTGCGCGAGCTTCATCACGTACAGTGGCGCCATTGCCATTTCAAATCCCGGGAAAAGGATTGAGGGCTTCAGGAGCAAGTGGGTCTTGGATGATGCTGGGCGCATCCACCCTCGGCTGATCTTGCCCACGGAGCAACCCACGAGCTCCAGCGATTGGGGTCGAGCGGAGCTCGCGGACCGCCGCGCGAAGCTGGTGTTGGAGAAGATGGATGCGGATCTGAGGCCGGCCAACATGGCGGCGGCGAAGCTGACCGGCGCGTCGCTGCTGAGGGAATTCCTGGAGCACCAGCTGGCTCTGCTTCAGCAGTACTCACTTCCGATGTGGAGGCCCCATCCGAGCACCTCGGCCTTGGCCGACGGAGATCTGGCTGCGGTCCTCCAATCACTGGTCAGGGGCGATGTGGCGAGGTTGGAGGGCGCTCCTATGCCCTTGTTCCTCCATGACGACTGGGAGCAGGTAGTGGAGTCCATGCCCGTCTTCAACGGGGACGGGCCCGTGCCCATGGAGACTCCTGGGGAATCGGTGGACGTGTCCTCCGATGACTCCACCGAAGAGGAGGAAGGAGGGGAGCGGGAAAAAGGGCCTGACTCCGAGGCGACTGACGGAGAGTCGAGGGCTCCCCTCCCCCGGTGCAAGTCCCGCATTCTCCGCCTCTCTCCGAGCGATGACGACGAGGATGATGACGAGCAGGACGGCGGGAGCTTGCCCCCGATCCCAAAGAAGGACAGGACTGGGCTGATCTCCCGCGGGTCTGCCCCGGCCCCGAGGCGGACCGCAGACGCGCCTTCCGCTTCCAAGCTTCCCGAGGTTGACCCTTCCAGCCGGCTTTCAGGCTTCAAATTTGGCCGGAGGCCGCTTGAGCTTACTAGCGACGACCCATAAGCGCTTGATTCTTGTCTTTATTTCTTGTTCTGCTTCTGAGGCTTGACATCCGCATCTCTTGGATAGGCCGGCGCCTGCAGCAAAGAAGCCGAAGGGAGCTCCTGAGGTTCCATCCGTGGCAGCGCCTCTACCCGCGAAGGAAGGTGACCGCGACGCACGGGCTTCTCCTGCCCGATCGTCCTCGCGAGGCCTGGCTGAGCCGGCTGGGGCGAGCTCAGCCCCCATGGCCCAAGTGACTCCTGAGGTGCCTTCGCCTGCTGCCGCCACTACAGCCGTTGGGGCGCAGCAGGCTTCGCCTCAGGATGCTGTGGTCGCGCTGCCGCCTTCTCCTCCTACTCCACCGACTGTTGTCTCTCCAACTCCTCCTGCCGTTCTGGATCGTGCTGCTGCTGAGCTCGACCGGCTGCGGCAGGATCTTCTTGGTGCCGACCCTCGCTTGGTGGCCGGGCGCTTGGAGCTAGCTTCAGGATGGATTCGCTCCGACGCTTCAATTTGGGCGGCGCTGGTCCAGGCCTCGACGGCTTGCGTTGAGGAGAGGCAGGCCGTCCTTGAGGCAAAGGCTGCTCGTGACGCAGCCCTGGGGGAGGTGGTCGACGTCCGTGGTCGCTGCAAGGCGCTGGAGGACGAGCTGCAAGGCCTGCGGGACCAGCTCACGAAAGAGGTCCGCCTTCGCCAAGAGCAGGAAGAAGGTGTGAAGGCTCGCGAGGCGGCCATCGAGGGCCGGGAGGCCAAGCTCAGGAAGCGCCGCGACCGCCTAGGCGCGCTGGAGCAGGAGCTGGGGGCGAGGAAGGTCAAGCTGGACGACAAGGCCCAGGTTCTTGCCGAGGACCGTGTGGCCTTTGCGGAAATGGAGGCGAAGGCTCGCTCCTCGCTGAGGACGCTTTACGACAGCAGCCTGGAGAGCCCGCTGGCTGGCGCCGAGGACGGCCCCGCCAAGCTGCTTCCCTCCCTAGTTCGCGCTCTTGAAGATGTCGCCCTTGGCCTTGGCCCCACGGCCGAGGCCGAGGCGCGTGTCCTATCTTCTGCAGCGCTGACGCGGGTCCTCACCCACATCTACCTTCGCGATCCCAGCGTCGACCTCGACAGCCTGCTAGAGCCAGTAAGCGGCGAGCGTGCCGCTGCCTCTGCTGAGGCCGTGAAGGGTCGCGCGGAGGCTCTGCTGGGGAAGTTCCGGGCCTTCAGCACCAAGCCAAAGCAAGGCGCTGCCGACCCCGCTGCTCCATGAGGCGAACCCACTCCGTGCTGCTCCACCGCCGACAAGTGACTCCATTGTGGCTCCTGTCCTGCCTTTAATTCCTGCACATGTATCATGCCTCGGGGAGGCGTTTAAACTTGCGTTTGGCATTGAGATAACAGTGTGGACTATAATATTTGCTTTTGAATTCCTTGAAATTTATGCTTTTCCTTCTTACTTGCTTATGTTCTACGCCGGCAGAGCTCGGCCCCGCGCATACCTCAGCCGCCGTTAGCCCCGACCGGAAACCAGGATGGGACCAAGGAGTGAGGGCTACGTGACAAGTTAGGCTCCTGAGTCGCGATGCTCAGGAGTTCCCCTTGGCGCACGAACAGCAAGTAGGGGGGTGTGATGTGGGTGGATCTACCATTCTACGTCTGCAGGGCCCGGCCGCGCGCATACCTCAGCCGCCGTTAGCCCCGACCAGAAACCAGGATGGGACCAAGGAGTCAGGGGCTACGTGACAAGTTAGGCTCCTGAGTCTGGATGCTCAGGAGTCCCCCTTGACGCTCAAACGGCCTTCGTACCTTGGCTCCGCTCGGGGAGAGACGCGCGACGAACCAGGCCTGGGGGGCCTGGCTGGGTGGCGTGCGTCTGGGCGTGACCCAGGCGCAGCCCCCGTGCCCATCCCCCTCGCGCGGCACTCCCGAGGGGAGGCGTTACGATGAGGCTAGACACTGAGCTCTGGGCTCCTTGAGGTTGATGCGGCCCGGGGGCCGCCCTCAGTTGTTTATCACTAGCGCGGAGCATAGCGCTTCCGTATGTGTACGGGCATAGCCGCTCCTCGGCAGTGTCATCAGCCAGCACGGAGCATGGTGCTTCCACTGGTACGTGGGAGGGGCTCCCCTCCGGGAGGAGCCCCCGGGGCATGTACAGCCCCGCCCTGACACGTGGCTGGCACGGTAGGGCCTGGCGAGGTGTATCTGGGCAACCGTGAGCCAGCGCGGGACTCACGGGGCCCTACCTCTAGGCGGGTTGCGCCTGGCACTGGGCCTTATCTTGTGATGTGTCCCTGCAAACTTGGTTAGATGCCGGCACTCTACGTCCTCGGGTCCCGGCCCTCGAGCTGGTCTCAGCCATCACTGGTATGCCAGGTCGCGATGCCGTGGACAAGGCCAGAGGGTGAGGGCTGGAGAGCCAGTAAGAGCCCTGAGTCGCGATGCTCAGGTACACCCCCTTTAACGTGCAAGTGGTCGGCATGGAGAAGAAGAGGTGTCGTGGGCAGGCATCAAATAATCAAGCATGGTGGGTCGAACGCATATCCAGAAATAAACGCAAAAGGGATACATGCCGCTGGGTCTGGCCCGAGCGACTTGGGGATGATGCAGCCCGCGGGGCGCCCCCAACAAGGTAAGCTAACAACATGAAATAAAAGGGATACATGCCGCAGGGAAGGACCCACGCGGCCTGGGAATAATGCAGCCCTGGGGGGCGCTCCCAGCTGGAGATGAAACTTGAAAGATGTCACCTGATGATGTTGAGGACGAAGGAGTGTTGGTGTAGCAGACTCGGTGGGCTGTGGAAGCCGATCCTCACGAGCCCCCAGGCCCAGGGGCCTCGGGAGGCTCCGGAGGCACTGGTGGCTCCTTGCGGACCATCTCCATCTCCGCCAGGGCTGCGGAATGCCTGGCCTCTTCAGCCTCCATGATACCCCTCATGAGGCGCTGGTACGTGGCAGCCGCGTTCGGCAAGCCGTAAGGCATGCGAACGTAGCTGTGGGGTGGACCTTCACAGCGCCCCACTCGCGAGGGCCAGAGGCGCTCCAGAGAGGCGACTCGATTGAGCCCTGGTATGTCGATGCAGATGCGCAGCCCACCATCCTCGCCTGGATAGGGAGCCACAGCTGGTAGGCGGCGGCCGCCTTTCATGACTCTTGACTCCTGTAGCTCCTGAATGGCCTTGCTGACGAACTCCTGAGGGTTTGGCTCTCCTTGCCTTACTCCTCCTTGAGGGAAACGTGCTTCGAAACACGCCTCCATGTGGCGCCCAAGTGCCTCCCTCATGACCTTAGCCAGGTCGGTGGCCCTCCAGGGGAGAGCCCCCGAGCCCTGCCTGAGGAGGGCGCCGGGCGCGCTTTCCTATGCGATGGAAGGAGGTTCCCCCTAGGCAGGCGCGGGCCCTGAGGGGCCGGGCCGGATGATGTCTTCTTCTTCTTGGGGGCGGTCTCGTGAAGCCTCCTGCTTCCGCGATCCGGGTCTTCTAGTGATGCGGCCTGAAAGGCTCGTTCCAGGGAACACACCGCGTCCTTCTCTTCACAGGGCACCGTGATGACTCCGCCACTTCCTGGCATCTTGAGGACATTGTAGCCGTGGTGAGTTACGGCCATGAACTTGGCCAGCGCTGGGTACCCAAGGATGGCGTTGTACGGCAGGCGAATGTGGGCGATGTCGAAGTTGATGAGCTCGGTGCGGTAGTTGTCGCGTGCCCCGAAGGTGACAGGGAGGCGGACCTGCCCAATCAGGACCGTGGAGCCGTCGGTGACTCCGGAGAAAGGCTTGGTTGGCCGAAGCTGTTGTAGGGCACTTGGAGATTGTTGAATGTTTCCACGGACAGGACGTTGAGCCCTGCCCTGCCATCGATGAGGGTCCTGGTGACCACCACGTTGCTGATGATTGGGGAACAAAGCATCGGGAGGACTCCGGCTGTAGCCGCACACTTGAGTTGATCTGCTGAGCTGAATGTGATGGCACATGCCGACCACCTAAGAGGGCGCGTGGCTTCGAGCCTGGGGAGGGCTGCATTCACTTCGCGGGTGAACTGCTTGAAGATGCGCTGAGAGGCTAGGGCCTGAGCCCCACCCAGGATGCAGGCGACCGCGCGCCGCTCCTGGAAGCCCCCAACCCCCTCGTCCTGATGGCGGTCCTCGTTTCTCCTTGGCTGCGGCGGCAGCGGAGGGAGGCCTGCATTGCCTTGCGGGCGATCCTCGCGAGGCTGATCCGTCCAGTCTCCCTCGCGAGGCGGGTCTTGCCAGCGATCCTCGCGAGGTTGATCGCGCCACCCTTCGCGCGGGCAGCGGTCTTCCAAGCGTCCTGCATTCCTTCCTCCTCCTCGACCGTAGCCCCGGTCACCGCGGTCGGGGCGACGGCCGATCCTTCCTTCCCGCACGGCTCGGAGCTCTTGGCATTCGTTGGTGTTGTGGGTGTGGAGTTCGTGGTACACACAGTACCGACTGCCCTTGGAAGGTTTGGGCTGATCTCTGCCCCGCTTGGTGTCTGGTTCTGCCGCGAGCACAACAGCCCCCTTGCGCTTCACATCCTTGGCCTTGGGCTTCTTCTCTTCTGGGTCTGCGGCAGGCAGCTCGAGGAGGGAGAGACGTCCTTCCTCGGCCCTGGCGCACTTGGTTGCCAAGTTGAACAACTCCAAGGAAGTGCACAGGTCTTCATGCATCGCCAGCTCCTCCTTCATCTTGACATCGCACACGCCGTCGGAGAAGGCTGAGATGATGGCCTCCTCAGTCACCTTAGGAATCTTGAGGCGTGCGTTGTTGAAGCGCTGGATGTACTTCTGCAGGGTCTCTCCGGGTTGTTGCTTGATGCGGCGCATGTCGCTCACGGCGGGTGGCCGGTCGCGAGTACCTTGGAAGTTGGTGATGAAGCGGGTGCGCATCTCGTCCCAGGAGGAGATCATGCCTGGAGCCAGGTTTAGGAGCCAGGTGCGGGCCCCGTCCTTGAGCGCCATGGGAAACCAGTTCGCCATGACCTTCTCGTCTCCGTTGGCAGCTTCGATGCCCAGCTCATAGAGCTGGAGGAACTCTGCAGGGTCGGCCGTGCCGTCGTAACGAGGAGGCAGGTCTGGCTTGAACTTGCCAGGCCACGCGACGCTGCGTAGCTCGGTGGTGAAGGCACGACAGCCAGTTGTGGCCACGGGAGGCCTTGGGTGATGGAGAGCTTGGTCTTGCATGTCCCCACGCACTGCAGCTGGGAGCAGCGCGGGGTCTTGATGTGCGGGAGCAGGAGCATGGTCGTGACGTGCTGGAGTAGGGAGCGCCCGGGCAGCTTCTTGCGGGCGAGGGACTTCTTGGCAGCTCTGCTCTTGCCGCGCTGGCACCTGATGGAGCGGGTTACGCCCAGGGGCCACGCGCCTTGGAGCCATGGAGCCTTCTTGAGGAGGAGGAGGCCGAGGCGCCGCCGGAGCTTCATCGCCCGCGCGGGGCGGGGTGCGGTGCAGCGGAACAGACGGCGCAGGAGAGCCCCCTGCGGCACGGACGAGCTCGGCGACGCGGTCGAGCCATTCTTCATAGATGTCGTCGATGGGACGGTAGCGCAGGAGCTCGTTTGCCGCGATGAGCGCAGCTCGAGCCTCCATGGGTGCGCGGAGCGCGCGGGATGACGAACCAGCTGGGGTGAGCGAGGGAGTAGCGGTGCGGCCGTCTTGCCGCACGGGCGGATGCTGAGATGACGCTTGCTGCTCGTCCCCCGCCGGGCCGGTGGCGGCGTTGACGGCAGGTGACAGGGAACGGCGAGGACGCCCGCCGACAGGAGCCGTCTGGGCGACGCGGGAGGCGAGAGCGGACCGAAGCTCGGCGCGGGCCCGATGAGCGTCAAACATGGACGCGATGGTCGGAGGAGAACGGGGTGGTGGAAGACGAATTCCGGCGCACCCCTACCTGGCGCGCCAAATGTCGGATTTCGGGTTCCGGCATACCCTTGAGGTTCGAACACTGGGGTGCGCGCGGAGATTTCACCTTCTACCTACCTGCACCCCTCCGCCTCGCTAAGATCTAAGCTATGGAAAGAACAGTACAAGAGACACAGGGTTTATACTGGTTCGGGCCACCGTTGTGGTGTAATACCCTACTCTAGTGTGTGGTGTGGTGGATTGCCTCTTGGGCTAATGATGATGAGCAATACAAGGAAGAACAGCCTCGCGAGGGTCTGTTCTTGGCTGGGGCGACGAACTGCTAGGAGGAGTTCAGTCACCCTTCTCTCTCTCTCTCTTCTCGATTGCGATCCGATCTCCATCTTTTCTCTCCTATTTCCCCCCTTCCGATCTCCCCTCTCTACCCTAGGGGTGGCTAGTCCTATTTATAGGCAAAGGCCCTGGGCCTCTTCCCAAATATTGAGCGGGAAGGGCGCCATTTTGAAGGGGAACATCTGGTACACTTATCCTGACTAAAGTTGGTCCTCGCCTGCCAAAGGCTCTGGTGGTGACGCTGGCTTGGGCTCCACAATGACTTCCTCCCTGCTGTTGGACTGGTCTTGGTCTCGTTGCACCAAAACAGGTGCCTTTGCTTGATGCTCTCGCCTGCGCTTGCTCCCTTTGCACCAAAGAGGAAAGGAGGACACTGCGCGGGCTGGCGCCCGCCTGGCGCCCTTGGTCGTCATGGCTTCCGTCACGGGCACCTCGTGAGGTACCCCGCCTTGATCTCTCCACCTCCTCGCGAGCCAGCCTGATGAGGCCGTGCCTGAGGAAGCTCCGTGTCATCCGCCCCGTGAGGCTTGGCCCCTCGCGAGGGTCTTGGGTATGTGTTGATGAAGATGGGCCGTGCTGGGCCCCCTTTGAGCCACGCCGCAGGCCGCAGGCAGGCAAGTCTTGGGACCCCCGTTCCCAGAACGCCGACAATACCCTACTCCAGTGTGGTGGTGGTGTATTGCCTCTAGGGCTGATGATGAATAGTACAAGGGAAGAACAGCCTCCGAAGGTTGAGGTGTTCTTGTGAGTAGGCTCTCGGTCGGGTTGGATCGAGCTAAGGTGAGATGAGATCTCATCCCCTCCTACTATGGTGGCTAGTTCTACTTGTATAGGCCCTGGTCCTCTTCCCAAATATCGAGCGGGAATGGAGCCAACAATGGTAGGCGAATTTGAAGGGGGACAGCTAGTACAAGCTATCCTCACAAAAGTGGTCTTCGCCTGCGAAAAGCTCTGGTGGTGATGCCGTCTTGGGCTCCACGATGACCTCCGTCTTGCCGTCCTCCTGGTCTTGGTCTCATTGCACCAATATAGCAAACTTTGCCTGATGCATCGATACTCTTCGCCTGCGCTGGCCTCCTTAGCACAAAAGAAAAAACAAGGATGCTGCGCGCGCTGGCGCCTGCCTGGTGTCGTGCGTCATGGCTCACGTCACGAGGGCCTCCTGAGGTTTGCCTCGCCTTGATATCTCCGCTCCTCGTGAGCCTGCCTAGCTAGGCCACTCTAGAGGAGGCCTTGCATCGTCCGCCTCGCGAGGCTTGGACCCTCGCGAGGGTCTTGGATGCTTTGTTGGTGAAGATGGGCCGTACGGCCTGCTGGCTCAGCCACGCCGCGGGCCGCAGGCAGGCAAGTCTGGGGACCCCGTTCCTAGAACGCCAACAGTAGCCCCCGGGCCCAAGGTGCGCTCGGGCTTGGCTTCGCGGCGAAGCCAAGGGCCAAGTACAAAGTGCCGCGGGCCCCAAAATCTTGCATCCTCGATTGACACGTGGTGGTTGATTGGACGTGGGCGTCTCCGCTTCCCCATGTTGCCTCGGCAACTGCTCGACTTGATAAGTCCCTGCAACATGCAAGGAAAAACCATCATTACCTGCGATCGTGGGAGACGTCGGTTGGCCTTCCCTTGCTATAAATGGGGGAGGGGGGCAGAGCCCCCATCGCCTATCTCTTCCTCGCTTGCTTGCTTCTTCCTCCTTGCTCCACTACTGACAACAATGGCGCCCATCAGAAAGTTTTCTACTGCAGAGAAAGGAAAGGCTCCCCATGATGATCCGGGGCCTCTTCCGCCGAAGAAGAGGTCGATCCATCGCCGTGATGAAGCGGCGATGCAGGTGGTGTCGAGACCTTGGTGCGAGCGGCCTCCTCCGGGGTACCCGCTGCCCTTGTACGCCCGAGCCGAAGGCTTAGGAGGACGAAGTGACGAGCAGCGCCTCCCATGCTGCATCCAGGGTCTATAGGATCGAAAGTATGTCTAGAGGGGGGGTGATTAGACTACTTAACCAAATAAAAATCTAGCCTTTTCCCAATTTTAGTTCTTAGCAGATTTTAGCTATCTTAGCACAAGTCAAGCAATCTCCACACAATTCAAGCAAGCATGCAAAAGAGTATATGAGCAGCGGAAAGTAAAGCATGCAACTTGCAAAAATGTAAAGGGAAGGGTTTGGAGGATTCAAACGCAATTGGAGACACAGATGTTTTTGTCGTGGATCCGATAGGTGGTGCTATCGTACATCCACGTTGATGGAGACGTCAACCCACGGAGGGTAACGGTTGCGCGAGTCCACGGAGGGCTCCACCCATGAAGGGTCCACGAAGAAGCAACCTTGTCTATTCCATCACGGCCGTCGCCCACGAAGGACTTGCCTCACTAGCGGTAGATCTTCACGAAGTAGGCGATCTCCTTGCCCTTACAAACACCTTGGTTCAACTCCACAATCTTGTCGGAGGCTCCCAAGTGACACCTAGCCAATCTAGGAGACACCACTCTCCAAGAAGTAACAAATGGTGTGTTGATGATGAACTCCTTGCTCTTGTGCTTCAAATGATAGTCTCCCCAACACTCAACTCTCTCTCACAGGATTTGGATTTGGTGGAAAGAAGATTTGAGTGGAAAGCAACTTGGGGAAGGCTAGAGATCAAGATTCATATGGTTGGAATGGAATATCTTGACCTCAACACAGGTGTAGGTGGTTCTCTCTCAGAAAATGTGTATTGGAAGTGTAGGTATGTTCTGATGGCTCTCTCCACGAATGAAGAGTGGGTGGAGGGGTATATATATAGCCTCCACACAAAATCTAACCGTTACACACAATTTGCCAAACTCGGTGGGACCAAATGGTTAAACTCGGCCGGACCGATTCAGCAAACCTAGTGACCGTTAGGATTTTCGGTGGGACTGAGATGCAACTCGGTAGGACCGATATGGTTAGGGTTAGGGCATAACGTAATCTCGGTGTGACCAATTACACAAACTCGGTGGGACCGATTTTGGTAATAAGCTAACCAGAGTGTTGGTCACGTAAACTCGGTGGGACCGATTCGCTCATCTCAGTGAGACCGAAGTGTTACAAAAGGGAAACAGAGAGTTTACATTGCAATCTCGATGGGACCGATCGCTCATCTTGGTAAGACTGAAATGTTACGAAGGGAAACAGAGAGATTACAATCCCATCTCGGTGAGACCGAGATCCCTATCGGTGAGACCGATTTGCCTAGGGTTTGTGGCAGTGGCTATGACATTTGAAACTCGATGGCGTCGGATAGAAAAAATCGGTGGGGCCGAGTTTGACTTTTGGTTTAGGTCATATGTGGATTTGGGAAGGTAGTTGAGGATTTTGGAGCATATCACTAAGCATTTTGAGGAAGCAAGCCATTAAGCAACACCTCATCCCTCCTTGATAGTATTGGCTTTTCCTATAGACTCAATGTGATCTTAGATCACTAAAATATAAAATGTAGAGTCTTGAGCTTCAAGCTTGAGCCAAACTTTTTGTCCTTAGAATTTTGAGGGATCCACTTTCCTCATCCATGCCATGCCATTCATTGAGCTTTTCCTGAAATATTAATCTTGGAATAATGTTAGCTCAATGAGCTATATGTTGTTTGGAATTACCAAAACCACCCAGGGATAGTTGCACTTTCAATCTCCCCCTTTTTGGTTATTGATGACAACATATAGGTCAAAGCTTCGACAAATGATAATAAGAGTGAAAGATATTGTCGCTTTGAGAAGTATGCGAAAAGCAAGAGCTCCCCCTAAATTTGTGCATATCTTCAGATTTGCTTTGGACTGCAAATGCACAATGAGTTAGGATCATGGGTTACTCTTCCATGTCACATACATCTTGGTGGAGCGCTCAAAATAATAAAGATTGAATACATGGACTCATCACCAAGCAAAGTGAATGATCATGTAAGGATAAGTAAGATAATATCATCTAACAAGCATAAGTGTAGCTTATGATCAACCACATGATCATCAATGTCTCACAAATAATAGCATAGTATCTCAAGCAATCAAAAGACAAACAAAGTTCAACCACCAAAGCAAGAGAGAATAAAAAGCAATGCTCTCTCTCGAAGCCTATGATCTATACATGTTTCTCCCCCTTTGGTAACAAGTTACCAAAAAGTTCATATAAAATGCATAGAACTAAAACGTCCCTCAAGATTGGTCTTCAGTTGGTGGTGTCCGGATAACTCCAAGAACGAAGGCTTCAGTCGAAGTAGATGGAGCTGCTGGGGTAGGTGCTGGAGCTGCTGGCACTGAAGCTGTAGCTGGTGCAGATGAAGTGGCTCTAGTGTCTGGTACTGGTACTGCAGTTGATCTCTGAGCTCGAGGCACTCTGGCAAATGCATCAGTGGTTGTTCTGCCCTTCCTCTCCTGCATGTCATCCTGTAGCTACTCCACAACAGACTGGATCTCAGTTACCTTCACATCCATGTCATAGAACTTATGCTCCATGATTCTTTCCAAGCTCTCATGGTTTCGAGTCAGGGAGGCCAGTCCTTTCTCTATCCTTAGAGTGGATGCAATCAAGTAGCCAAGCTGATCTTGCTTGCTTTTTAGAAGATACTGAGATGCCTCCTCCTGGGTTGGCATCTTTGTAGCTTTTTCTGTTTTTGCCTTCTCTCTCTTGGCTTGTGCTTGTACTGAGGATGGTTCATCTTCATCCATAACCACTTGGTTGTCCTCAAAGTCAGGATAGAGAACAAAGTGTTCCTTATCCAACAGATATTTTCCTGTGCCCATCTTTGAGTTAATCAACTCCTGAATTTGTGGGGCATATCCACAACTTCTCATTTGGTCTGCTGCTGTCCTCTTGATAGTCTCAACCATGAGGCTCATGACCTTGAATTTCTGTGGCACATCAAATATGTGTAGCAAATTAATTGCATGCCCTCTGATCATGTTGTGGTCACCTGACTTGGGCAAAAGAGTGTGCGTTAGGATCCAGTTGATTGTTGGCAGTCCTGACAGAAGAAAATGGACTGACCCAAACTTGAAAGTCTCAAGAGCTTTGTCTAGGATCTCCTTGTACATCTGTGACATAGAATTGTGATCCATCTTTTTCTTTGCATAAACATCCAAGTCATCTTCACTTTCCTTTGGGGCATTGATCAGATTGGCCCATTCCTCAATAGTTGATTGGTATCTCGTTCCTTCAGACATCAAAACTATTCTGCCATCTGGATAGAAATGTGCTGTGGAGTAGAATTGCATAATGAGCTCATCATTCCAGTTTGTGAGCTTCTGCCCAACAAAGTCTACAACTCCACACGCACTGAAGCTGTCATACACTCCAGGATAGTGTTCTTCATTCTCCTTCATGTAGGTCCAGTCGACCCACCTCATATCACACACTATAGGCTTCTTGTCCAACAAGATTGTCTCATAGAAATCCTGTTGTTCCTTTGTGTGGAACCTATAATCAACATCAGTCCTTCTCCTGGTGGCATGTGGATCTGACTCTCTCCATAGCCTCAGACTTGAGTCCTTTCTTATCTTCATGTTCTCAGCTACTGGATGAGCATCATTGTGATCTGGGATTTTGGGTTTGAGCTTCCTCAGGACTTGTCCTTCATCATCTTCATCAGCAGCAACTTCAGGCACTGGGGCCTTGTTCTTCTCAGCAGCTGGTATACTCCTGGTATTCCTCTTAGGTGCACTCTTGGGCTTGGAGGCTGCTTTGGTTGCTTCTTTGGGCTTTGATGTTGCAACCCCTGACTTTATAGCATCACCCATCAGCTTTTATGCCTTGGGTGCCGGTGCAGCAACCTCTTCTTCCTCTTCCTCTTCAGAATCTCTCATGATTGAGGATCTCCCAAGCACTCTAGCAGTGGTCTTTTTGATCCTCTCCTTCCTCTTCTTCCCTTCTGCAGCAGCCTCTTTGGGTTCAGATCCCAAAGGGACTTGAGTAGATGCTCTGGCCTTAGACATTGGAATTCTCTTTGCAGAAACCTTTTGCTTCATGCCTGGCTTGGTGGCAGCAGCAGTGCTATATTCCTTCTTAACCACTTTCTTCTTGGAAGTGGCCTCATAATCAACTGCCACATAGTCTTCATCCTTAGATTCAGAGGTCTTCTTCTTTCTGGCCCTGGTGGCAGCTTTGGGTAAGTTGCTTGGGGTGCTCCTGCTACCATCATCTGAACTGCTAGAGGGACTAGTGCCCTCACTCAGGTGAACCTGCTCCTCTGACCTATTCTGGCTGTCACTCTGATCAGACATATTGCAAACACTGATAGCAGACCCTGTGAATAGATATAGATGAGATAGAGTGGATGAGCATCACAAAATGCAGAGGTTTTTGCAAAAGAATGAGTCAAAACTTAGTTTTAGTTTTCCAAAGAAAGCATTTCGGATCAACCGATTTGTAAACTCGGTGATACCGAAGCAGCTGTTGGAACCTAAACTAGTGAACTCGGTCAGACCGAGTCACAGTTCGGTGGCACCGAGACTGCTAGGGTTTCACAAAGTCCTGAACTCGGTCACACCAATTTGCAATTCTCGGTCAGACCGAAAATTACATGTGCAATGGCCTGAGCCGAATCGGTGGTACCGAGTTCCACAACTCGGTGGGTCCGAGATGGTTTCGGCGGAAACCTAACCCTAAATTTTTAATTCAACTCTAATCTACGGAGTGTTTTGACTGGATAAGATCGTTTCAATTGTGGCAAGATTCATGGCAAACACAATGTTCTAGGAATCGGATTGAGGATAGCACAGTGATCAAGTTCATACCCTAGTTCGGCGATGAACTTGCTACGGCGGCAACGGTGGGAATGATTTCCATTGACGGTGGCGGAGACCAGCGGCAGGAGGCAACTAGCGACGAGGAGGACGATCCGGAGACCCTGGAGGCAGAGCGGGCTAAGCGCGGGCGAAAAGACTTCGGAGAAATTTCCAAAATTTTTGCCCGTGGATATATATAGCTCGACCCTGTCGGTGTGACCGAGTGGAACAACTCGGTGGCACCGAGATTCATAACTGCAAGCAGTTACTGAAACTCGGTGTGACCGAAAGGTTCAAATCGGTTGCACCGAGATTGAAAACCTAGATCGACTTAGTGATCTCGGTATGACCGAAATGGATGAATCGGTCAGACCGAAACACACAAAGAAGTTTTGGAAGTTTAAGTCTATGACGAATCAGGGACTCCGAGTGCTCCTCACACAGAGTGGTTCGAATCTGACTTGATCAAATTTTGTGATGTAGCATGAATAGAGTTTGAGACGAGAAAAGCATAGATAGCTAGAGAGGCTTCTTAGGCATTCTTGTCCATCCACTTGGCAAAATAAAAGAAAACCAATAAATCAAAACAACAAGTGGATGTCCTCGAATGATTAAAGTATGCAATCAACATGCTCACACAATAAAATGGCAATTGAAATATGTGGCAAAGCATGCACAACCAATTCTAGCATCTATCAAACAATTTGTGATGACTAGGTCATCTATATATGAGTATACTGACTTAGGAGTCAAATGAGAACATTTGATCATAGGTCATACTCATCGTTTAAGCACAAATGGGGTTACCACTTTTACATAAAGCATTGTTGTGTTCACACCATTAGAGTTGCTTTAGCTCAATTCTTAGAGTAAAGCTCCCCTAGATGTGAGATCCCCCCTAAGAGGGATGAACTAACCTTGGGTTTTGTCGATGATGACTTCATGTAGATGTTGAAGATGTGGATGCTCAATGTTGATGTATATCATTTGAAGCTATCCATTGGAGTGAGTTGCACTTTCAATACCAACACGGGTTAGTCCCACAAGGAACAAACAAGGATATCCATAGACATAAAGTGATGCACACACAAGATGATGTCTATGAAAGATTTTAGGTTACCTTGTCCCTTGTATTACCAACAAGAGGGTTTGTGACTCCTTGAACTAGTGCAAGATGTGGAAGTTGATTGCACTTGTTCTTGCCAAGATGATAAGAGTGAAGTATGTTGGCGGAGTCACCCTCAAGAACTCTCTAGTTCTTCTTCTTCGGGATCCACACCATCTTGATGGGAATCCTCGGTGTTGTAGTTGTACTTGATGAAGTGGAACTTGAAGTAGTCTTGGGAATCCACTTGACCAAGGCCTTATGAGCTTCTTCAAATGCATCAATTTCCTCTTGAAGCTTGTCCTTGCCTTTTTGCTTGTGGTCTTGTGGTGGAAGATCATCTTGAGCTTGTGTCCCTTTGAAAGAAGTAGGATCATACTTCTCTTGTTGAGGAACAAACTTCGTCTTGGGGTATTGATCTTCTTCCCACTCAACTCCATTGGCATTGAACTTTTGTTCAAAACCAACACCTTGATTCTTCCGGTGCCCTCCTTGCTTGCGTACAATTTCCTCGAATTGCTTACTTCTGGCAAGGCTCTTGTAAACACCTTTATCTATAATTCCCTTCAATAAGCTATTTTCTTGCTCAAGTGTAACTTGGCTAAGAGAATCATTAGTGGAATCAAGAGAACTACTAGAAGCAACAATATTGGATTTAGCATGATTATTGTTACTACTAGAGGAAGAGTCTTTCTTGTTCTTGTTACTAGACTTGACTTGAGGCATGTAAGTGGATAAGAGTAAACACTTGGGAATGTAAGAAGAACTTCTCTTACGAAGATCATCATTGATTGCTTTTAAGAACTCATGCTCTTGCTCAAGGTTGAGCTTTTCAATGTGTAATTTCTCATGAGTCCTTAAAAGTTCTCGATGATCTCCTAAGATAGTTTCATGAGCTAACTTAAGAGTGTTTAGTTCTTTAGTTAGAGACTCAATCTTCTACTTATCATTGTCATTCGTTTTATCTTGATTAGCATGATTAATTGACGTTTCATCACAATATTCATCACTAGAGTTGTCAACAAGTAAATCATCATCACCTGACAAGTCATCTTCATCACTATTGAAATCAACATACTCGGGGTGTGATACCTTTGGGCCTTTAGCCATGAAGCATGTCCCAACTCCTTCATTTGGTGAGTCAAATATGTCATAGGAGTTGGTTTTCACAAGTGCTAGACCGGCAACACCTTCATCTTGAGTATATTCGGAGTCGGAGTGATAGCTTCTCTCGGAGTGGTTGTCGGAGTCGGAGCCGGATACCCATTCACCAACATGAGCTTGATGTCTTCGTTTTGTGTAGCTCCTTGATGACTTGTCCTTTCTTTCCGAATCCTTGCTTCTCCGTGAGGGTCTTCATTCATAACGATTATCTCTACTCCTTCTTTCTCTAGATGGTGATTCTTCTCTTCTACTTCTTCTCTTGGGAGAATCTTCTCTTCTCTTGTAGGGGGATGTACACTCATTGGAATAGTGTCCGGGCCTTCCATAATTGTAGCAGTTTTGCTCTCGACTAGAAGATCTTTTGTCATTGTAGGACCTTGACTTGGAGCTTCTCTCTTTGCTTCTACTCTTGTAGAACTTGTTGAAGTTCTTCACCATTAAGTTCAATTCTTCATTGAAGGTTTGTTTCTCACTCGATGATGTGGGGGCTTCACATGAGGCTTTGTAAGCACCACTTGATTTGTTGTGAAGTTCCTCTTTATCCTTGAGTGACATCTCATGAGCAACAATTCTTCCGATGACTTCCGTTGGCTTGAGATCTTTGTAATTTGGCATCATTTGGATCAATGTGCACACGGTATCAAATTTTCCATCCAAGGCTCTTAGGATCTTCTTGATGATGAATCTATCGGTCATCTCTTCACTCCCTAAGCCGGCAATCTTATTTGTGATAAGAGCAAGCCTAGAGTACATTTTAGCAACACCTTCACCATCCTTCATTTTGAACTTGTCAAGTTGAATTTGAAGCACATCCAATTTGGATTCCTTGACGGAGTCGGTACCTTCGTGCATATCAATCAAAGTATCCAAATTTCCTTTGCATTCTCAAGATGGCTGATTTTGTTGAATTCTTCGGGGCACAATCCGTTGAAGAGGATATCACAAGCTTGAGCATTGTATTGCAGCATTTTCAACTCTTCCGCGGTGGCTTCATGGTTCGGTACTTTCCCGTCAAAGAATTCACCTTCCAAGCCAATACACACAATAGCCCAAACAGCGGGGTTATGTCCAAGAATATGCATTTTTCATCTCATGCTTCCAACTAGCAAAATTAGTGCCATCAAAGTAAGGACCTCTATGGTGATGATTTCTCTCGCTAGACGCCATACTCTCCTAGGTTGTGAAACCAAGGCTATGACTGCCAAAAGCTATGGAAATCAAAGCAAATGGAGACCAAAGCTCTGATACCACTTGTAGGATCGAAAGTATGTCTAGAGGGGGGGTGATTAGACTACTTGACCAAATAAAAATCTAGCCTTTTCCCAATTTTAGTTCTTGGCAGATTTTAGCTATCTTAGCACAAGTCAACCAATCTCCACACAATTCAAGCAAGCATGCAAAAGAGTATATGAGCAGCGGAAAGTAAAGCATGCAACTTGCAAAAATGTAAAGGGAAGGGTTTGGAGGATTCAAACGCAATTGGAGACACGGATGTTTTTCTCATGGTTCCGATAGGTGGTGCTATCGTACATCCACGTTGATGGATACTTCAACCCACGGAGGGTAACGATTGTACGAGTCCACGGAGGGCTCCACCCACGAAGGGTCCACGAAGAAGCAAGCTTGTCTATTCCATCACGGCCGTCGCCCACGAAGGACTTGCCTCACTAGCGGTAGATCTTCACGAAGTAGGCGATCTCCTTGCCCTTACAAACTCCTTGGTTCAACTCCACAATCTTGTCGGAGGCTCCCAAGTGACACCTAGCCAATCTAGGAGACACCACTCTCCAAGAAGTAACAAATGGTGTGTTGATGATGAACTCCTTGCTCTTGTGCTTCAAATGATAGTCTCCCCAACACTCAACTCTCTCTCACAGGATTTGGATTTGGTGGAAAGAAGATTTGAGTGGAAAGCAACTTGGGGAAGGCTAGAGATCAAGATTCATATGGTTGGAATGGAATATCTTGACCTCAACACAGGTGTAGGTGGTTCTCTCTCAGAAAATGTGTATTGGAAGTGTAGGTATGTTCTGATGGCTCTCTCCACGAATGAAGAGTGGGTGGAGGGGTATATATATAGCCTCCACACAAAATCTAACCGTTACACACAATTTTCCAAACTCAGTGGGACCGAATGGTTAAACTCGGCCGGACCGATTCAGCAAACCTAGTGACCATTAGGATTTTCGGTGGGACTGAGATGCAACTCGGTAGGACCGATATGGTTAGGGTTAGGGCATAACGTAATCTCGGTGTGACCGATTACACAAACTTGGTGGGACCGATTTTGGTAATAAGCTAACCAGAGAGTTGGTCAGGTAAACTCAGTGGGACCGATTCGCTCATCTCAGTGAGACCGAAGTGTTACAAAAGGGAAACAAAGAGTTTACATTGCAATCTCGATGGGACCGATCGCTCATCTCGGTAAGACCGAAACGTTATGAAGGGAAACAGAGAGATTACAATCCCATCTTGGTGAGACCAAGATCCCTATCGGTGAGACCAATTTGCCTAGGGTTTGTGGCAGTGGCTATGACATTTGAAACTCGATGGCGCCGGATAGAAAAAATCGGTGGGGCCGAGTTTGACTTTTGGTTTAGGTCATATGTGGATGTGGGAAGGTAGTTGAGGATTTTGGAGCATATCACTATGCATTTTGAGCAACCAAGCCATTAAGCAACACCTCATCCCTCCTTGATAGTATTGGCTTTTCCTATAGACTCAATGTGATCTTGGATCACTAAAATATAAAAATGTAGAGTCTTGAGCTTCAAGCTTGAGCCAAACTTTTTGTCCTTAGAATTTTGAGGGATCCACTTTCCTCAATCATGCCATGCCATTCATTGAGCTTTTCCTGAAATATTAATCTTGGAATAATGCTAGCTCAATGAGCTATATGTTGTTAGGAATTACCAAAACCACCCAGGGATAGTTGCACTTTCAGGGTTACCGCGCCATGGCTACACGTGCCGTCGCCCTTGGGGTTCACATCGCGGACTCCTCGTGCGAGTTGGTGCTGTGGGCGCCGATGCCTCCAAGCTCCTGGATCCGCTTCCCGCGGTTCTTCTCCGACATGATGCCGCCGAGGGGGCCTCTCGAGCTCTGGCTGCAGCACACCAACTGCAGCGCTCCAGCGACCGGAGCGGAGACCGAAGCGGTCCCCACCGGCAAGATCTTCATGACGCGCGGCTGGGGCGAGATCGCGCGGGTCTTCCTTGCGAGGGGCACCCTCGCGATCCACTTTGAGTTCGACGGTGTCTCCACGCTCTTCTTCAAGGTCTTCAACGCCGAGGGCCGCCACCTGGAGTGCTGCTCCGGAGAGGAGCGTGAGGCTGACGCGCATCCCGCTCGCGGCCACTCCAGCAGCAACAGCCCTTGGGAGTCCAGCAGCTCTCCTGAGCTCTATGAGACTCTGGAGACGAGCGATGACAGCTACGTGACCCCGAGCTCCTGCCGCGCTCGGAGTAGGGCTGCGGTGTCCGGCCGTCGCCGCCGCTAATCTGGATGGGGTTGGGGTCGGCCTCCCGTGGCCCGCTGTTGATGATGGTGTCCACCACGGAAGGATGTAGATAGGATTCCCCTTAGTATCAACTTTTGTTTCCTGTGATGAATCATGAATTACCCCGTGGGGGCATGTAAGGGTCCGTAATGTCTTTTGTGCTTATCTTCCCTGTTATGAAAACTTGGTGAACGCATGTCCCGTTAAGGCTCGGTCCCCCTTACTTTCCTCGCGATAGCTTGTTGCTCTACGATGACAGGTCCCGGTCCCCAGGCAGGCTACAGCCGTCACTGGTATGCCAGGTCGCGTGCCGTGGTCAAGGCCAGGAGGTGTGCGGCCCGAGGTCCAGTAAGAGCCCCTGAGGCGCGATGCTCAGGAGGTCCCCCTTAGCGCTCAAGCGACCATGGTAAGGCGAGAAAGGGAGTTGATGTGGCCGCAACGGGGTTGCGGCAAGGCGTGAGTGACCATTAGGCCCAAACATTTAGCTGATCCGAGTGCGGAACTTATCTTGTTGATCTCGTGGTGATTCCTGACGTTGCGCTAAGGCTGCGCGCCTACTCGTGCGGCATAGCTTGGCTGGCCCATACGAGTTTCCCTCCCCTCATGCTCTCCTTAGTGCTCTACGTACTCAGGTCCTAGCCCTCGAGCGAGCTCAGCCGCCGCTGGTATGCCAGGTCGCGATGCCGTGGTCAAGGCTAGGGGGTGAGGGCTGGAGAGCCAGTAAGAGCTCCTGAGTCGTGATGCTCAGGAGCCCCCCTTTTAACACGCAAGCGAATTGCACGAGAGAAAAGGAGACTCGCGGTGCCGCCTGCTATCCTTCCCACGAGATCCCTATGAACAGGCACAAGAAGAAACACGGTTTGCTGTTACAGCCGTCAGCCTGCTGCTGGTTGCTCTGGATGAGGTGAAGGCACTGAGGGCCTGGTGAGGCGACGTGCGCGGGGCGCACCGCGAGCCAGAGCTCGACCGCTCAGATTTGTCGGCGTGGCAGGGACGGACCCATGCACCAGCGCCATGCCTGTATGGAGGCCCCGGGGGAGGCGATGATTGAGAAGGTGATAGCAGTTGGCAGGTTAAGCATGGAGAGCAAAAGGGATTTATGCCGCAGGAACGGACCCATGCGGCCTGGGAATAATGCAGCCCGAGGGGCGCTCCTAGCTAAACGAGCTTGGAAGATGTCACCTGGTTCTGTAGACGAAGTAGAGTTGGTGCAGGCTGAAGGCGTGCGTTGAAGAAATGACTCCTCATGAGCCATCAGAACCCTGAGTCTCGGGAGGCTCTGGGGGCTCGAGAGGTTCCCTGAAGACCGTCTCCATCTCCTCCAGAATAGCATGGTGCCTGGCTTCCTGAGCCGCCAGGACACGTCGCATGTTGCGCTGATAGGCCGACGCCATGCTCGGCAAGCCAAAGGGCATACGAACGTAGCTGTGCGGTGGGCCCTCGCAGCGGCCCACACGCGAAGGCCAGAAACGCTCCTGAGACGCGGCCCTGTTGAGCCCTGGGACGTCGATGCAGATGCGCAGCCCAGCATCCTCGCCAGGATGCGGAGCTGCGCCCTGTGGGCGGCTGTCGCCGCACATGGCTCTTGCTTCTTGAAGTTCCTGGGTGGTCTTGGTGATGAACTCCTGAGTGGTGGGCACTCCTTGCCCCATGCTCTCCTGAGGGTCACGTGCCGCGAAGCACGCCTCCAAGTGGTGCCCAGTGCCTCCCTCGTGAGTTTGGCAAGGTCTGAGGCCCTCTAGAAGAGAGCCCCCGAGCCCTGCCTGAGGAGGGCGCTGGGTCCTCCTTCCTATGCGATGGAGGGAGGCGCCCCTGGAGCGGGCGCTGGTCCTGACGTGGCTCCTGCCGTGACGCCATCCTCCTTAGGTCCTACAAGGCGCGGCTTCTTCTTCTTGGGGATGGCCTCCAGAGGGCCTTCATTTCTACTGTCGGGGTCGTCGATTGCTGCGGCTTGAAAGGCGCACTTGAGGGAGCACACCGCATTCCTCTCTTCACACGGGCCCGTGATGATTCCTCCGCTTCCTGGCATCTCGAGAACGTTGTAGCCGTGATGAGTGACTGCCATGAACTTGGCCAGGGCTGGATACCCGAGGATGGCATTGTACGGCAGGCGGATGTGCGCGACGTCGAAGTCGATGAGCTCGGTGCGGTAGTTCTTGCGCTCCCCGAAGGTGACAGGCAGGCGGACCTGCCCTATCGGTGTGGTGGAGCCGTCGGTCACTCTTGAGAAAGGCTTGGTGGGCTGGAGCTGCTCATATGGCACTTGGAGGTTGTCGAACGTGTCGACGGACATGACGTTGAGCCCTGCGCCGCCGTCGATAAGGGTCTTGGTGACCTTCACATTGCTGATGACTAGGGAACACAGCATAGGGAGGGTGCCAGTGGTGGATGCGCACTTGAGCTGATCCACCGAGTTGAAAGTGATGGCGCATTGGGACCACCTGAGCGGGCGCGTGGCCTCGAGTTTGGGGAGCGCCGCGTTCACCTCGCGAGCGAACTGCTTGAAGATGCGCTGAGAGGCTGGGGCCTGGGCGCCACCCAAGATGCAGGCGATCGCATGCGGCTCTTGGAAGCCCCCAGCCCCCTCATCCTGGTGGTGGCCGTCGTTCCTTCTTGGTGGTGGCAGCGAGGGAAGACCGACGTTGCCCCGGGGGCGAACCTCACGCGGCGGGTCCCTCCAGGCGCCCTCGTGAGGTTGGTCCTGCTAGCGGTCCTCACGAGGCCGGTCGCGCCAGTCCTAGTGCGGGCCACGGTCGTCCCAGCGTCCGCCTCCACGTCCTCCTCCACGGCCGGAGCCCCGGTCTTTGCGCTCGGGGCGCCGACCGTAGCATCCTTCTCGTAGGGCTCTAAGCTCTTGACAATTGCTGGTGTTGTGGGTGTTCAAGTTGTGGAAGGCGCAGAACGATCGACCGTTCTTGGATGACTTGGGCCGATCTCTGCCCTCCTTGATGTCGGGCTCCGCTGCGAGCACAGCTACCTCCTTGCGCTTCACGCCCTTGGCCTTGGCCTTCTTCTCCTCCGCGCCCACGGCTGGCAGCTCAAGGAGAGAGAGGCGCCCCTCCTCAGCTCTTGCGCACTTGGTCGCCAGGTTGAACAGCTCCTGAGATGTGCTGAGCTCCTCGTGGATGGCGAGCTCTTCCCTCATCTTGACGTCGCGGACGCCGTCGGAAAACGCGGAGATGATGGCCTCGTACGTGACCTTGGGGATCTTGAGGCGGGTGTTGTTGAAGCGCTGGATGTACTTCTGGAGGGTCTCTCCTGGTTGCTGCCTGATGCCGCGTGGATCACCAGCGGCCGATGGGCGGTCACGAGTGCCCTGGAAGTTGGCGACGAAGCGGTCGCGCATCTCGTCCCAGGAGGAGATCAAGCCGTGCTACAGGTTCAGGAGCCAGGAGCGAGCTCCATCCTTGAGAGCCATGGGAAACCAATTCGCCATGACTTTTTCATCGCCGTTGGCCACTTCGATGCTCAGCTCATAGAGCTGCAGGAACTCCGCGGGGTCGGCGGTGCCGTCGTAGCGAGGAGGAAGATCTGGCTTGAACTTGCCCGGCCAGGTGACGCTACGCAGCTTGTGGGTGAAGGCGCGGCAGCCAGCCGTGGTTGCCGGGGCCCACTTCGGAGGTGGAGCTTGGTCTTGACGAGGTCCGCGCTGCGCCGCTGCGGGCGGTGCGCGGTCTTGATGAGGTGGCCCGGGGAGCGCAGGTGCAGCTTCTCGCGACCGCGGAATTTCTTGATAGCTTCTCTCTTTGCACGCAAGCGCCGGGCGCGGCGGATCACGTTGCGGAGCCACGCGCCTTGGTGCCAAGGCGACGTCTTGGGGCTGAGGTGGTGGAGACACGCCATGAGCCCCGTCGCCCGCGGCTGGTTGAGGGGGAGGCAGAGAGTGGGACGGCGCCGAAGATCCCCCCACGGCGCGAACGAGCTCAGCGACACGTTCAAGCCACTCCTCGTAGAGGTCGTCGATGGGGCGGTAGTGCAGGAGCTCGTTCGCCGCGAGGAGCACGGCCCGTGCCTCCATGGGGGCGAGGTGCGCGTGAGACGAAGAACCGGCAGGGGTCAGCGATGGAGTGGCGGTGCGGCCGTCCTGCCGCACCGATGGATGCAGCAAGGACGCCTGCTGCTCGTTCCCCGCCGGGACGGTGGCAGCGTTGGCAGTGGGAGATGGAGAACAGCGATGTGGCCCGCCGACGGGAGCCATCTGAGCGACGCGGGCGGTGAGGGCAGCCCGACGCTCAGCTCAAGCACGGCGAGCGTCCGCCATGGAGACGACGGAGCGACAGAGCAACGAACTGATGGAAGGGAGGCTATGGCGCACCCCTACCTGGCGCGCCAAATGTCGGATGTGGGGTTCCGGCAAACCCTTAAGGTTCGAACACTGGGGTGCGCGCGTAGCCTTTCCTTCCTACCAATCTACGCCCTAGCTCGCTAAGATCTTGCGGATGAACTCGACGAACTAGCAGCACAGAAAGACACGAGGTTTATACTGGTTCAGGCCACCGTTGTGGTGTAATACCCTACTCCAGTGTGGTGGTGGTGGATTGCCTCTAGGGCTGATGATGAACAGTACAAGGGAAGAACAGCCTCCGAAGGTTGAGGTGTTCTTGTGAGTAGGCTCTCGGTCGGGTTGGATCAAGCTAAGGTGAGATGAGATCTCATCCCCCCCTACTATGGTAGCTAGCTCTACTTATATAGGCCCTGGTCCTCTTCTGAAATATTGAGCGGGAAGGGAGCCAACAACGGCGGGCAAATTTGAAGGGGGACAACTAGTACAAGCTATCTTGACAAAAGTGGTCTTCGCATGCGAAAAGCTCTGGTGGTGACGCCGTCTTGGGCTCCATGATGACCTCCGTCTTGCCGTCCTCCTGGTCTTGGTGTCGTTGCACCAATATAGCAACCTTTGCCTGATGCATCGGTACTCCTCGCCTGCGCTGACCTCCTTAGCACAAAAGAGGAAACAAGGACGCTGCGCACGCTGGCGCTCGCCTAGTGTCGTGCGTCATGGCTCACGTCACGAGGGCCTCATGAGGTTTGCCTCGCCTTGATATCTCCGCTCCTCGTGAGCCTGCCTAGCTAGGCTACTCCAGAGGAGGCCTTGCATCGTCCGCCTCGCGAGGCTTGGACCCTCGCGAGGGTCTTGGATGATTTGTTGGTGAAGATGGGCCGTACGGCCTGCTGGCTCAGCCACGCCGCGGGCCGCAGGCAGGCAAGTCTGGGGACCCCCGTTCCCAGAACGCCGACACTTCCGGAGATGATGGAGAGTGACATGCCTTCTCCGGCCACATCACCCAATAGGAGAGATGATACTAAGCTATCATCCCGAAGGGCTTCTCCTAAACACCAAGTAGTACAGGAAGCGAAGAAGGTGTTACCAGAAGGCGGTGCCTTAGTCGCTCGGGGTTCCGGGATCAAGACTGGCGTCCTTGAACCGTCCGGTTTACAGCCAGAGACGATTCCGGAGGCAATTAAGCGGGTTCCTTCACACGAATGCCGTACTCTGGCGGCGATTTCCAAAGAGCCAAGAGCGCTGGAAATGCTGATGGACATGCTACGACGAGCGTCCATTTCATAAGAGCACCGTTCCTTGATGGTTACGGTGGTCGAAAGGGTTCTATCCGCGAAGAGTGGATTGAACGAGGCCTTCATGAGCCTTCTAAGAGGTTTTGAGGTTTGTGATGTAGTTTTGTCAACTGAATTTTATTGACAGAATGCACCTGTTGTATATGCAGTAGCCCCTGAGACTCGGATTGCCTTCCGAAGGAAGCGATCGGAGGATCAAAGAGATATGGTCAGGTATTAACCTTGATGTAATTTGAAATACAGGCTGTCTCTCCTCCTGTGGCTGCCCGACATACGGAAGTGGACGAACTGCAGCGAAAGATGGATATTGCGGAGGATGACGTTGCATTGATCAACAGGCGTCTTGACGACTCGCAAGGTATGTATTTCGAGCATTCTTTACACCGGTGTGCTTGACGCGGGGAAGAGCTTTATATGAAATGTGCATGAAATGCAAATGGTGCTGCCGCCATGGAGGCTCTTCGGGCAGAGCTAATCCGGGCCAAGGAGCTGGCCCGGTTTAGTGATGCTGCTGCTGAATGAGCACCTATTGAACTGAAGGCCGAACAAGCTGCGCGATGCCAGAGCGAGGAGAAGGTATCCACGATGACACTCGCTTTGGAAAATGCTACTAGCCACTGAGAATTTCTTGAGGAGGAGACTAAAGCCTTAACGGCTAAACTGGACAAGGCCCGACAGGAGGCAAGAGAAGCGCGGTCAGAGTCCAGAGCACTCTGTGAGGAGGTTTGGCAGCTGAAAGAAATAGTGGCTGGAAAGCCTTTTCTGCTGCAGACTAAGTTCGGCGACCCCGACTATGCTCAGCTGAACCAAGTGTGGAGTTCTCCGGACGAGTATTTGGATTTGCTGAAGAGTTCTTCTGATGCAGCACGATATTACCAAGCGCGAGATGGATATGCAACGGAGAAGCTTTTTTGGTCACAGTTCGGTGCATCGAAGCGCCCGCTGCTGCTCAATGAACAGATGTCCCAATGGGCCGAACTTCATAGGGTATCTGGCGCTGCCATGAAGGATGTTATAATCCGGCTGTGGCCAACCGAGCCTGCGCCGAGTAGCTATTTTCGGCTTGGTGCAGAAGCTTGTGGATGTGGTGCCGCGAATCGATGCTGCGAAGCGATCGGCGTGCATTGAAGGTGCACGGATGGCCCTTGCCCGAGTCAAGACATTCTGGGGAAAGATGAAGGCCATCGACGTTGCAACGAAGGGTCCGCCAGAAGGCAAGGACCATCTGAAACTGGAGCGTTATTTTGAAGACGTCCTAGAGGCCGTCCGCTTGATAGAGGGTCAGTGCTCGAAAAACATAATGTTCGAGTGATGTGTATGATGATTGTAAAAGACAATTTTATAGTTAATCTGTTTATGTTTTGCTTGAAAAGCTTGAATTCCTCCTGTGCGGTTGTTTTAATATAATCTGAAAGTTTTCCAGTCGTCGGCTTCAGCCCCCTCATAGGAAGTACGGGGGTGTTCGGAAAAGCATTTAATCACTCTTTATCCAACCTCTTGGTCCATGAAGGAGGTGATAATGCGGCGAACCATGCAATCGGACTATAAGGCGTTAACACTTTCACTTAACCATAGGAGGTCTATGGTGGGGCTACGACATAGCCCCTGGTGTGTATGCGGCGTATATTGCCTTGCATATATGATCTGAAAAAGATCCCTTGTGTTACATGGAGAATTGCTAAAGATTCCAATAAGTCATCAAGTGGTTGACCAGCTCTCGCCGCATCATGACAGTCAGTTTTCGGCTTTCTCTACTGAGGTGCTCATCCGGTTTAGGCCAGGGCACAATCGCAGTAGTTCTCCCTTTACTACCCTAGTCGATAGAGCGGAACGTAGGGTAGCAAACACAGGAGCCGGGCAACCCAACTATTGACCCAAGACAATGATTCGGAGCTGATGCATACAAGGCCAAACTTGCGACGCCGAAGTACGCTATAGAGCTGTTCGGACTTTTACTGGCAGCTCATTCATTCCCATGCCGAGCCCCTGGCAGGGTATGCCGAGGTGCATCTGCAGAGCAGCCGTTAAGGCTGTACTTATTGTTGAAAGAGTATGAAAGATCGGTTCGAATGAGACTTACTGAGAATGGAGCAATGTGCCAATGATAAATTTATGTATATATATATATATATATAGAGAGAAACCACGGACCCAGCTATTTGACATGCTCGTGGTCGGGATCAGAGGAAAAAGGGCATAGTACAGGCTTAGAATAAAGAGTGTGGTCTACAAAAAGTAATTTTGGACCTCCTGTCGCACGTCCGCGTCGCCCATCATCGGGGAGGGGGATCCTTAACGGTAGTAACCCCTTAGGTGAGTGTATGGATCCGAACTCCGATAGAGTCCGCTGTAGATGCTGTCCAGTTGGTCACCTGTTTTTTAAGGATGATACAGAAAAAATGAGAAAAACATATAAAAATGTTACGGGAATGCTTGTAGGGTTGTCCGTATTGTGCTTCCATCGATGCCCATGGTATCTTGAGTGTGTAGTGATGTGCGCGTGGTGCAAATTTCGCCAGTATAGTAGGTGGGTGGCGGAAGCCGAACTGCTATTTGCGTTCCGGGAGTGGTCGAATGTCGGAGGGAAAGTTTTCTGGCTCCTGGTGTTCTACTGGCGTGCCGATCCGTCATCTTTGTCGCCCAGTGGCCTCCTCCCCTTGTGATCAGCATTAAGCTTGCCTGCCTGCTTGAAGACCCAACAGTTAAGGTTGGTATGATTAGCTGGCCTATCAGGGTGACCATGAATCTGACAAGGTCGGTCTAATATCCTGCCAAGGGTGGATGGTCCATCCTGGTTTGCCTTTAGTGGCTTCTTCCATTGAACGGGCTTCGGCTTGTGAAATCCGGCATTCACCACTGTGTCGCGTATATTACTGCGAATGGTGTGTTCGGTTAGTCGTGGCTTGCCGTGTCAGGACCCCGATCCTAAGTCACACCGATCTAGCATGTAACACTTCATATCACTTTGCGGCCTCATGCACGGTATTCCCACAGGTGCCACCTTACCTGGCCCGAGACCGTTTGCGCCTTTTGACTCACGTATATGATAATGTCGCTAGCATCCATATGACAGAGAACCCGGGCCGACATGGCTAGTCATGAACCCAAAGCGGCACCAACCTATGGGGACAGGCATACATGAATCACATCGAGCATGTCGGTCAGCAGCGTGTGAATCCGGGCTATAGCACTGGGCTAACAGGACTCCGGGAACCCGGGCTATAGCAGGCTAGGCAGGACTTCGGATGTCACCGCATGACATTTCCCCGAAGGGACAGACACATGAACGAAGTGAAACACATGCCAGCCAGTCAAGTGTCCTGAGCAGTAGTGCTGGGCTAGCAGGACTCCGGTGAACCGGTCTGTAGCAGACTACTATGGCTCATGGAAGCACTAGACTACATTTCCCCATAAGAGAGGCTGCCAAGGATAAACAACTAGATTGTCGGATCCCACACATACCAAGCATTTCAATCATACACACAATAGGCTCGATATGTGTAAATACAACATGGCATCACAACATAACTCTACGACTCAAGTATTTATTCATTAGGCTCCGAGGAGTGAGAAATTACAAACATGGGTATCATGATCCAACAATCATAGCATACAAATCAAAGCACATGCGGAAGCTTAACATGTCTGAGTAGAGACATCTATAAATGAAAAAGGCTAAGAAGCCTGACTAGCTTAACATGGCACAAGCCCAAGTCAGTTATTGAAATGTTTTTCAGTTGAACCTGGTATTTTCAGGGGGGTGGTGGGGTTTATTGATCCCCATTTCAGGTTTAAGAGAAATTTAAACATGATGCAACACAAGACGAGCTAACCCAGAGCAGACCAGAAGTAGGGATGTGACATGCCGCTGCCATATTGGATTTCGGAAGTGCCCGGGCCGTTGGCGTCATTGCTTTTACGAGCAAGCCAGTTGTCTTCTCCCGCGCAGAAGTGGTTCATTAGAGCGGTAAGGGCTGTCATGGATTTGGGTCCTTCCTGGCCGAGGTGACGCGCGAGCCATTCATCACGGACGCTATGTTTGAAGGCCGCGAGGGCTTCTGCGTCCGTACAGTCGACAATTTGGTTCTTTTTGACTAAGAACCTAGTCCAGAGCTCCCTAGCTGACTCGCCGGGCTCCTGGAAAATGTGACTTAAGTCATCAGCACATAATGGCCGGACATGTGTTCCCTGGAAGTTGTCTCGAAAGGCGTCTTCCAAAACTTCCCAGTTGCCGATAGAATTTTCTGGCAAACTGTTTAGCCAGTACCGAGCTGGCCCTTTAAGCTTGAGAGGTAGGTATTTAACGGCGTGGAGGTCGTCTCCGCGGGCCATGTGAATATGGTGGAGGTAATCCTCGATCCATGCCGCGAGGTCTATTGTCCCATCATATGATTCGATGTTAATGGGTTTAAACCCCTCTGGAAATTCGTGTTCCATTACTTCGTCCATGAAGCAGAGGGGGTGTGCGGCTCCTCTATGTTGGGCCACGCTATGAAGCACCTCTGGCGGGCTCCGTTTATGGTGCTCGGACCGGGCGTGGTCAGCTATGTAGTGTCCGAATAGGTGACCATCATCGTTGGTCAGGGTATATCTTCGTGATCTGTACATCGATCTTGCGCGTCCTGCTCTACCCTCCATGCCAGATGGGTTGGTATGGTGCTCTGCTTGGGCTGCTGCTTTGTCTGGACCGAACTGTGATTGACCCGTCGCATTGTTTGATGGTGGTATGGGCTCCATCGCCCTGCCATCATATTGAGGGAGCCACCTACTCTTGGGGTGGCTTTTGTCCGGGCTGCTAAGGCCGTATTCTTCGGCGGCCAAGACCTTGGTCCATCTATCATTGAGCGAGTCTTGGCTTGCTTGAAGTTGCAGCTGCTTCTTTCTTAAGCTCCTTGCAATGGCTGTAAGCCGGCGTTTAAAGCGCTCCTGCTCGAGAGGTTCCTTTGGCGCGGTAAAATCCTCGTTGCCGAGGATCTCCTCCTCCTCGGAGAGGGGAGATAGTTGTTGTCCTCCGAGTCCCCACATGTGGCCTGTTCGTCGGGGCTGTCTTGCCCGCCTTCCTGTTCCTCCTGCTCGGTTTCTACCTCAACAGGGTCTTCGTTGTCTGGAGTATCGTCTTCTCTGGTGCTGGCAGTGGCTTCTCTTGGGCGATGAGGCCCAGAGCGCCGATGTCCGGGCTGTGTACCAGGCAGTTTATCCTCGATCGGATTCTCCTTCTCATCGTCGAGAGCGCCGTAAGGTGTGTCTATCGTACACATGTCATACCAGGAAGTGCCTATCCCGTGTCTAGCGGGTAGTAAGCTCTGGCCTTGCCCCTCATCGTCGTCCACACCGTCGATGTCTTCGGAGCGCGGATCGGGTGTGTTGGTTACATCTTTAATAGTGGCTATGAAGTGGGTGGCGGGTGGGAAGCAAAATTCTCCGTTTTCCGCCGCAAGTTCGAACAGAACATAGTTCGGAGACAGGTCGCCCGCCAGGGATATGTTTTTTAGCGATTTTAGTATTCGCCCATGGGCGAGTATTGGAAGACATCTGCGGCGCTAAACTTGAAGATCGATAACCGATCGAGTTCGGTGTACGCAGGGTTCAGAGCTCGACATCAGAGGCGAGTCTGGGGTTCCGTTGATCCAGATACTGTACGAAGTGGAATCTACGTGTGGCTCCAGCGCCGCGGAATCTGTAGTCCCCGTGATGGGGTTGAGCTTCCCATCTTCAGACGACTTGAACTGCTCCATATTTGAGGCCGGAGCTGCTACAGGAGCTATCTCCTGGATGCGGCCTCCTGACAGGTTTACGCCATGTTCACCGGGGTGATGGGGAGTAGTTGCCGCGGTCTTGAATCTGTCGAAGATCAAGTCTCCACGGATGTCCACAACGTAATTCAAGCTCCCGAATCTGACCTGATGGCCAGGGGCATAGCTGTCGATCTGCTCCAGATGGCCGAGCGAGTTGGCCCGCAGTACGAAGCCGCCGAATACGAAGATCTGTCTGGGGAGGAAGGTTTCTCCCTGGACAACGTCATTACTGATGATCGAAGGGGCCATCGAGCCTTTTGCTGACGACATAGGGGAACTCTCAATGAAAGCACCAATGTCGGTGTCAAAACCAGCGGATCTCGGGTAGGGGGTCCCGAAATCTGCGTCTAGAATCGATGGTAACAGGAGACGGGGGACACGATGTTTACCCAGGTTCGGGCCCTCTCTATGGAGGTAATACCCTACATCCTGCCTGATTGATATTGATGAATATGAGTGTTACAAGAGTTGATCTACCACGAGATCGTAATGGCTAAACCCTAGAAGTCTAGCCTATGTGGGTATGGTAATGAGTATATGTGTTGTTCTTTCCGAACTACTCCCTTCGGTTTATATAGACACCGAGGGGATCTAGGGTTTACATGGAGTCAGTTACATAAGAAGGAATCTTTGGTAGCCAAACTTGCCTTCCACGCCAAGTAGAGTCCAATCCGGACATGGTGCATTCTTCGGCCTTCATGCCTTCACAGCCCATCAGTCCGGCCCATGGATAACAGGCCGGAAGCCCGACGACCCCTTAGTCCAGGACTCCCTCACCGGCGTAAAGATAGTCGAGTCCCTTGTCGAACAAGGTAATTAGCTTGAAGTCTGCGTAATCCGCATGTCGTGTGGGCACTTGGCAGATTACAATCTTCTGCAAAACAAGGTGCGTCCAACTGACGACGTAATCTAGATGACTTGGACCGCGGCGGTAAAACACTATATCATCCAACGAAGGAAGGATAATCTCATGGGAGGTCTAGAAGTTCACGAGCACCAACTTTTTCCCGTCTTCTCTAGCGGCAGCCATCTAGTGGGAGTTCATGCCGACCCAGTACATACCTGCAAGAAGTTTTGGGCGATGGTGATCGAATTGAAGTCGAGAGAAATGATGTACGGCGACCCACTACATACCTGCAAAGAAGTTTCGGCTAATGGGGGTCGGATTGAAGTCAAGGGGCATCATGTACGCCTCCGTATCATGGTGAGCAAATCTTGCAAGACCAGATAGCAGCAAGCAGGGCGTCTTGAAAAGCTTAGGCCTCTTCGACGATGGCCGTGTGCATGCCCCTCGAGCATGCAGCCAGCCGTAGGGCACTCAACATATCTATACACGAACAATAGAGGTCGAGGATGTCACTGGGGAGATTGCTCCAATCATGGCTCATATGGATGATGCGCGATTCGTGTTCGGACATGGTGGAGTTTGGAAAGTGGGGTTTTGGGGGGCTTGATTTACGGAGGAGAAGGCTCTCAGTGCTGGAGCGGCTAGCGAGGGAATAGTGGTACTAGGGGAGGCAAGCAATGCGAGGGTACGCGGGGGCACAATGAGATGATGAAGAGTGACCTCTTTTTTTGTCTGAAAATGAAGAGTGACCTCAGGATCTTCGGCAAGACGGAGATGGAGATGGAGTGGTGCTAGGGGAGAGGGAGACGAGGCGAGGCATGCTATACAGCGGCGGTTACAGTGACTGCACAGTGCACAAGGTGAGGCTGACTTTGGTAACCCGGACACGCCGCGTGGACTGGTGTCACCTCGGGCGCAGGGTCTTGTCACTTCACTGTGAGGACCGGATGAATAATACAGTAGTATTTCAACCATCAAGTGTACCATAGTTGTACTACTACTAGTAGTAGGAGTAGTAGGAACATGAGTAGTATTCCCTCCCTTCCGGTTTATAGGGCTCAAATCTCAAATCTCATCAACCAAGGAATTTTGTGAGTGGAGGAATGTATCTCATACTTTACAAAACTACCCCAATTAAACTTATGCATTAATTTTGATTAATTACAGTGCATGCATGCTTGGCCACTAGATGAGTAGGAAGATTGCATGCATTGGTGTGTTCCTTTTTAATTCTCACAGGCAAAGATTTAATGCGCATTGGAAACTAAAAATGAGATGGAGATGAGCCCTTTAAATTGGAAAAACAGAAAAGTTGAGATAAGCCTTATAAACCAAAAAGGAGGGAGTACTCCCATGCTAGCATGCCTCTGGGTTCACTTCATCCTCCAGGTATCATCCATATTGCGAGCAGAACAAATTCTCGTGCATGCGGAAGCGCGAAGAAGGACTTTTATCCTCTTGCATAGGTCCCACCTGTCAGGAGGGGTGCAGAAATAAAAGGGAATCATAAAATGTCCCACCACGGTGATACGAAAGAGTGACCTCAACTAGCCAGTGGCACATGTAGCTCTAGAAGGATGGGCACGTACAGGGACAAGCCCCAATCCTCAGTCTACCCGCGTAGCCTTTTCGTCTAGTCTACCTAGCCGTCTAATCAACTGCCTGCAGGCCACTTCTCCCATTTACTTCTCCATCGGGAACTGATTTTCCTAGACTTCTTCACTACTCCTTCCTCTTCATTTGCATCCAAACCACACTGCATTCACATTGTTTTAACCTCTTCACATCCTCCTGGAGTAATTCCTAAGCCCCTATAAATAATCGTCTTCTTTAGTTCGACTACACATCTAATCCTAATTCTCCAAACCATAGCCCTCTGGTCCATCGGTTCCAAATGGCGAAAGAGATCGAGATGCAGGTTTTTAGCGTCCAACATGTCCTCGTCGAAGGCTCGTTGAGCATAGTTGCCACAGTCACCGACCACCCAAGGGTTGTTCGGAAGTGGATCAAAAATGTATTGAACTCCCTCCAAAAGGTGGAAATGAAGGTCATCGGTCTCGATGCAGAGTACACGAAGCGTGCCACTGGGAAGATCCAACGCGCCGCCGTCTTTTAGCTGTGCCTCGAAGATGATGTTTTGGTGTACCACATCATACACGCGCCCTCCATACCAAGTGAGCTTCATGATTTCTTGTCTCGGGAGGACATATACTTCTGTGGGGCAGCCATCACAGGGGACAAACAGAAGTTGGAGCCATACAAACTTGATTTGAAAAGCATCGCTGACGTACAAACCAAAATAAAAATTCCTGTAGAAGATTGTGATAAATCGACACCATCCCTATTCGATGCAGCAAATTTTGTGCTCGGAACAAATCTTCAGAACGGTGATGAGACGCTGGCATTAAGGTCGTCTGGATGGGAGATTATCCCTTGACGTACGAGCGGATAAAATATGCTGCCCTCGATGCCCGTGTGAGTTTCGAGATAGCTACAAGGTCCAGAGAGCTTGTTGCGAAGCCATCTCCCATAGAAAATGAGAACAACAACAAGAAGAAGATGTTGCACTAGCAACAGAGCATTATGGATGGATGAACTACTTCCTTTGTTGTAAAAAAATTATTCCCTCTCTATGTATATTGATATAGATGGACTATTTCGATGGTGTGCATGTCTTTGGAACAAGTAGTAGCGTGGGTCCACTTGACTATAAGGAACTATTTATCCGCCTAGCTTTCTCTACTACTCCTTCCAGTGATCGGTATGCAATGCATGTGTCCGTAGACATGAAAGCTTGTCCATGGAAGTTCAACTACGGCGACCATCACGTTTCATCCGCTGCCACTCGCGATTCCCACAACGCCGCTCCAACCACTACAAAAAAAATACACTTCCATGATGATACGTGTTTGTCACATTAGGTCGCGTTTTTTGTCATGCATGTACATCCATGACGATTTTATGACCGAATCAAGATAGTCATACTTGTGCTGTCATAGAAGTGTTCATTGAAATTACCAAAATTATCATCACGGAAGTGTGCACTTCCATGACGATAAATCGTGCATCACAGAAGTGCTTTCGTCAAGGGTGACCAACACATGGCATCCACCGTAACGGAACGCCCTTAAGCTATCGGGTCGGGTTTTGGATCCGATAACCCGTTAACAGCCCCGACCAATGGGGATTTTCCATGTGTAAAATCATCATTGGCTGGAGGAAACACGTGTCGGCTCATCATCGAGACAGATGTCATCCACTCATTGGACAGAAGGCGCCTATGATACGTCAACACATGGCACGGCCCAATAGAGGCCCATTCCTGTGAAAAGGCCGGCCCATTTGACTTGGTCAAAAGGTGGCGGGCTGGCCCATGGAAAGCCTGTTAACGACTTGTTCGCATATAGCCCATTTACAGCCCGCTAACCCAAGGCCCGTTATGCCCTATCTGAATTAGGCCCAGTAGCATCATCTGGGCCATCCAATAAGATTCCAGCCCGTTTTCACTTCTGGGCCATGTATGGCCCATGACGTCTTTCGGCCCATATGAGGCCCTATGTAACTCTTGGCCTATTAATGTCCCGTGGTGAAACTGGCCCGTAATGAATAGTGTATCACTTTACACCCATTAACGGCCCATGGTGAAACTGGCCCGTAATGAATAGTGTATCACTTTATATCCATTAACGGCCCGTTATTCCGTTGGGCCGTTTCCAGCCCATGTTATCTTTCGGCCTTCTCAGAGCTCATTTATTCTTGGGCTCATTTCCAGCATTCGTTTACTTACAGCTCGTTACTATCATTTTCTGCTTGTGGGCCAAATTCAGCCCGTGGTTACAGTCGGCCCGTTTGTGGTCCGTTAATACGTTGGGCCATTTTCATAGCGTCCACAAATACGGACTATTAATGATGGCCCGTTATGGTTGGCCCATGAACGGACGATTCCAACTCTAGCCCGTTTACGGCCATAATGTGGCCTGTTATTGGCCCATGTTTGGCCAATCGATCATACGGCCCGTATAAGGCCCATTGATGATACGGCCCATAGAAGGCCCATTGTTTCTACGGCCCGTAGAAAGCCCATTGTTTCTATGGCCCGTAGAAGGCCTACTGTTTCTACGGCCCGTAGAAGGCCCACTGTTTCTACGGCCCGTAGGAGGCCCAGTGTCACTACAGTAAATATTAGCCCATGGTTATTGTGGCCAAGTTTTAAAAAATAGGTTATTGCAGCCACTAGCAAATCACGGAAAAAGAACTGCACTGACTACAAGCAAAAAAATAAACAAGACAACAAGGAAATAAATAAGCAAGCAACTTATGCTAGGCTATCACGGCTATTACACATATTACATCCACTGGGCATCAAAGTTCGCCACCAGTGCAAATATAGGGAACAAAGCAGCATATAAACGCCGCAGCAAAACAAGTCCAGAACTGAAACCACTTCAGAAGAGTTCAAGAAACAATATCCTGGGTTCCCATAATGCTGGCAAGATGCTTAGCAAGCTTATTAACTTTCTCTTGTCTGGCGCTTAAATCCTCCAGCGCTTGCTATTGCACAAGAAAGTACACATCTGAATTCTGCAGGGACTTCCTTAGTCCTTCGGCTTCTTGCCGCAGCACAGCTGACTGATGCCTTTCAGCTTGTAGCTGAGACTGAAGAAGCCGAAGTGATTTAGGCAGCGAGTTCGAAGAGCTTGTGCCAGCGGTACTGGCCAGTAACTCGAACACTACATCAACGCAGAACTGTGGGGTTTTCTCACTGTCTACAAGATCGTTTTTATCACCTTTCTTGGAGACCAACAGGGTTGTCTCACTATCTTGAACCTTATCTGCATTAGTTTCTCTACCATTGCATAGTGGGGTGCTCTTCTCCAAAATTCTGTTTGCATACTACAAGAGAAACAAGCAGACACATCACATGTTTAGCTTGTGGTATACGAAACTCATTTTGGTAAACCGGTTCAGTAGTAAGGTGGACAGGATAACAACATGAAACAAACATATATCTATGTACTATGGTCACTGTATTGTCCATATCATTCTAGTTTATGTTCCCTAATCAAGATAGAGACACAGTTCAACTCATATATTTTTAAGACACAGCAGCATAGACAGAATATAAGTGTGAGAAACTACACAGCATTGGCAACACTTGTAATGTGCATCACATGAGAACATAACTGTTTATACAACTTAAACTGAAATCAACATAGAACAAGAAGTTAGAACAGCAATCCAGTTAAATAAATAGGTTTAAAACATACCTGTTGCGCCATTGGAGTTTCAATTGGATCCTTCAAATTCGAAAGTAGTTGGTATGAGTAAATACAGTGATGCAACAGCAAAGGAGTATGGACCATAGCTATGGAATCTGACCTGAGAACAGTTTCTCTTCTGCTTTAAACATGGAGTTTGGGTTAGATGTGGTGGTTTTCGTGCTTTGCGCACTGCAGTAGCTTTACAAACTGTTCGTGTGGGGGTACTCTGTGGTGGACATGGTGCTTTGTCAACTATAAGTGGGTTACTATCCGCTGGGGTTGCGGTTAGATGGGTTGTAGCTGGTTCTCTGCCCAACGGTGTAAGTGTGCAATCTGGAAGAGTCTCGATTATGTGTGATGGGGCTTGTTTGTGGGCCAGTACAACCATGGTTCTATCTGCATCGATGGGTAGCACTGTCTTTTGTGAAGAACGGGTTTTTGCTCCCTTAGATACTGCCATCATCCCCTCCAATTCAAATGGCTGATAAACAAGAAAAGAAATTGAACCTACAGACATCGTATGATAGACACATGTGGTAATTCACATATATGTTGTCTAACCAAACATGACATCATGACACAGTTTCACATATATGATGCCTAACTAAACAGGATAGCATGACACAGTTTCAGATATATGATGGATAACTTAACAAGATATAATGGCATAATTCAACATATGATGAGTACCTAAACAGGATGACATGACAAAACTATATGATGTCTTTCTAAAATAGGTTGGGATGAAATAATTCACATACATGTTGTCTAAGTATACAGGATGGCATGATATAATTGACATAATTGATGCATATACTAAGCAGCTGGCACTCGCATGTATGATCTCTAAACTAAGCAGATAGAAATCAATATTGTGCATATGATGTCTAAACTAAGCAATGCAAGATACCATATGCATCATATGAGAAATATAAACATTGCAACTTAGAGCATACACCTCAGGTGGGATATAGGACTGGTCATCTGTCTCTAAATCCTCCTCTGAGGAGCTCCCTGTAACCATCGAGATATATGCTTCAACATGTACCATTGCCTGCTCTGAAGACCTTGTTTTCACTCGAGATTTTTCCATAACCGGCTCAAATGGCTGATATACATGAAGAATAGTTCAATATACACAGATTGTCGACAAATGGAATATGTAATGAAAAAAAGATGGCATGAGATAATTCAGATATATGATGCCTGGCTCCATGGCGGTGCATAATTCACATATATGATAACTGGCTGAAAAACATGGCATTGCATAATTCACATATCTGATATAGAAAGCAAATAGGAGGCATTCACACAAAGCATGTCTAATCTAAGCAGATGGCATGGCAGTGCAAGACACCATATGCATGATATGAGCAATATAACCCAGCCAAGTTAGAGCATGCACCTCGGGGGGGGGGGATACGACTGGTCATCTCTCTCTGAATCCTCCTATGAGGAGCTATCTGTAACCAGCAAGAAATCTGCATCAACAGGTAGCACTGACTACTCAGAAGACCTTGTTTTCACTCCAGATTTTCCCATGACCGACTCAAATGGCTGATGCACAGGAAGAGTAGATGAATGTATAAACATTGTTGACAAATGGAATACATTATGGAAAAATATGGCACGATACAATTCACATATACGATGACTGGCTAAACAGGATGGCATTGCATGATTCACGTATATGATGCCTGTCTAAAGAAGATGGCATTGCATAATTCCCATATACTCCCTCCGTTCCTAAATATTTTTCTTTTTAGAGATTTCAAATGGACTACCACATACGGATGTATATAGACACATTTTTGAGTGTAGATTCACTCATTTTGTTCCGTATGTAGTCACTTGTTGAAATCTCTAAAAAGACAAATATTTAGGAATGGTGGGAGTATGATATAGAAACCAAACAGGTGGCATTCACACAAAGCAAATCTAAACTAAGCTGATGACATATAAGATGTATAATGTAAGCAATGCAAGGCGCCATATGCATGATATGACCAACATCAGCATGCCAGGTTAGAGCAAACACCTTAGGTGGTAAACAAGCATGGTCGGCTCCTTCTGAATCTCCATCTGAACAGTTATCTTCCTCTGGAATACAATCTGGAAATGCAGGAGGGGGGGGCAATTCGCCCACCATGGAGCGGCGTCTGCATGACATTATGTTCGCACGCAACGGTCTTCTCTTTTTCTCTACATGTTCAGTACGATTGTGTACAATATCTGACATGCATAATAAAAAAATAGTTAGGGGTGCATGCAAAAATCAAGACTGATGGTAGCAAACGAGTGGATGGATCCAAAACTAATGATAGCAGGTAGATTATAGCTTCAGTTTAAAAAGATAGACAATGGATCATCTATTGTTTGTTGCCCACCCAACATGAACCACATAGAAGACCCTAGATGAACCAGATAGTAGACAGATACTATTCGTTGCTGGCTCGATATGAGACCCATGAGCAATTCAAAACTCAAGATTGAACGATAAAGTAGCAGGTAATAATAACCGATGTATAACGTAAGCAAACACGAAAGACTTCGACCTCTCTTCCGGAACTGTGTAGTCCTCAGGTTCATCTGCTCAGTCGATGATGGTAATGCAGTTGGCGTGGCTGCCGGCAACGGGGAAGATGATCTAAGGCGGCGAAAGGAAGTCTGCAGGGGGATCTCTGCTGCAGTGAACGCTTCTGTCGATGGTGCACCTCAGGTGGGGTGGATGACGGCACGACAGGAGCAGGACATAACACACAGAGTTTTCTTTGACGCCTATCTAAAAATGAAGTAAATCTGTAAGGGCTCCTTAGAATTGGAGGATTCTATAAACGCAGGGACAGGAAAAACACAGGAATAGGATAGGAATGCACATGCAAAACAGAGCATTTGGAAACATAGGATTTTAGTCAACCTGGGTGTTTGGCTCACATGAATTGGAAAAACAGAGTAATGGAGAAACAAAGTGATGCGACGAGTGTACAACCTCTTTGGCATAGCCTTGTGGACCTCAGCATCATTGGGTTGGACGTGGAGGATGGTGATGATGCTGGTGTGACTGTCGGAGGTGGGGAAGAAGATCCGAGGCCTCTGGAAATGGCGCCGAGGGTACTGCTCCGCTGTGATGGACGGTTCCATTGTTGGAGCAGCTCCGCTAAGGTGTACGGCGATGAGGCTGAAGCATGACAAGACAGACAACATTAATCTGAAGTGGGACCCTAATATCATCTGCAATAGATGATGTAAAATACATCACCAAAAAGTGCTAGATGTAAAACACATCAGCCACGCCACGGCCGCTCCGACAGATGCTGTAAGTACTGTTCACTCTGAACTTAACTGAAGAAAATGAACTTCACAGTTGAAACTGAATTTTACTGTCGAAACTAATTGAACTAGTAACAGAGCATTGCAATAGATGTTTAGGGCGTTCGAGCACTAGTAGCAGAGAAGCAGTGATCTAAATCAGCAGACGCTCGAGCAGGGAACGCACTAGTAGAGAGCAAGTCATGCAGTAGCACCGTGAGCGAGTGCTAAAGCAGCAACTCCTGTAGCTACCGGAGGTTGTGTGGCAGCAGCAGCAGCAGCAGCAGTAGCGCAAGCGAGAGCAAGAGCAGAGCAGCAGGACGAACGAAAGCAGGAGCAGTGCAGCAGCGCGGCCGACAGCAAGAACAGAGCCGCAACGCGAGCGAGAGCCGGAGCAGCTGCAGCTAGTGCCGTTGTGGAAGTCGCCGCCGAGGAAGCAACGACATGGGGGAGAGACGCCGTGGATGATGTGGCCGGCGACGGTGCCGTCGATGGAGACACGCCATGTCTGCTCGGTATCGAGCACCGGCAGCCCCATGAGATCGAATAAAAGATAAAATGCAGTGGTGACTGCAGAACCTCCTTGGTGGCGCCGAGTTGGCCTCAGCTTCATCGGAGGAATTGGTGAGGGTGCTGCGGTTTCGGTGGGGCAGGTCAAGACAGCGCTGTGGGGATTGAGGTGGCGCGATAAACGGGGCGAACGTCAGGGAAGCTCCTTGGAGGTGGAGGACGGGGCGGCTGATCCGGTGGGATGACGAGATCAACAACGGATCCTCATCTGGTGCGGTGGATGAGGGACGGCGAGCTGTTGCGGTGGACGGCGTAGTCGGGGAAGAGTCTCCGGCTGGGCGGCGGTCGGAAGGCCGACGGAGGAACGTGGGGTTTCGCGGGTTTTGGCGGCCTCGACGTACGAATGGGGGGGCGAAGGGGGAGGGGAGCCAAGCTTAGGGACGCGCTTGTCCAATATGTAGGGTATGTTACCAGCATACCCCCACCGGTTTTGACACCGCGACGTGGAGCTTCATTTCCGGCTGAGGGGTAGAAGGGGGATTTCACATGTCTGGGCTGCAGGAGCGATATTGGATGAGGAGGGAGTTCTCGCGCGCGTCCAAATTTCGGGATAACAAGGCGCGGTGCGGGTTGAAGAAGCAGGAGTTGCAAAGCAGGTGAGACAAAAGATACTCGAGCTTGAAAATTTCAGGATAACAAGGTGCAGATTCCTTGTTCGGCAGAACAAACTTAACGTGTAAAAAACAATTCATACAAGACACAAGAGAGTCATGTCCCCTTTTACTATATTGCTATAGATGCCATTGAAAAAACTACAAGAAAAATGTAAAAAAAATCGGGAGAACAATATCACCCTGCACAGTACCAAATCGATTCGCACTTCCCTCAACAACAACAAAAAACAAATCAATTCCCACCAAAGAAAGAGTAATGTCCCTTTTTATATGATTACAGATGCCATGATCTCGAATTTCAATTTTTGAATCCATGTTATGTTGAATTCGAATATATCGTTAGGTGACCTTGCAGTTTATAATTGATGTAGTCATACATTTTGATCTTCCATCATATATGAACATTTTACTCCACCATGTGAACATATATATTGTCGTATACCATATGGACTAAATTTGAATCAATTTTCCTTATTTGAATACGATTGTTGTCAAGTTATACAATAATTTAAATATTATCTTCATAACAAAAACATACATATAGCAGTAATCATATTTCACTATGAACTACATGTACCATACGCTCTCCAATTCAAATATTTGTATCCATTTTATGTTGAATTCAAATCATAGTACATTATTGGTCTAGGTAGCGAGATGTTTGGGATAATCTAAACCCTGTTTCATACGTATAATTTTTGGCTGAATTGGGACAAGTTTTGGTATAAGCCTCTTGCAAAACCGGAGATTCTCTCAACAAGCCTCGTGGTTCCGAGAGGGAACGTGTCACCTTTGTGTGCGAAACGATATATGCTGCCTCCCCCCTGATTTTATTTACAGAGGCAACATAGAACTATATGAGTGCCCTGTTAAATTTTGGAATTATTTCGGGTTCATTTGGCCTTTTTATACATTAATTGAGTTTCTAGACTTTTAATGTGCATAATCTAAATATGAATTGCATGCACATGCTCCGGTGCACCAAAGTGGGTTGAAAAATCACATGTGTGTCCTTGGTTGAATTTCTAGGTCCCATGGAAGAAATGAGAATGAAATTCAAACATCTGGGCGTCATGACTCGGCCGAGAACATTGAGAAACTTTGATTTTAAATTCATGTAAATCCAAAACTCGCCTGGAAATCATGAAACTTGGCATGGTGTCATGTCATGGCACTAACATGTTGTGGTAAAAAATTGGGCCGATTTGGAAGCTCGTGGTTCTAAGAGGAAACGTGCCACCTTTGAGTGTGAAACGATATACGCTACCCCCCTTGAGTTTCTTAACAAAGCCAACATAGAACTACATTAGTGCCCTGTTAAATTTTGGAATTATTCCGGGTTCATTTGTCGTTTTTATACATTAATTGAGTTTCTGGTCATTTAATGTGCATAAGTCAAATTTGAACTACAAGCACATGCTCTTGTGCACCAAAGTTGGTTGAAAATCATATTTGTGTGCTCGGGTGAATTTCTAGGTCCCATGCAAGAAATGAGAATAAAATTAAAACATCTGGGCATCGTGGCTCGGCCGAGAACATTGAGAAACTTGGTTTTAAAATTCTTGTAAATCCAAAACACGTCTGAAAATCATGAAACTTGGCATGGATGTCATGTCATGGTACTACCATGTTGTGGTAAAAATTGGCCGAATAGGAACAGATTTTCGTATAAGCTTTTGCAAACCGAAGCTTCTCTCAAGAAGGCTCGTGGTTCTGAGAGGGAACGTGCCACCTTTGAGTGCGAAACGATATACATTGTCCCCCTTGAGTTTATTTACAAAGGCAACATAGAACTACATGAGTGCCCTATTAAATTTTGGAATTATTCCGACTTTGTTTCGCCTTATTTACACATTAATTGAGTTTTTGGTCATTTATTGTGCATAATTCAAATTTTAACTACAAGCACATGCTCCCGTGCACGAAAGTTGGTTGAAAAATTACATGTGTGTCCTCGGGTAAATTTCTAGGTTCCATGCAAGAAATGGGAATGAAATTCAAAATTCTGGGCGTCGTGGCTGGGTTGGAAACATTGAGAAACTTAGTTTTTTAATTCCTGTAAATCCAAAACATGCATGAAAATAATGAAAGTTGGCTTGGTGCCATGACATGGCACCAACATGTTGTGGTAAATTTGCAGTCCGATTTGCGAAGGCGCACACATTAACAATCAAAAAAGTCATTTTGGAACAAGTGCTGTCACGTTACAATCGGAAACACAAGTATTATTGAAACCGTGGGTGTTCTACTTACTAGTACCATTTACGTGCCGCCACGCGTCCCCATTTTTTATTAGCTAGGAGGCGCCGTGCAGGGTAGCTATTTGAGTACGAGAGGCGTGCGATCAGACCCCTGCGCGTGCTTATCGGGAGGAGAGCCCTTTGACCTCCACCCGCCGTCCACCTCTCTCCCAAGGTCTCCATTAATGGCGCCCGAGCATGTGTTTAATAGTGTGGCTATGTCTCACTCGACTGAGATTTAAGAGAGAAAAAAGAAAATCTGAAAGCACGGATCTTGATGTAAGATCCGACGGACCTATATAGCATCTACTGCGACTTATAGCAAGACTGATGAATATATAAGGACGATTAAATTATTTTGATCAAATAAGGGCTTGCCCCTTCCGATTTTCATTACTCAAAACCACCACAATTCACAAGAAGTTCAGCACAACTCCAGCCTAACACGAAGGACTAAAAGCTACCAGATTGAAATCACAACATCCCAAGAGGCCAATAAAGGCCAAACATCCATGCTAGAACCCAACATTTCACATCCGACGACACAATCCACATCCTAAACCGATTATTACATCAAAAGAAACCAGGAAACTAGTCTCCACGGCGATCAGCGATGAGCTCTTTCGTGTCCTCAAGACGCTGCTTGAGAACATCCACGGATTCCTCCACCAGCCTTTGGCGCTTGTTGCGGAGCATGTCATTCTCGTCCATAAGTTTCTTCAACAAGGCACTGGTCTCCTCCTGCAGGTCTGCACTTCGGATGATCTTCTCCCTCAGCAGGTCGCTCTCGGCCCAGAGCCTCTCATTGCCCTCCCTTAGTTACCGGATGACGCCGGTAGCCTGTTCAAACGAGGATATCATGTCATCCTGCAACCTCGCCGAGCCAGAGATCTGATCCATCTGGCTATGGACGATCGCATGCATGCGCCTGTAACAGTTGTCGCCTGCCCGCGAGAAATTTTCCCAGGTCGCCACAGCGCGGTGGGACATCTCTGCTGCATTCGTGGCGTGGCGGGACATCTTTGCTGCTTCCGGGGTGGGGCCGAACTAGTCTGCTGCATCGATGGCGCGGCAGGACTTCCGTGCTGCTTCAGCGGCGCGACGGGACCTTTGTGCTGCTACTTCCGCGCGGCGGGACATGTCGGCTACTCTCGCAGCGAGGCGGGACATCTCTTGTGCTTCTGCTTCCATGCTCGCCTCTCCCAGGTGGCAATCTCTTGACCCAGAACTCACGCTGGCCATGGCAGACACAAGGGAAGGATGCTGAATGACTTGTTTGTTTTTGTGGATGAGGAGTTGAGGAGGAATGTGCAGTCATCTTGGCATACTAGTATTTATAACCGAGTACTAATACGCTCCTAAGTGGGAAACCGTTGAGGTTGTGATCAGTGTGAACAGGTTTGCAATTCAATATAGCATGGAGTAATTTGGAATGTGACGATACGCAAGCTCAAAATTTATTGACGGTTCTAGTTTCGAAGTGCGGCACTATTCCCGGATGGAGTACTTCTTTTTCTACTCCCTCCTTTCCGGTTTTATAGGGCTTATCTCAAAATTCTAGTTTTTCCATTTTATAAGGCTCAATTTGGTTGTTCCCCAACACATGTTTAGATTCCAAGGTGCATTAAATCATTGCATGCAAGTATTTAGAGAAAATTGACCAATGCATGTACTTTATGCATGCATGCATTGCAATTAATGCATTAAACCTATCTCTCGGGACTTCTCGCACGCACCATCGTGCCACCCACAAAAACTTGTACTCTGAGTTTAGTAGTACGTTATACAGGAAGAGAAGAGGTGCACGCACGCACTTGTCCTCTCACACACACGTCTGTTTTTTATCGAAAAGGAGGATGATGACCCCCGGCCTCTGCATCTGGGAGTCACACACACAAATTATTGAAATATATCGAGTGCAGTGCTTTGATGTGTCGCGTCAACTCGTACATCAACGAGAAGTTTGATTATCCTCTCCCTCGTGGACTTTACTGCACCTGCCTTTGGCTGTATGACAGGTTGGCCACACACCTATAGGGCCCACCTATCATACACGCAAAGGCAGGAGCATCCCTCCCTCGCCCATGAGCGTGGTGGCTGGCAAGACTAGGAGAAGCTTTCGCTACACGCTCTCCCTCCTGCGCGCGTTGGACATGCAGTAGTTCAATCGGTGTGGGATGGCCAGAAGCGTACTATAGTACTCTTCCAGTGTAGTAGTATTCCATCATTGTTTGAGTTCCCGAAGAGGCGAAGAGCCAAGCGCAGCCCGGACGCTCGTGTGGCAGTTTCATGTGTATAGTAGTCTAGGATAGCGTGTACCATGCCTCTAAGCTTAAAATCGTTGGGGTCGGCTCCATGCTATGTGGCCGTCTCGAAGTTTTTTAAAAAATTGAAATAGTCTTCTGGCCCTACCCGAAAACTGGCGCGCGTACTACCCGGGAAAAGCCCCGCCCTCAACTTTTAACTACGCGAAAATAGTTCGAGCTTGTTCATTCTATATAAATACAGTACTTACTATATGTTTATTCACCCGTGGGGTTGTTCAATGAATGGAGGGGTGGGGAGCACAAGTGAACAATACTGTAGTACTACTAGTAGTAAGTAGGAGTTGTACAGTAGTCACCTTAAATAGAGAGTTTCTTTTCTTTAATGCCACGTACACAAATTGAAACACTTGTTGTTGAGAGAAAAAAGATAATCACTCCACTATATATGGACGCAGGGGCCTGAGCACTTGCTTTACTAGGATTGCTCTCTTCATTCTCTCATCCTCTCCAGATATAAACAAGATAGCGGTAGCGACATTTTCTCTCTGCTCACCGCTGGTCACAGATCCGACCAGATCCCTTCGGCCGGTGTGTGCAGAGGACTAAAAGGTGCATCGTTCACGTGGTCATCGCCACCGAGGGAGGAAACCCACAGCTGCCGGAGGGGCCCGATCCTTTGCCCGTGTCGTTCTCTCCGACACATGGCCGGCTCGGGAGGTCCTCCGACCCTTCTTCCTCCCTGTCGTATTGTCCGTAGATCCGACCTGCCGCCGCCGACATCCCGGCGACCTTCAGGTATAAGTTCTTCGAAAGCGGCCTTGCTCTACTGCCCCAGCTCCCCACGTGTTTGCATGTGCATCTTTTTCTACTCCCATCAGCTCTTCCAAAGCCACCTAAATTTTTAGTATTATTAGTGGTAAAGCTACTTCATGCATTCGAATCTAGGGCTTTGTTCAAACAACGAAGAAAGGGGGAAAAGTTGTAGCATGAATCTAGGACTTGATTCAAAGAGGAAATAATATGGCGAAAGTAGTAGAGACCGGATACCCAACCGGTCTCTTGGTTGAAAAGGGAAATAATGGGAATACGCAGTACAAACTAGATAAGGAACAAATCTATTATTGGTTGAAAAAAGGATAGAAAGTGGCGGCTGGTGGACAAGTCAATAGAGTATGTCCAGGATTAGATTTGCTGCCATCACATAGTAAAAGGTCTCCAGGATTAGATTTGCTGCCCTCACATAGTAAAAGGTCTCAGGATTAGATTTGCTGCCCTCACATAGTAAAAGGTCTCCAGGATTAGATTTGCTGCCCTCACATAGTAAAAGGTCTCCAGGATTAGATTTGTTGCCCTCACATAGTAAAAGGTCTCCAGGATTAGATTTGCTGCCCTCACATAGTACTATGGCACTCCTGCTGTTTTCCCCAGTATGATAAGTAAGTTGCTCCTTTACACTGCTGAGTGTCCTGGTGTCCTGTCGGGGGTTAGGTGCGACATGTGCCAACGGATGGCTTATCATGGTGGGGGCGAGTAGAACGTTGCCGGTGCCTGGAAAAGGGATGAGGCGAAGACATGCACGCCGGCGAATCTTACCCAGCTTCGGGGCTCTCCGGGGAGATAATACCCCTACTGCTGCTCTACGGGGTCTCCGCATGATCACTATGGCCAAGTGTTTACACGGTTGCTCCTTGAGCTGTTTCTGGTGGTAGAAGAGGGCAAGGCTAGCTCTCTCCTTCTATCTGGTATGGTCTAGAACTACTGGGATCCAACCCCTTGCATGGGTGCCCTGGGGGGTTTATATAGGCCTACCCCCCAGGGGTACAATGGTAACTCGACTGGGCGCGGGCCCTGCCGTCAGTGCCTCCGACCTCCGGCTTCTCCGCCGGCTGGTGGGGCCCGCCGACTGGTCTGGTATGGAGCCGACAGGCCGCGTCCGCCGCGGGCGGGTCTTGCCGGCCGCTGATTACTGTAGCCGTGCTTTTGATGATGCAGGCTTGGTCATGGAGCATGGGCCCCGGGGGAGGGCTCGGCCGACTCCCCTGGGCCGACTCCCGACGGGTCCGACTGGCGGTCCTCCCGCCGTCTCCTGAGGTCTCGCTGACTGGTGGGCCCCGCTGCCTCCAGGCCGTACAGACAAGCCGTCGTGGGCGCAGGACTTGGTACTGTGGTGCTGATGTCAGGGCCGGCCGGGCAACAGTGCCACGCCGCCCGGAGATCTTCCCGGGTATGGCGTGCTGTGGTCATGCCTGCCCTTCGTAAGGGGCGAGGAGTGGGCTTCACTGTAGCCACGCCCCTGCCCCGTCCCCTCCGATGAGGTCATGGTTTGTTGGAGTCATCGGCCGACTCCCCAAAGCCGGCTTCTCTGGAAGTCGTCCCTGGGACTCGGCCGTGAGCGGGCAGTCGGCCGCCCTGCCGTTGACTCCTCAGGAGGCGGCTCTTCGCCCCAGGGTCTTGAGGGGCGCAGCCTGCCTCAATGTCTTGAAAGGTTATGGGACTTGGGTTGGCCTACCCGTGGCCCATTACTCCGACATGTCCCCACGGTCCCATGCCCTTAAACCAACTCTGTAGCTGTTGTTGATTTACTATGTCTGGTAAACAAGCAATGCCACCATTAAAGTAATCCCATATTTGAGGAATCTCCTTATTGATCGTAATGCTTCTGGTAACATGAAGCATTGCCGATGTTTTAAAATTTCTACTATCCTTGTGTGATTGCCATGAACAAAATTAAGATGCTTCTTTTCATTTTGTATATGTTTCGTATATTCTTATTGACCAGCAACTGTTTACTTTCTATCTTTTTGTGCAGATAGGGATATCCATTTCACCTTGTTACTATTGTGACCTTTTGGTGAATTGCACAAAACACTTTTTTTTGGAATGAGTGTCTTGTGCAGTTCAACTAAAATGTCACATGGGCAACATCTCTCAATTTTGGTGGAGCTGCACAAAATGGTGATTGGAGTTTCCTAAATCTCCGTCAAGTTCTGCTGGTAATCTCGTGCAACATTTTATTAGCCTTTGCAAGATGGAGCCGCCACTGTCACCACAATGGCACTTTATTTTAGTGGAACTGCACAAAAGGATAAGAAAATTATAGTTGCACCTTACATGAGCCAGACAGCCAACCTTAATGTTCCTCAATTTTAGTGCAACTACAAAAGAAGAACCTGCCAGCTCACAAGAGCAAGTACTTCTTGCTAGCTGAATGATGAAATCTTTGCTTCATTTCAGGTGAACTACAGAAAAAGGCGCATGAATTGAATCATGGAACTCCAGGCAGACCTCATCCAAGTAGAGCTGGAGGTTGAGTTCAAGGAGGCCGCTATTAAAGCGAAATCATGCTCTCCTGTCTCCTTGTTTGTGCTATGCAAACATGCTGTGCAAACAGGAATACTCAACTACAGATGTTGTGACGGTCAAGAGCATTCACCAAGTTCTTCGATTGTATGACATGGCTAGCCAAGATGGATTGAATCCTGATATTCACTTTATCAAAAGGCTCTAATGGGTTGGTTCTGAATCTTGCAAGCTGGGAATCAATGAGATGTGTAGGCATCTTTGTTGTACTTATTATTTGGATCTTATTTGTTGGTTCTAAATCTTGCAAGCTGGGAGACATGACATGATGATGTAGAGGACAACAACCATAACAAACAGTTCAAACTTGGTAGTATTATCTTTGTGAAAGTGCGACAAATGTGCTGATCGTATGCGTCCTGAGAATAATAATTCTAATTGTTGTGCATGTTCATCCTGCGGCACTGATAGAATGAGCGAATGCATTGCTTGTTTTAAGTACAAATTTCTATTAAAGCTAATTAAATTTAAGTAAAGTGACCACTAACTCCTGTTATTACAGTACCAATATATACCCGCTCATGAACCGACGTGTGGCCGAGGGTGCATCTTCTGCCGGGCGTGCAGCGGACGAGGGAGGGGTAGTAACTATTGTCGCCTGTACACACTCAGCTTACTGTTGAATCCAGTTCCCCAAGAGCTGAAAAACGAACTGCTGCCGCCGCCTACACACTCGTTCACTCGAAGAGACTCCAATGGCGATTCGAGGGGTGAGCCAGCTGGATATGGACTTCAGCAAGGAGTTCACCTTTTAGTTCGCCGTTCAGTCCTATGGCTGCACCAAGTTGAATGTGATGTACACCAACGATATGGACTAGGTGAAGCTCTGCCTCGCCTCAGTCCTATGGCTGCACCAGGTTCTGGAGCATTCGCCCATCTCATCGGCAGCGCCGACTGCACCTTCGCTACTGTCGGATTTCGGGTTCCGGCAGACCCTTGAGGTCCGAACACTGGGGTGCGCACGGAGATTTTGCCTCCTACCTACCTGCACCCCTCTGCCGTGCTAGGATCAAAACAATCGAAAGAACAACACAAGAGACACAGGGTTTATACTGGTTCGGGCCACCATTGTGGTGTAATACCCTACTCCAGTGTGTGGTGTGTGGATTGCCTGTTGGGCTGATGATGATGAACAATACAAGGAAGAATAGCCTCGCGAGGGTCTGTTCTTGGCTGGGGCGATGAACTGCTGGGAGGAGTTCAGCCACCTTTCTCTCTCTCTCTCTGCTTCCAACCGGCCGACCCCTTGCCATGTGGGTGGCTGGTCCTATTTATAGAGGCCCTGGTCCTCTTCCCAAATATCGAGCGGGAAGGGAGCCAACAATGGCGGGCTAATTTGAAGGGGGACAGCAAGTATCAGCTATCCTGACAAAAGTAGTCTTCGTCTGCCCAAAGCTTGGTGATGACGCCGTCTTGGGCTCCACGGTGACCTCCGTCTCGTAGTCCTCCTAGTCTTGGTCTCGTTGCACCGAAATGGCAACCTTTGCCTGATGCCTCGGTACTCCGCGGCTGCGCTTGCCCCCTTTGCACCAAAGAGGAAAGGAGGACGCTGCGCGGGCTGGCACCCGCCTGGCGCCCTGAGTCGTCATGGCTTGCGTCATGGCACCTCGTGAGGTACCCTGCCTTGATATCTCCGCCCCCTCGTGAGCCAGCCTGACGAGGCCGTGCCTGAGGAGGCTCTGTGTCGTCGGCCCCGCGAGGCTTGGCCCCTCACGAGGGTCTTGAGTTTGTGTTGGTGAAGATGGGCCGTGTTGGGCCCCCCTTTGAGCCACGCCGCAGGCCGCAGGCAGGCAAGTCTGGGGATCCCCGTTCCCAGAACACCGACAGCTACGGTGGAGAGAAGGAAGAACGCAATGATTCGGCCATCTGGTGCAACAAGCTTGTCGACATCCAGAAGCAATACAAGATAATCAGCAACAGGAAGGAGAAGGGCTCCGTGGTTGACCTCGTTGAGACCATCATCGACCCCTGATACACCAACATGAAAGAAGACGACCTGAACACGTGGGAGGTACCTCTGAATCTAGCCTACATAACCTATGCGGCCAAGGACGCATACACATGCTACGACATGTACAAGCAGATCTTGGACATGAGGGCGTGTTTGCTTTCCGTAACCGACGAGTACACGAACAGCCGCTGTGTCATGATCAAGCGTGCCAGGAAGGTCTAGATGTTGTACTTTATCTGTTTATAAGCACCTTTATCATCTGAGTGTTTCATGTATTAGCATATGTGTCGTAATTATCTGTTTTGTCTGAAAATTTCGGAACCAATTAACCTGATTGCTTTTTTAGTGGCTATTTGCTTGTGTATGTAAACTCGTTCGCTTGTCCGTAAAAAAAACTAGTTCACTCGGCTGCCGTGCTTTGAATCTCCTTCCTCCCAACATATTCCCCTCCTCAGGTGGACCCAGCAGGTCTCTGAATTTTTTCCCACTTTCTTTTTCGATGTAAACTGAGTTTTCTCCCAGTACTTTCCCCTAGAACCAACTCAACTGTCCCACGTCTAGCCTAAAAAATAATAATACCCCATGTACTATTAACTCATCAAATTAAAATGATATTTTATTTCCTAAGTTGAAAGTTCTTACAAAATAATAATAATAATTGTTTATATATAACTTGGCAAGTTAACTCCTAGTGATTGCGTACATAAGCTTGAAAGATTTTACTGACGTGCAATCATGTGTTTATGTTTCTATAACATTTCTCCATCTAGCCCAACATGACATTTTCACCCAGCCCAGCAAGTCCACGGATTTCGAGAAAAATGCAAATGGGATTTAAACAGGCTGCATAGATGCTACATCATTGTTTCACCCAGCCCACCAAATGGACTAAAAACAAATGGACTAACAGCTGGGTCCATGGCCACAGCCCAGTTTTTTTGTGATTTGCCAATTAAGTCGCTTTGTCAGGCCTATTGGGCTGCAAATCTTTCAAGACGAGGAGAGCTTCATTCGGGTGGCCGAGAAAATGGCCTATCAGTAATGAGAAATGGGATGTACATTTTTAAAACACATCAAACCGGCAATTAGTTTCAAATATCTTTTTTTCATTTCGAGATTTTAAATTACATTAATTTTTATGCGTGGAGAATTTGTTGGATTTTATATTGATATACATTTATTTTTAAAATCAGTTTGAATGTGAGTCGAAATTTCGGGATTAAAAACAGTTAGGACCACACCGAAATATGCAAAAATTTGTATAATTTTTTAACCATGGCCACAATATGGGCTGTAATGCTAACAAAAAGAATATGGGCTCCAAAAAAACCTTAATAATTAGCAAATGGGCTATAAATTATTAGAAATAATGGCAGATGGGCTGTATGTTGTTTTCCACAGATTTGAGGCTTTCCAAAAAAAAGGTTGACGCACAAGCAGTGGCTGTTGGATGACCATCCAACGGCCGTCGTGCTTCTTCAATCTCTGCTCTTCCTGCTCCAGCCGCTCAAACAAGCGCCGATGGGAATGCCTGCTCCATCCTCCCCGCGGCCGGCTGTGCTGCCGCGCAGGCCTCACCGCCCCACCGTACTCCCATCGCTGGCCTAGCCATCCCTCTACTCACCCACACCTACCGTTATTCTCCGACGATGGCAGACGAACCAGTAAACCCTCATACAGTCGTACTCCCCTCCGCGGGGGAAACAACTGCCGAGTCTTCCCTGCCTCCGTGTCATTCCCTTCCTAGGCCTTGCCGTAGTCCACCGCCATGGTGCTCTCGGCGTGGCTTGGTCAACGTGGTCAACGACCGACATGCATCTGAAAAGGACGGTACGTGGAGAGGCCAACAGCTGGGTCCACGGCCGCATGCAAGGAAATGCCTCCTTATTACGCGCAAAATAATGATTCCTCCACCTGACATCAGGGACCCACCGAAAGGGCCTCTGTATTTCATGAAAAAAACGTTACCGCCGCTGACAGCTCGGACCCACCAGCTATATCTTCGCACGCAAGGAAGTGCCTCCTTATTACGCACAAAAAAATGAATACTCCCCCTGTTAGCTGGGACCCAGTATAGTGGCAGGCTGACTTGTGGGCCTACTAAGTTGACGGGGACGGAGGGCTTTGTCAACTTAGTCAATATGCACGATTCTAGCTCCAGTGACCGTACGATGTCCATCCAATGGCCATAGTGCTTCTTCAACCTCTGGTCTTCTTGCTCCAGCCGCCCAAACCAGCGCCGGTCGTGCCTCGTGCTCCTGCCTCCCGTGGCCGGCTGCGATGCGGCGGAGGCCTCACCACCCCCTACTACTCCCACCGCTGGCCAGGCCATCCCTCTACTCACCCACACCCCCTGTTATTCTGCGGCGACGGCATCCTCACACCGCAGCGAACCAGTGAACCCTCGTACTCCTCTATGCGTGGGCATCCACTACCGCGTCTTCCCCGACTCCGTGTCGTCCCCTTCCTAGGCCTTGCCGTCGTCCACCGCCCTGGTGCTCTCGGCGCGACGTGGTCAACATGGTCAAGGAACGGCTTCCATTGGATGTGGACTGTACGTGGAGAGGCTGACAGCTGGGTCCACGGCCGCAAGAAGGAAGTGCCTCCTTATTATGTACAAAATAATTATTCCTCCACCTGACAATGGGGACCCACCGGACGGGCCACCATATTTCGTGAAAAAAACATTTGCCCCTGACTGCTGGGACCCACCAGCTACATCTTCGCACGCAAGGAAGTGCGTCCAGGCAAAAAAAATGATTCGCCCCCTGACTGCTGGGACCCACCAGCTACATCTTCGTAGGCAAGGAAGTGCCTGGCAGTCGGGACCCACCTGGTCGAAGCATACGTAGCGTTGTCATTCTAGTCGCGAACGTGTACGTACATATATACTGGTGGATGTAGAGGCGCGCATGTGTTGTAGTAGAGGCGCGTACGTGTCGTAGTAGAGGCGCGCACGTAGCATGTACACGTACGTACAGCGGCCAGGGTGCAAGCAAGAAACTACGGCCACGTATGTGTACATACAGGCGGGGTCTCGAACGCCTACTCGCGCATACGTACGGCCAGGGCTCGTGTACATGGCTGGGTCGGAACGGAGAAACAACGTCGTCGTCGTGTTCATGGGGAGGCAACGGAATGCGTTGTGTTCATGGGGAGGCAATGGAATGCGTCGTGTTCATCGGGAGGCAACAGAACGCGTGGGAGCCAACCGGCTGGGTCGGAACAGAATGCATGGTCGTGGTCGTGTTCATCGGGAAGGCTTGGACGGAACAGGCGATGGAAACGAGGCCTGAACGGGGTCATGTTGATCGGGAGGGGTCTGGCATACCGCAAAACGGAGGAAACGGACCTCCTACGGTCGAAACAGGGGTCCTCTTGATCGGGAGGGGTGTGGCGTACCGCAAAACGGATGAAACGGACCTCCTATGATCGAAACAGGGGTCCTGTTGATCGGGACGGGTGTGCCATATCACAAAACAGACGAAACGGACCTCCTACGGTTGAAATGGGGGTCCTGTTCATCGGGAGGGGTGTGGCGTACCGCAAAACGGGACTCCACGGGATACTGTTCATCTCCACCGTCGACCTCCTCCAGCCTCCACGGGCTACCGTCGACCTCCTCCAGCCTCCACGGGCTCCTGTTCATCCAGCCTCCACCGCGCGCTACTCCAACGGCTACTGTTCAACCACCCCTCCACGGGCACCCCTCCACCGTCTACTGTTCATCCAGCCCTCCACACCACGGGGTCCTGTTCAACCACCCCTCCACGGGCACCCCTCCACCGTCTACTGTTCATCCAGCCCTCCACCATCCCTCCACGGGGTCCTGTTCATCCAGAGGCAACGCCACCGCTCACTGTCCATCCAACCCCCCCTGCAACGCTCACTGTTCATCATATCGATCGGCTTTAGTTAGCAGCAGTAGCGAAGGAATCGCTCGATCGGGTTCAATTAACAGCCATCAATCAATCGCTCGGGTTCAGTAACGCGTAGCCTGTAGTGCAATCGCTCGGGTTCAGTTAGAGCCCAACGCCTCGCTCGGGTTCAGTTCGAGCCAATGCCTCGCACACACGCGCGTACGTGTACGAGAGAAACACGCATCGCTCGGCCCCCGACCTCCCACCGTAACCGGGAACTCCCCGAAATTTTCCTCCCCCTCGCTTCTACCATGGTTTTTTCCATCATGGACGGCCCAAAGAATGTCATGCAGCTGCGTCTCCGGCCCACCCAGGACAAAAAGCCCATTTTCTGTCATGATTTTTTGTCATAGAAGTAGGAGCCCACGACATCTATGATGATACCGGGTTTTGTCACAATTATCGTCATAGAAGTGTCATATGTATGATAAAAAAATTCGTTCGGCCCAAAATGTCACGGATGTGTCTTTTTTTTGTAGTGAACCCACGGCACGACGTCCCCCGACGTGCGCCTCACCCCTCTCGGTCGCACGGCCCCTCTGCCTTTGTGTGCATGACATGTGGGCCAACTGAAATGCGGCGAGCATCAAGTTTCTACCACAGCCACACCCGAGTGGACGCGGTTTGCCTGCTCTACACCTGTGCTCTGATCCGTACTCCCGCACCATCGAATTTTCATCCAGCGGCTGTGACACATTTCGTCTCGGGCATCAATCCTCAGGTAGAGTACTACTTCTGTAATACAGGTAGTACCCGCTGGTGTGGCCATCCATGGCCATGCCACCACCGGCCGGTTCATCTCGAACGAGTGAGTCGCGAACCACGCCACCACCATGAGAATGACAGGTAGGCCAGCCACATTTAAGGTCCGCATGTCATTGACTCATACGGTATGCACTAAGCCACTAAAGCTCGCTCCCGTGGGCCCCGAAAGGGAAATGTAACTCCTACGGCAGGCCTTGTGGTGCTCCCACAGTACTAGCTCGTGCCAAACCCGGATGAGATTTGGTAACCAACTAGTAAGGTACACGTGCATTGCACCCAAATCTCTACTATCTCTCTCTCTCTCTATAAATATATATATATACTCTTATACTACTCTTATAAAAAATAGAGTTGGTGATGATGGTGTGCCTGCCATCCTACAATATAGGCCATCCAATTTATATCTGACAGATAGGATGGAAACTATGGCAATTTTGCAAAAAGATACCCACACCCCTCTCCATATTTGCAAATAAGGCCTTCTCTTGTTCATCCTTTTCTCCCACAACATAAAATACCCATACAAATGCATCTTGATTTTCCGTGCAACACATGGGCATCTTGCTAGTTATGAATAAATACGTAACACTCTATCAACGAGCCCCATCAAACACCAAATTTCTTGGCTTCCGTGCTACAGCTAGATCTTCCCCTCGTTTCTATTTTCCAACCCGGCAACGGGTGGGGTGCGGTTTGCCAATAGTCGGTTTGCTCAACGGCGGTCCCACATGAAAGTGAAAATGCCAGGCAACACGCCTTCCCTAGCTATGTGGCATGTCGGACGGGCCGTGGAGTACTCCCGATTCCTGGGTGTATGGGGTGTGACGCGAACGTGGCAGTCCTTTTCCTTTTACTGGCAATGTGCTCGTGCATTGCGACGGGTCCTAAGTAGTAGCTAGGTTGGCGCATCGTCGGTTTGGTCACATGTCGTCTGACATGTTCTAGTGTTTCTAGCAAGATGCCCGTGCATCGCAGTAAGTTGATGGAAAAGGTATGCACAACTTATAAATTGTAGGATGGAGTAGTAGTTATAGTGATGCATAAAATTAAGCAAAGGGATCACACATGTCGGTATTGACTGGAATGAGAATGTAATAGCACAATAAAAATTAAGGCCACCATGATGCGATCGCAGTGGTGGTTACAGGAGGCAAGAAGAAAGATGCATCCATCAACGTACGACCTCCTCCTCCTCAACTTAGTGCGCCGGGCCACTGACCGGCGGCTAAGGAGCGGCGGCTTTTGTGGCGAGGTCAAGGTGCTTCTCAGCAAAGGCATCCAAGGCTTCTAGCCGGTTGAGGAAGGCCAATGTCGTAGCATCCTCAATGGCCTTGTAGATACCCATGTACACGATTTTCTCATACATGTGGATGTGTAGGTCGACGAATTCTTACAGGGTGAGGCGCCTCGCGGCGAGCGCGACCTCCAGGTGGACATTCTTCGTGGCGTCGGCAGGCAGTCGCAGGGCCACCAGTGCTTGAAAGAGGTTTCGGCCATGGAGGCCGATTAGGGTGGCAGACAATGAGGAGCCCAGGCGCATGGGCTGGAGGAGTACGGCGATGTCGTCCCCGAGCTTCTTGAGGATGGTGAACTTGTTGGTGGTGGCAATGATCATCTAGTCCAACTGAGAGTCGTAGTTGGCGTCGACGGTGGCCATCCACCAGCCGGTCGCGAACACCATCTGGGGACAATCCTCAGCGCCATGCCGCAGGCCGGCGTCATGGACCATCTGGCACAACCACTTCCCGCTCACGCGCATCGCAGCCATGGGTTTGGACTAAGCACTTTTGCGCTTAGTGTAGGTGCTTAGGCAAATGCTTAGGTGCGTACCATGTGGTAGATGCATTGGAATGGAGAGGCGCCTTTATATGAGTACAAACTGCGTTGAATTCACATCGTGCAGCCTCTTTTGCCGGTCCTCCTCCCATTACTTCCCTCATGCATGCACGATGCTAATTGAAGGAGGATGCATCATTGGCCGTTCAACATTTCGGGAACCGATAACCCTCCCTCGTCTGCATTAAAGCCATATCAGGAACTGTGCCGCCCGCTGTCAAATCGAATAGTACTGTGCCGCCCGGCTGAACACGCCTCCTCGCCTCCATCAAACCCCTCCGTTAAACCCGCATGCAAACCGAGAAACCTACTCCGGCCACACGTCCGTTCATGAGCGGGCCGGAATTAAACGCAATAACGGCCGAGCTCCTCCCATCTGCCCTCAGTTTAAACGAGGCCAGGCGCCGGCCAAGCTCCTACCGTCCGCCCTCTATTTAAACGAGGTCAGATAGACAGCGGGCAAGAATCGCACCCCTCCGCCGCTCCCCCTTCTCCTCCTTCACCATTTTCTCAACTCTTCCGATGGCTTCCGAGGAGCCATTCTCCAGCATATTACCCGGCTGGGTGGCCCGCCGATCCATCCGGATACGAGCGAGGTCGCTCGGTGCTTCATCAACCTCGCTTGGCCTGATGGAGCCAGTTGTCGCCCCAATCCGACGCGTGTTTCAGCAACTTGCCGCTCCAGTTCAGCTCGATGAGGAGTGGCGAGTTGCTCCACGCTGGTATCGCGGCAAGCACCCCGGTACGGGCGTCGTGGCTGCCGTGTCGTACCGCGCCACCAATATCTACGGTGGTTGTGCCTCCCGTGTCTGTGGGCGCGCCTCCTGTGCGTGCAGCAACGCCATGCAGGCAGAGATAGAAGCCGGGTGCATGGAGAGTGACAAGTCGGTGGCCAGCTTCTCCGTGTCTGCCGCCATCATCGAGGAGAAGTAGAACACGGGAGGCCGCCGCCACTTGGGTCCCATGAAGGCTACTGCCGAGGCGATGACTGTGCATTCAGGTGGTTTCTTTGCGGCTTCGTATCTTCCGAGGACCTTCGTCGACCCCGCAAGTGTTTGCCGGACATGAGGAAGACAAAGGGATCCGCGGGCGGCCATTTAGATTAGGTACTCCCTCTTTGACTGGCGGGAAATATTTGTTCTAAGAATAGATAAATTGGATGTATCGATAACTAAAATAAGTCTAGATACATCCATTTTTAGGAAAAGTATTTCCGGACGGAGGGACTATTATTTATACCAAGAGAGCCGGATTAGCACTACCTAGTTCATGTAAATGTAATGAAATCCATCATGTTTATATGAAGATCCGGCTTTTTATACGAAATCTTGCATGCTTATATGAAAACAGTCTGTGTTTGCACGAATTTCATCTAGGTGGTTAGAGTTGTGAAAATGTATGCCGCTGGCGTTTGATGTCGTCCTCCAGAAGGAAGCGGGAGGAAATTTGCCGGCTGACGTTGGAGATGCTCTTAAGCTGGAAAGAATAGAGTCACATCCAATCCATTTGAGTTAATTGCGTGTATGATTATCCCTCTATAAAAAGTTAATTGCATGTACAGTGTACACGTGACTTGCAGGGTGGCTACAACTTCGTACAGAAAGTTAAAAAGAAACAAGTCTCTTATGCTGGAAATAATAGAGTCACATCCAATTCATTTGAGTTAATTGCGTGTATGATTCTCCCTCTATAAAAAGTTAATTGCATGTATAGTGTACACGTGACTTGCAGGGTGGCTACAGCTTCGTACAGAAAGTTAAAAAGATAAAGTCCATCCTAAATCTTGTATTCTAAGTACTCAGTGGGTTCCTCTGTCAGTACAGTAGCGAAAGGAGTATATATATTAAATAAGTAATATATATATAATATAAAAAATCTAAAGTTAAAGACAAAATTCAAACTCAGGTCATCACGTTGCGAGCATCCGGTGCTAACCAGTCCGGCACATTTTTGTTGTAGACCATGCTGGAGATATATGTCCATGTGTACTCTTATACTCCATCCATTCCTAAATATTTGTGTTTTTCAGATTTCAAATGGACTACCACATACGGATGTCTATGTATACATATTTTAGAGTGTAGATTCACTCATTTTGCTCTGTACATAGTCACTGGTTGAAATCTCTAAAAAGACAAATATTTAGGAACAGAGGGAGTAGAAAACAGATTTGGTGATGATAGTGTGCCTGCCATCCTGTAATATTGGTCGTCGGATTTATATCTAACGAATAGGAAGGAAACTATGGCAATTTTGCAAAAAGATACACACACCCCTCTCCACATTTGCAAATAAGGCCTTCCCTCGTTCATCCTTTTATCTACTCTTACTAGCAATGTGCCCGTGCGTTGCAACAGATCCAAAATATAATAATACATGTTCACAAACTTGAAAGAAAAACACTCTACTTTGGTGTATATATCACTAAAAATATACTCGTATTAGGTTTCACTCAAAATATATTCCTTGTGGCTGTTTTGATGAGGTGGGGGAGGGATGTGGTTGGTTTCAATATACTAAGGGGTTTCTGCAAATTGGAGCAGGGAAGTGGGGTCTTGATGCAAAAAGCCACGACTTACATCATAGTCGTTAGATGCAAATCTGATGGTCAGAAATGACGGATGGTAGACACACCATCATCACCAACTAAGTCTTTTATAGGAGTAGAGATAAAAAACAGAGTTGGTGATGATGGTGTGCCTGCCATCCTGCAATATAGGCCGTCCAATTTATATTTGACGGATAGGAAGGAAACTATGGCAATTTTGCAAAAAGATACCCACTCCCCTCTCCACATTTGCAAATAAGGCCTTCCCTCATTCATCCTTTTCTCTCACAAGATAAACTACTCATATAAATGCATCTTGATGTTCCGTGCAATGCATGGGCATCTTGCTAGCCTCTCACAAGATAAACTACTCATGCAAATGCATCTTGATGTTCCGTGCAACGCACGAGCATCTAGCTAGTTTCTTTTAAAATAGTTACTGTGATAATTGGGTTGAAGTGATATATTTTATGTCTTCCCTGAATGATTTCAGATTCACTAGTAGTAACAAAGAAAAGGTTGTCTTGTTAATTAACAGAAAACAGGGTGAAAACTATCACATGAGGCCGTTAAAAACAAAGCACATTGGGTACAACGTCATCGTCACTACAGCTGTGCGTGCGTGGGAAGTCTACATATCAAGGGCGTTACGGAGAAAAAGACATATCGAGTGTGTCTGAGCGAGGCATAGAGACACAATGTTTGAGAGAGAAACCAATTGACAAATTAAGATCAGATCGAGTTGTCACCCTTCTGCTGTCATTGTTGGGGTTGGGGTGGGGAGGGAGAGGGGAAGGGAGAGAAAGACGTATCGAGAGTGTGCGTGGTATGCACAGAGGCACAACTAGCGAGTGTGTGTGTGTCTATGTGTGTTTGAAAGAGGAGTAGATAGATTACTATCAAGATCGAGGTGCCACCCTACTCCTTCGGTGTCGGGTAGTGTGTGTGTGTGTGTTTGAGAGAGAAGCCAGTCGATGGATTAGCATCAAGATCGAGGTGTCACCCTACTCATTTGGTGTCGGGAAGTGTGTGTGTGGGTGGGCGGCGTGGGGGGGGCAGTGACACTTACATATCTCTACTCTTATAAAAAAAACAGAGTTGGTGATGATGGTGTTCCTGCCATCCTGCAATATAGGCCATCCGATTTATATCTGACGGATAGGAAGGAAACTATGGCAATTTTGCAAAAATATACCCACACCCCTCTCCACATTTGCAAATAAGGCATTCCCTCGTTCATCCTTTTCTCCCACAAGATAAACTACTCATACAAATGCATCTTGATGTTCTGTGCAATGCTTGGCATCTTGCTAGTAGGGAGAAGGAGTTTGTGTGACACATATCTATATTAAGGGATAGGTAGATAGGATGTGTGCGAGTGCCAGAAAAAATGAAGCGATAAACAATGTCTACGCGCGCGCGCGTGTGTGTGTGAGAGAGAGAGAGAGAGAAATGTCAAAACAAAAGGTGCTCAGCTGGAATCCCATTGTATGTATTCATATGGTTCCAGAACTCGAGTTAACCTTAGGCATATGTGTGAGAGACATAATTATCCTTTGAGACATTAGTGGCTGTGGGTGGGCGGAATTAAAGGGGTGGGCTTGTTCGATAGAGAGAGCGTGTGTGTTTCTGTGTGAGAGACTTGTAGGACAGGGTAGAAAGATGAATTATAACATTGACGGAGGGAGAGAAATACACAAAGTGCGCGTGTGTGATTCCGATGCCCACGGGGAAATGAGATATGTATGCGTGTGAGAGAGATTATACAATTCATTCACGTATCACTATCTAGCGATCGTGGACATGCATCGCTTGAACATAAATCAATATCTACTTCGTATCGTGGCCAAAGGTACAATATCGATTCAATGCTATAAAGATTGGACACTCACATATCACATTTTTTCTATCTAAATAAAAATTTTCAATTGTGCATGCCAAATTTACAGTGATGTTTCTTCAAACAACCAATGTAACTATCATGTACATGTGAAAGTGCAACTATCCCTGGGTGGTTTTGGTAATTCCTAACAACATATAGCTCATTGAGCTAATGCTATTTTAAGATAAATATTTTAGGAAAGCTCAATGATTGGCATGGCATGGATTAGAAAGTGGACCCCTCAAAGTGCTAAGGACAAAAGATTGGCTCAAGCTCAAAGCACAAGATTCTACATTTTACTTTTAGTGATCCAAGATCACATTGAGTCCATAGGAAAAGCCAATACTATTAAAAGGGGGTGAGGTGTTGCTTAATGAGTTACTTGCTTAAAATGCTTAGTGATATGCTCCAAAAACCCTCAACTACTTTCTCATATCCACATATGTCCCAAACCAAAAGTCAAACTCGGCCCCATCGAAATCTTCTATCCGACGCCATCGAGTTCACTTGACATAGACACTGCCACAAACCCTAGTCACTTTGGTTTCACCGATAGGGATCTCGGTCTCACCAAGATGGGATTGCAACCTCTCTATTTCCCTTCGTAACGTTTCAGTCCAACCGAGATGAGCGATTGGTCCCACCGAGATTGCAATGCAAACTCTTTGTTTCCCCTTCGTAACGTTTCGGCCTAACCAAGATGAGCAAATCGGTCCCACCGAGTTTGCCTGACCAACTCTCTATTTGTCTATTACCAAAATCGGTCCCACCGAGTTTGTGTAATCGGTCTCACCAAGATTATGTTATGCCCTAACCCTAATGGAATCGGTCCCACTGAGTTGACATGTCGGTCCCACCAAAAATCCTAACATTCACATTTTGAACTAAATCGGTCTGACCGAGTTTTATAATTCGGTCCCACCGAGTTTGGCGATTTGTGTGTAACAGTTAGATTTTGTGTGGAGGCTATATATACCCCTCCACCCATTCTTCATTTGTGGAGAGAGCCATCAGAACATGCCTACACTTCCAACATACATTTTCTGAGAGAGAACCACCTACACTTGTGTTGAGGTCAAGATATTCCATTCCAACCACATAAATCTTGATCTCTAGCCTTCCCAAAGTTGCTTTCCACTCAAATCATCTTTCTACCAAATCCAATCCTATGAGAGAGAGTTGAGTGTTGGGGAGACTATCATTTGAAGCACAAGGGCAAGGAGTTCATCATCAACACACCATCTATTACCTTTTGAAGAGTGGTGTCTCCTAGATTGGCTAGGTGTCACTTGGGAGCCTCCGTCAAGATTGTGGAGTTGAACCAAGGAGTTTGTACGGGCAAGGAGATCGCCTACTTCATGAAGATCTACCCTAGAGAGGCAAGTCCTTCATGGGCGATGGCCATGGTGGGATAGACAAGATTGCTTCTTCGTGGACTCTTCATGGGTGGAGCCCTCTGTGGACTCGCGCAACTGTTACCCTTCGTGGGTTGAAGTCTCTATCAACGTGGATGTATGATAGCACCACCTATCGGAACCACGGCAAAAATCTCCGTTTCTACATTGCGTTTGCTCCCTCCAAACTCCTCCCTTTACCTTCATATGCAATTGTTTTACATTCCGCTGCTATACTCTTAGAATTGCATGTGTAGGTTGATTACTTGAATTGTGCTAGGTTGCTAAAATCTGCCAAGACTTAAAATTGGGAAAAGGCTAGATTTTTATTTGGTCAAGTAGTCTAATCACCCCCCTCTAGACATACTTTCGATCCTACAAGTGGTATCAGAGCTTTGGTCTCCATTTGCTTTGATTTCCATAGCTTTTGGTGATCATAGCCTTGGTTTCACAACCTAGGAGAGTATGCGTCTAGTGAGGGAACTTACCTCCGTAGAGGTCCTTTCTTTGATGGTACTAATTTTGCTAGTTGGAAGCATAAGATGAAAATGCATATTCTTGGACATAACCCCGCCGTTTGGGCTATTATGTGTATTGGCTTGCAAGGTGAATTCTTTGATGGGAGAGAACGGAACCGTGAAGCTACCGCGGAAGAGTTGAAGATGCTGCAATACAATGCTCAAGCTTGTGATTTTCACTTCAACGGATTGTGCCCCGAAGAATTCAACAAAATCAGCCGTCTTGAGAATGCAAAGGAAATTTGGGATACTTTGATTGATATGCACGAAGGTATCGACTCCGTCAAGGAATCCAAATTGGATATGCTTCAAAGTCAACTTGACAAGTTCAAAATGAAGGATGGTGAAGGTGTCGCTAAAATGTACTCTAGGATTGCTCTCGTCACAAATGAGATTGCCAGCTTAGGAAGTGAAGAGATGACCGATAGATTCATCATCAAGAAGATCCTAAGAGCCTTGGATGGAAAATATGATACTGTGTGCACATTGATCCAAATGATGCCCAATTACAAAGATCTCAAGCCAACGGAAGTCATTGGAAGAATTGTTGCTCGTGAGATGTCACTCAAGGATAAGGAAGAGCTTCACAACAAGTCAAGTGGTTCTTACATAGCCTCATGTGATGCTCCCGCATCATCAAGTGAGAAACAAACCTTCAACGAAGAATTGAGCCTAATGGTGAAGAACTTCAACAAGTTTTACAAGAGTAGAAGCAAGGAAAGAAGTTCCAAGTCAAGGTCCTGCAATGACAAAAGAACTTCTAGTCGTGAGCGCAGTTGCTACAATTGTGGAAGACCCGGACACTATTTCAATGAGTGTATGACTCCCTACAAGAGAAGAGAAGATTCTCCCAAAATAAGAAGTAGAAGAGAAGAATCACCACCAAGAGAGAGAAGGAGTAGAGATGACCATTATGGACGAAGAACATCACGGAGAAGCAAGGATTCGAAAAGGAAGGACAAGTCATCAAAGAGCTACACAAAAAGAAGACATCAAGCTCATGTTTGTGAATGGGTATCCGGCTCCGACTCCGACAATCACTCCGAAAGAAGTTATCACTCCGACTCCAAATATACTCAAGATGAAGGTGTTGCCGATCTAGCACTTGTGTCAACCAACTCCTACGACATATTTGACTCACCAAAAGAAGGAATTGGAAGATGCTTCATGGCTAAAGGTCCAAAGGTAACACACCCCGAGTATGTTGATTTTAATTGTGATGAAGATGATTTGCTAGGAGATGATGATTTACTTGCTGACAACTCTAGTTATGAAAACTATGATGAACTTGCTATTAATCATGATAATCAATATAAAATGAATGACGATGATAAGAAGGAGATTGGGCGTCTAACTAAAGAACTAAACACTCTTAAGTTAGCTCATGAAACTACCTTGGAAGATCATCGAGAACTTTTAAACACTCATGAGAAGCTACGCTTTGAAAAGCTCAACCTTGAGCAACAGCATGAGTTCTTAAAAGCAATCAATGATGATCTTCGCAAGAAAAGTTCTTCTTACATTGCCAAGCGTTTACTCTTGTCTACTTACATGCCACAAGTTAAATCTAGCAACAAGAACAAGAAAGATTCTTCCTCTAGTAGTAACAACAATCATGCTAAATCCAATGTTGTTGCTTCTAGTAGTTCTCTTGATTCCACTAATGATTCTCTTAGCCAAGTTAGACTTGAGCAAGAAAATAGCTTATTGAAGGGAATTATAGAGAAAGGTGTTTACAAGAGTGTAAGGGCATATTTATCCCTAAGATGTTTTGGTGATTGATGACAATGCTCTTGCGGACTAATCGTGTGCCTTGAGTTTCCCACACGTTTCATCGCTAGGCACAAGACGTTTTGGTGCCCCTCGAAGATTGTTGAAGACGGCGTCTTTTCTATGTTTCTTTTTGCTGGATTTGAGTCATAGGAAAGCCGTACTATCAAGAGGGGGTCCGCGTCAGAAAGGTTTGGGTGGAATCATCACGTACACGTTTTCTTCCTTGTCCCCTCCTTTCCCCTGCACTTTGGAGCATCCTCCGTTGATCCTCTTTTCCTTGTCCTGGCTGCTGTTGGTGGACTTGCGGTAGTAGTGCTCCTCGTCGAGCGGTAGTACCGCAGGCACCCGCGGTAGTACCGCACCTCGGCGCGGTAGTATCGCAGGTGCCCACGGTAGTACCGCTCCTCTGGAGCCGCAGTAATGTGGGCCCCCAGGTCAAGTACCGCTCCTTCGCCGTAGTAGGGGCGGATGTAATTTTTTACATCCGCGCCACTGCGGTAGTACCGCATCCCTTGCGCGGTAGTACCGTGCGCGGCCTAGCTCAGTTGCCTAGCGGTAGTACCGCTCCTCTGCGGTAGTACTGTGTCAGATTTTTGCTTCTTCTGTTTACCAGCGGAAGTAGGCACGGATGTTTCTTTATCCGCGCTTTTCCCAGGCTAGGAGTTTCCTGCCTTGCGGTAGTACCGCAAGGGGGAGCAGTAGTACCGCGCCCGCGGCAGTACCGCCCTCAGCCCTTGTAGTACCGCGGGTCCGCATGGTAGTACCGCGTGGCCTTGCGGTAGTACCGCTTGTCAGCAAGCGGAAGTACCACGTGGCCCAGCGGTAGTACCACTGGTCTTGGGCGGTAGTACTGCTGGTCGCGGGCTGGTAGGTGGATAATGGTTGGATTTTTGTCCTAAGCTATAAAATGGGTGTCTTCTTCCTCTAGTTGACTACCTCTTCTAACCTTAAGCTCCATTGTTGCTCCAAACTCCATTTTCGCCCGATCTCACTCCCTAGCCAATCAAACTTGTTGATTTTCTCGGGTGTGGTTGAGAAGGCCCCGATCTACACTTCTGTCAGATTTCGGGTTCCGGCAGACCCTTGAGGTTCGAACACTGGGGTGCGCGCGGAGATCTCTCCCCTACTGATCTACGTCCAATCCCCTCGCGTGATCTAAGCTGGAAACAACGAACAACACAAGGGACACGAGGTTTATACTGGTTCGGGCCATCGTTGTGGTGTAATACCCTACTCCAGTGTGTGGTGTGGTGGATTGCCTCGGGGGCTGATGATGAATAGTACAAGGGAAGAACAGCCTCGCGAGAGGTGTTCTTGAGCTGGTGCGATGAACTTCTTGGGTGAGTTCAGTCGCCGCTCTCTCTCTCTCTGCTAGGGCTCTATCAGATCTCTAGATGTCTAGGTGTGTCGATCTCCCTCCGTCTCGATGTCTCCGCTCTTGGGTGTCTCCCTTCCTCTGTGGTGGCTAGCTCTATTTATAGAGGCCCTGGGCCTCTCTCCAAATAATGAGCGGGAAGGGCGCCAACAATTGGCCATTTTGAAGGGGAACATCTAGTACAAGTTATCCTGACGAAAGGTGGTCTTCGGTTGCCAAAAGTATTGGTGATGATGCCGTCTTGGTCTCCACGGTGACCTCCGTCCTGCCGCTCTGCTGGTCTTGGTCTTGTTGCAATGGAATGGCAACCTTTGCCCGATGCCTTGGCATGTGCTTTCCCTCTTTGCACCAAACGGGAAACAAGGACACTATGCAGGCCGGCGCCCGCCTGGCGCTCGCCTGGCCTCGATCGTCATGGCTTGCGTCATGGGCTCCTCGCGAGGTACCCCTGCCTTGATCTCTCCACCTCTGTTGGCATTCTGGGAACAGGGGTCCCCAGACTTGCCTGCCTGTGGCCTGCGGCGTGGCTCAGGCAGGGGCCCAGCGCGGCCCATCTTCATCAGCCCAAGCTCAAGACCCTCACGAGGGGCCAAGCCTCGCGGGGCGGACGACAGGAAGCTTCCTCAGAGGCAGCCTCATCAGGCAGGCTCGTGAGGAGGCAGAGAGATCAATGCAGGGGTACCTCGCGAGGATCCCTTGACGCAAGCCATGACGATCGAGACCAGGCGGGCGCCAGCCTGTGCAGAGTCCTTGTTTCCCCTTTGGTGCAAAGGGAGCAAGCATAGGCCAAGTTATCAGGCAAAGGTTGCCATTCCGGTGCAACGAGACCAAGACCAGCCGGACGGCCAGACGGAGGTCACCGTGGAGCCCAAGATGGCGTCATCACCAGTGCTTTTGGCAGCCGAAGACCACCTTTGGTCAGGATAACTTGTACCATATGTTCCCCTTTAACATGGCCAAGTGTTGGCGCCCTTCCCGCTCATTATTTGGGGAGAGGCCCAGGGCCTCTATAAATAGAGCTAGTCTCCACAAAGGAGAGAAAAAAGGGAGAGGAGAGAACCCAGTAGAGACTAAGTAGAACACACCGCACCAGCTCAAGAACACCCCTCGCGAGGCTGTTCTTCCCTTGTACTGTTCATCATCACCCCCAGTGGCAATCCACCACACCACACACTGGAGTAGGGTATTACACCACAACGGTGCCCGAACTAGTATAAACCCCGTGTCTCTTGTGTTGTTCATTATTTTCATCTTAGTTCACATGAGAGGATTAGACGCAGATCAGTAGGGGGGAGATCTCCGCGCGCACCCCAGTGTTCGAACCTCAAGGGTCTGCCGGAACCTGAAATCCGACATTTGGCACGCTGGGTAGGGGTGCGCCGGAACCTTTCTTCCGTTGTTCGCGTGTGACCTTCCGTCGTGTCCATGGCTGATGCTCGTCGGGCTCGCGCCGAGCGCCGGACTGCTCGCGCCACTCGTGTCGCCCAGACGGCCCCCGTCAGCGGCCCCCCTCGTCGTTCCCTGTTGCCCGCCGCCAACGCCGCCACCGGCCCGGCAGGGAACGAGCAGCAGGCCTTGTCCCAGCATCCTTCGGGGCGGCGGGATGGCCGCACCGCCACCCCATCGCTGACTCCAGCTGGCTCGTCGTCCCACGCCCGTCGCGCACCCATGGATGTGCACGCCTCACTGCTCTTGGCGCGGGAGCTCCTGCACTATCGCCCCGTCGATGACCTCTATGAGGACTGGCTCGCCCGCATCATCGAGCTCGTTAGTGCCGCCAGGGGCTCCCCCTTGCGGTCCCTCTCGCTGCCTCGCCCTCCGTCCCGTGCAGGGGGCGAGGATCAGGAGGCGCCTCCGCTGCCTCCTCCCCAAGAAGGTGCCTTGGCTCCAAGGCGCACAGCCCCAGGGCGGGACCCTCCACGTCCGGCGCCTTGGCAGCAAGAAGGGAGCTGCCAAGAGATCCCACGTCCCCGGGAAGGTGCTCGCGTGCTCCCAGCGCCGGCGCGCCAAGATCGCGCCCGGCGCCTCCACGACAAGACCCCGCGCTGCTCCCAGTGGCAGCGTGTGGTGACCCGTGAGAACAAGTCCAACACCAGCAAAGGGCGCTGGTGACCACAGCGGGCTGCCTCGCCTTCACCCCCGAGCTGCATGGCGTCACATGGCCAGGCAAGTTCAAGCTTGACCTCCCTCCCCGCTACGATGGCACAGCGGACCCCGCGGAGTTCCTATAGCTCTATGAGCTGGGCATCGTAGCCGCCAACGGAGACGAAAAGGTCATGGCGAATTGGTTCCCCATGGCGCTCAAGGACGGCGCCAGCACCTGGCTCCTAAACCTGGCTCCCGGCACGATCTCCTCCTGGAGCGAGATGCGCACCCGCTTCATCGCCAACTTCCAAGGCACTCGCGACCTGCCCCCAGCCGTGAGCGACCTGCGCGGCATCAAGCAACAGCCAGGAGAAACCCTGCAGAAGTACATCCAGCGCTTCAACTACGCTTGCCTCAAGATCCCCAAGGTAACTGAAGAAGCTATCATCTCAGCCTTCTCCGATGGCATGCGCGACGTCAAGATGAAGGAAGATCTAGCAATCCATGAAGACCTGTGCACATCCCTGGAGCTGTTCAACTTGGCGACCAAGTGCGCCAGGGCTGAGGAAGGGCGTCTCTCCCTCCTCGAGCTCCCGGCTGCCGACCCGGAAGAAAAGAAGCTCAAGGCCAAGGACGTGAAGCACAAGGGGGCTGCCGTGCTAGCAGCGGAACCAGACACCAAGAGAGGCAGGGATCAACCTGAGTCATCCAAGGGCAGCCGGTACTGCATGTACCATGACCTCCACACCCACAACACCAACGAATGTCAAGAGCTCAGGGCCGTGAGAGATGGACGTGTCGGCCGACGCCCCGAGCGCAACGACAGGGGCTATGGCCGAGGAGGAGGAAGAGGTGGCGGACGATGGGAAGACCGTGGCCCTCGCCAAGGAAGGCGTGACCGACCTCGCGAGGATCGCTGGCAGGACCAGCCTCACGAGGGAGGCTGGAGAGATCAGCCTCGTGAGGATCGCCCGCACGGCAACACAGGCCTTCCTCCTCTGCTGCCGCTACCAAGGAGGAACGAAAGCCAGCATCAAGACGAGGAGGCTGGGGGCTTCCAGGAGCCGCGCGCAATCGCTTGCATCTTGGGTGGCACGCAGGCCCCAGCCTCACAGCGCATCTTCAAGCAGTTTGCTCACGAGGTGAATGCAATCCTCCCCAAGCTTGAGGCCACGCGCCCTCTCAGGTGGTCTGTGTGCGCTATCACGTTCAGCTCAGCGGATCAGCTCAAGTGCGCGGCAACGGCCGGAGTCCTCCCGATGCTTTGCTCCCCAGTCATCGGCAACATGCAGGTCACCAGGACCCTCATTGACGACAGAGCAGGACTCAACATCCTGTCCGTCGAGACGTTCGACAATCTCCAAGTGCCGTACGATCAGCTTCAGCCGACCAAGCCCTTCTCTGGAGTCACTGATGGTTCCACTATTCCAATAGGGCAGGTTCGCCTTCCAGTCACTTTCGGGCAGCGCAACAACTACCGCACCGAGCTCATCGACTTTGACGTCGCCCACATCCGTCTGCCATACAACGCCATCCTCGGGTACCCAGCCCAGGCGAAGTTCATGGCAGTGACTCACCATGGATACAATGTCCTCAAGATGCCAGGAAGCAGTGGAGTCATCACCGTACCTTGTGAAGAAAGGGATGCAGTGTGTTCACTTGAGCGCATGTTCCAAGCCGCAGCAATCGAAGACCCGGACCACAGAAACGGAAGACTTCCCGAGGCGACCCTTAAGAAGAAGAAGGTTTTTCCTGGCCCAAGCCATAAGGAGGCAAGCGCCTCTGGAGGTGTTGCGTCAGGATCTGCGCCCAATCAGTGGGCGCCATCCTCTCTCGCATAGGAAGGCGCGCCCGGCGCCCTCCTCAGGCAGGGCTCGGGGCTCTTTCTTGGAGAGCCACCGACTTTGCCAAGGTCGCGAGGGAGGCGCTCGGGCACCACTTGGAGGGGTGCTTCCAGGCAAGTTTCCCTCAGGAAGGTACGAGGCAAGGAAGACCAAACCCTTAGGAGTTCATCGCAAGAAACACCCAGGAGCTACAGGAGTCGAGAGTCATGCGTGGCAGCCGTCGCTTGCCCACCGTGGCCCCACATCCAGGAGAGAATGGTGGGCTGCGTGTCTGCATCGACATGCCAGGGCTCAACCGAGCCGCGTCTCAGGAGCGCCTCTGGCCTTCACGCGTGGGGCGTTGCGAGGTTCCACCTCACAGCCACGTTCACATGCCTTTCGGCCTGCCGAACGGGGTCGCCGCTCATCAGCACCTGCCGACGAGCATTCTGGAGGCTCAGGAGGTCAGGCATTGTGTGGTCCTGGCGGAGATGGAGATGGCCCTCGGAAACCCACCTGTGCCCCCGGAGCCTCCCGAGGCTCCTGGGCCTGGGGGCTCGTGAGGGTCGACGTCTTCATCGCGCATCGCCCGCTTCTTCAACATCAGTTCATCTTCAACCGCACCAGGTGACATCTTTCTAAGTTCCATTTTTAGCTGGGAGCGCCCACAGGGCCGCATCATTCCCAGGTCGCGTGGGTCCGTCCATGCGGCATGTATCTGTTTTGCTTATGCTCTTTACTTACCTTGTTGGGGGCGCCCCTCGGGCTGCATCATCCCTGAGCTGCTCGGGCCTGGCCCAACGGCGTTTGCTTTTCTCACGTCTATTTAAAATGAATTTCCTCCTGCGTGCTTAACATACCCGACCTAATCACCTGCTCAATTGACGCCTACCTATGGAGCCGCTCGCTCTGGCATGGCATTTGTGCACGGGTCCGTCCCTACAACGCTGATAAACCCTGAGTGGTCGAGCTATGGCCACGGCAGCCCCGCAAGGTGCCACCTCACTAGTCCCTCAGTGCCCCAATCACTTCCCCGGAGCGACCAAAGGTTGGCTGGCAAGCGTAACGACAGGTCTTGTTTCTCTTCATGATTGGTGTGCATGACCTACTCCAGGAGCAACGCTGGGGACGTCGCGAGCTGTCTCTCCCTCTCTCCGGCACGGACCGCTTGCACGTTAAAAGGGGGGCGCCAGAGCATCGCAACTCATGGGCTCCTACTGGCTCTCCAGCCCTCACCCCCTGGCCTTAACCCACGGCATCGCGACCTGTCATACCAGCGGTGGCTGAGCTCGCTCGAGGGTCGGGACCTGAGGACGTAGGGCATTAAGGAAAGTGCGGGGGAGTGGGAAGAAGCTCGCGAGGACCTAACCCACCAGCACCTCTGCTGCCACCACTCGGGCCGGGTGCTTCACCAAGGAACTACACCAGACTCAAGAGATAAGTCACGCCCATACAGGAGTTGGATCAACGCAGCGCCAAACCCTTGCCCAGTGTGGCTCTATCATGGCGACGTTGCCTTCCTTTCTCGCCCAGCGAGGGCTGCTTGAGTGCTAAAGGGGACCTCCCGAGCATCGTGACTCGGGGACTCTTACCAGACCTTGGGCTTCTCACCTCCTGGCCTTGACCACGGCATCATGACCTGGCATACCAGCGATGGCTAAAGCCTGCCTGGGGACTGGGACCTGTCGGCGTAGAGTGCCTAGTCCTCGTGAGGATAGAAAGGGGGAGCCGAGCCAGGACAGGACAAGCACCTCACATTGATTCATATTAAGATATAATTTTCACAAAAGACATGGCAGGCGCCTTACATACCCCCACGGGGTGTTGCTTCGGTTCCTCGCAGGGAACAAAAGTACTAATCCTAAGGAATGCTAATCGCCCGCACCTCCGCAAGGGACGCCATCATCAACAGTGGGCTGCCCAACGTCGGCGCCAACCCCATCCAGATCAGTGGCGTCGGCCACTGGACGCAGCTGCCCCGCACCGAGCACGGCGCGAGCTCGGGGGCTCGTAGCTGTCGTCGCTCGTCTCCGGAGTCGCGAGGGGCTCGGGGGAGCCGCTGGATTCCCTAGCTCCTCCGCTGCTGCCTGAGGAGCTGCTGGAGGGCCGATGGGCGGGCCAGGTCCTCGCCGGTGTGTTGCCCCTGCCGCTCTCCCTGGGGCAGCACTCCAGCCGGCATCCTTCAGCATCGAAGACCTTGAAGAACATCAGGGAGGCGCCGTCGTATTCAGGATGAATTATGAGGGCACCTATCGTCCGGCAGACCCGGGCGATTTCGCCCCAGCCCCGGGTCATGAAGACCTTGCCCGGAGCGACGACCGCGACCTCCGCTCTAGTCGCAAGGGTACTGCAGTCAGCGTGCTGCAGCCAGAGCTCCAGAGCCCCGCTCGGCGTCATCTCGAAGTTGAAGGAGGGAAGAAGGCGAATCCAAGAGCTTGGAGGCATGGCGGCGTGGAGCACAAGCTCGTGAGAGGAACGCTTGGCCTGGACTCCAGGAGGAACGACACGCACCACCGTGACTCACCGGCACCGACGGCGACACCATCGATGTCTCTCGACGCCTTCTCCCCCAGGACCCACGACGCGGGCGTACAAGGGTAGCGGATACCCAGGTGGCGGCCGCTCGTACCAGGGCCTCGGTGCCTCCTGCTGAGCACCCTCATCTTGGTGGCAGAGGACCAGCCGCTTCTTCGGCGGAAGTGGGCAGGACCCTCTCGGGGGGCCTTACCCTTCTCTTCTCCAGAAAACCGGCGGATTGGTGCCATTGGCGTAAGGAGAAGAAAGAACAAGGAAGAAGGAGGAAAGGAGCAGCAGCAAGGGATGGACTGAAGGGGCTCGCGCAGCCCCGTACTTATAGCCAGAGGAGGCCAATCGCCGAGCACCACTATCGTAGGTAATCATGACCGGTTTCTCTGCATGCAGGGACTTGTCAAGTTGTGCGGTCGCCGAGGCATCATGGGGAAGCGCAGACGCCCACGACCAATCAATCGCCACGCGGTGCACAAGGCCGCAGGCTATTGGGGCCCGCAGCACTTTGCGCTTGCCCCTTCGCTTCCCTGCTAGGCCAAGCCCGGGCGCGCCTTGGGCCCGGGGGATACTGTCGGTGTTCTGGGAACGGGGGTCCCCAGACTTGCCTGCCTGTGGCCTGCGGCGTGGCTCAAGTGGGGGCCCAGCGCGGCCCATCTTCATCAGCTCAAGCTCAAGACCCTCACGAGGGGCCAAGCCTTGTGGGGTGGACGACAGGAAGCTTCCTCAGAGGCAGGCTCGCGAGGATGCTGTCGGATTTTGGGTTCCAGCAGACCCTTGAGGTTCGAACACTGGGGTGCATGCGGAGATCTCTCCCCTACCGATCTGCGTATGATCCTCTCGTGCGAACTAAGATGAAAATAATGAACAACACAAGAGACACGGGGTTTATACTGGTTCGGGCCACCATTGTGGTGTAATACCCTACTCTAGCGTGTGGTGTGGTGGATTGCCTCTGGGGGTGATGATGAACAGTACAAGGGAAGAACAGCCTCGCGAGGGGTGTTCTTGAGCTGGTGCGGTGTGTTCTACTTAGTCTCTACTGGGTACTCTCCTTCTCCCTTTTTTTCTCTCCTTTGTGGAGACTGGTTCTATTTATAGAGGCCCCGGGCCTCTCCCCTAATAATGAGCGGGAAGGGCGCCAACACTAGTCCATTTTAAAGGGGAACATATGGTACAAGTTATCCTGACCAAAGGTGGTCTTCGGCTGCCAAAAGCACTGGTGATGACGCCGTCTTGGGCTCCATGGTGACCTCCGTCCGGTCGTCCGGCTGGTCTTGGTCTCATTGCACCGGAATGGCAACCTTTGCCTGATACCTTGGCCTGTGCTTGATCCCTTTGCACCAAAGGGGAAACAAGGACTCTGCATAGGCCGGCGCCCGCCTAGTCTCGATCATCATGGCTCGCGTCATGGGATCCTTGTGAGGTACCCCTGCACTGATCTCTCCGCCTCCTCGCGAGCCTGCCTGATGAGGCTGCCTCTGAGGAAGCTTCCTGTCGTCCACCCCACAAGGCTTGGCCCCTCGTGAGGGTCTTGAGCTTGGGCTGATGAAGATGGGCCGCGCTGGGCCCCTGCCTGAGCCATGCCACAGGCCGCAGGAAGGCAAGTCTGGGGACCCCCATTCCCAGAACGCCGACAGTAGCCCCCGGGCCCAAGTTGCGCACGGTCTTGGCTTAGCAGAGGAACGAAGGGGCAAGCATGAAGAGCCGCGGGCCCTAACAGCCTGCGGCCTTGGGCGCCGCGTGGCGGTTGATTGGACGTGGGCGTCTGCACTTCCCATGACGCCTCGGTAACTGCACAACTTGACAAGTCCCTGCATGTAGAGATATGGGTCATGATTACCTAAGGTCATGGTGCTCGGTGGTTGGCCTTCCCCGGCTATAAGTACAGGGCTGCGTGAGCTCCGCTAGTTCACCCCTTTCCGTTACTCCTCCTCTTGTTCTTCCTCATCCTTGCCTCCTCTTGCACCAATGGCACCGATCCGCCGGTTTACAGCTAAGGAGAAGGGAAAGGCCCCCAGAGAGGGTCCTGACCCACTTCCGTCGAAGAAGCGGCCAATCCTCTGTCACCGGGACGAAGGCGCCTGGCAGGAGGTGTCGAGGCCGTGGTACGAGTGGCCGCCGCCTGGGTTTCCGCTGCCCTTGCACGCCCACGTCGTGGGCCCCAGGGAGGAGGGTGCCGAGCAACACCAACAGCGTTGCCGCCGTTGCCGGCGAGTCACAGTGGTGTGCGTCCCCCCTGCAGTCCACGCGGAGCGCTCCTCTCGCGAGCTTGTGCTCCACGCCGCCATGCCTCCAACTTCGTGGATCCACCTTCCTCCCTCCTTCGCCTTCGAGATGCCGCCGAGCGGGGCCCTGGAGCTCTGGCTGCAGCACGCCGACTGCGGCACCCCTGCAACTGGAGCGGAGGTCGCGGTCGTCGCACCGGGCAAGGTCTTCATGACCCGAGGCTGGGGTGAGATTGCCCGGGTCTGTCGCACGGACGGCGCCTTGGTGATCCATCTTGAATACGACGGCGCCTCCTTGATGTTCTTCAAGGTCTTTGATGCAGAAGGACGCCGGCTGGAATGCTTCCCTAAGGGAAGCGACAGTGGTGACGAACTGGCGGGGACCAGCCCCGCCCGTTGGTCCTCCTGCAGCTCCTCAGGCAGCAGCGGAGGGACTGAGGGCTTCAGCGGCTCCCCCGAACTCCTCGCGTCCCCGGAGACGAGCGACGACAGCTACGAGCCTCCGAGCTCGTGCCGTGCTCGGAGTGGGGCAGCTGCATCGGGCCACCGACGCCACTGATCTGGATGGGATTGGCCAGGTGCGGGCCCCATCCTTGAGCGCCATGGGAAACTAGTTCACCATGACCTTCTCGTCTCCGTTGGCAGCTTCGATGCCCAGCTCATAGAGCTGGAGGAACTCCGCAGGGTCAGCCGTGTCGTCGTAACGAGGAGGCAGGTCTGGCTTGAACTTGCCGGGCCACGCGACGCTGCGTAGCTCGGTGGTGAAGGCACGGCAGCCTGTTGTGGCCACGGGAGGCCTTGGGTGACGGAGAGCTTGGTCTTGCATGTCCCCACGCACTGCAGCTGGGAGCAGCACGGGGTCTTGACGTGCGGGAGCAGGAACATGATCGCGACGTGCTGGAGCAGGGAGCGCCCGTGCAGCTTCTTGCGGGCAAGGGACTTCTTGGCAGCTCTGCTCTTGCCGCGCTGGCACCTAACGGAGCGGGTTCCGCCCAGGGGCCACGCGCCTTGGAGCCATGGCGCCTTCTTGAGGAGGAGGCGGCTGGGGCGCCCTTGGAGCTTCGTCGCCCGCGCGGGGTGGGGTGCGGTGTAGCGGAACGGACGGCGCAGGAGAGCCCCCTGCGGCGCGGACGAGCTCGGCGACGCGGTCGAGCCATTCTTCGTAGACGTCGTCAACGGGACGGTAGCGCAGGAGCTCGTTTGCCGCGATGAGCGCAGCTCGAGCCTCCATGGGTGCGCAGAGCGCGTGGGACGAAGAACCAACTGGGATGAGCGAGGGAGTAGCGATGCGGCCGTCTTGCCGCACGGACGGATGCTGAGACGACGCTTGCTGCTCGTCCCCCGCCGGGCCGGTGGCGGAGTTGATGGCAGGTGAAGGGGAACGGCGAGGACGCCCGCCGACAGGAGCCTTCTGGGTGACGCGGCAAGTGAGAGCGGCCCGGCGCTCGGCGCGGGCCCGACGAGCGTCAGACATGGACGCGATGGTCGGAGGAGAACGGGGTGGTGCAAGACGAATTCCGGCGCGCCCCTACCTGGCGCGCCAAATGTCGAATTTCGGGTTCCGGCAGACCCTTGAGGTTCGAACACTGGGGTGCGCGTGGAGATTTCGCCTTCTACCTACCTGCACCCCTCCGCCTCGCTAAGATCTAGGCTATGGAAAGAACAGCACAAGAGACACAAGGTTTATACTGGTTCGGGCCACCGTTGTGGTGTAATACCCTACTCCAGTGTGTGGTGTGGTGGATTGCCTCTTGGGCTGATGATGATGAGCAATACAAGGAAGAACAACCTTGCGAGGGTCTGTTCTTGGCTGGGGGGATGAACTGCTAGGAGGAGTTCAGTCACCCTTCTCTCTCTCTCTCTCTCTTCTCGATTCTCTCTCCGATTTCGATCCGATCTCCCATCTCCCCTCCACCCTGTGGGTGGCTAGTCCTATTTATAGGCAAAGGCCCTGGGCCTCTTCCCAAATATTGAGTGGGAAGGGCGCCAACAATTGGCCATTTTGAAGGGGAACATCTGGTACACTTATCCTGACTAAAGTTGGTCCTCGCCTGCCAAAGGCTCTGGTGGTGACGCTGGCTTGGGCTCCACAATGACTTCCTCCCTGCCGTTGGACTGGTCTTGGTCTCGTTGCACCGAAACGGGTGCCTTTGCTTGATGCTCTCGCCTGCGCTTGCTCCCTTTGCACCAAAGAGGAAAGGAGGACA